>NW_026974873.1:300000-600000 GCF_030014295.1 Loxodonta africana | reverse complement strand
CCTTAATTAGGACCCTTATTGAGTAACCCTAAGTAGTAGAGTATGGTACGGTGGGGTAGCATAGGGTAGGGAAGCCTACGGTGGAACAGAGAAAATAGAAGGAAATAGAATAGAACAGCATAGGTCAGGGTAGGTTAGCTTAGTGCAGGGTATGGTAGAGTAGCATAGGATGGAATAGAGAAAATAGAAAAGGAGACTAGAAAAGAGCAGACTAGATTAGGATAGGGTAGGGTGGGGGAGGGTTGTGTAGAATACAGTAGTGTAGAACGGAATAGAATGGTGTGGAATGGAGTCGAATGGATTCGAACAGAGATGAATAGAGTAGAAAAGAGTTGAATAGAGCCGGATAACGCCGAATAGGACCAAATATGGCCGAAATGAGCCGAATCGAGTCGAGTCCACCAGATTCGGGATGAATGGAGCCTAGTGGAGCTGAAATGAGCCAATTAGAGACAAACTGAACCCAGCAAAATCGAGCCAAAACACACTTAATTGCATCCTATTGCATCGGATCTCGTCGAATTCCATCAAATCCCACCAAACCGCATCAAATCTCGCGGAATCTCACCGAATCCCGTCGAATTGTCTCAAATCGGGTCGAATGGTGTCCAACTGAATGGAATTGAATTAAATTGAATAGATTAGAGTAGTGTAGGTTAGGCTGGGATTCAGTAGGGAAGGGCACAGAAGAATAGAATAGAGTAGAACAGAAGAGAATACCAAGAGTAGAATGGAGTAGAGTTGAGTAGAGTGGAATAGTCAGAGTCGGGTAGTGCAGAATATAGATGAATAGATCCAATTCAAGCCGAATCGATTCGAATGGAGAGGAAAGGGAACAAATCGTGATGAATCGAATCGATTCGAATAGATTAGGGTAGGGTAGAACAGAATAGAATAGAGTAGAAAAGAGTAGAATGGTGTGGAATGGAGTTGAATGGAGCCAAATAGAGACAAATAAAGTAGAAAGGGCTGAGTAGAGCTGAACAGGGCTGAATAAGGTTCACTCGAGCCTAATTATGCTGAATTGAGCAGAATCGAGACGAATTGACCCAATTCAAGCCAAATAGAGCTAAATCGAGCCGATTCAAGCCTAATCACATGGAATCGCGTCGAAATGCGTTGAATCGAATAGATTAGTGTAGAGGAGGGTACGGCCGGAGAGGCTAGACTACAACACAACAGAACACAATAGAAAGAAGAGAATAGAATTAAGTAGAGTCGGGTCCAGTAGAATAGAGTCAAATCGAGTTGACGAGAGCTGAAAAGAGCCAAACAGAGCTCAATACAGCCGAATTGACCAAATTCAAGGTGAATCGAGATGAATCATGTCCAGTCGTTTGAAATGTGTCGAATCGAATCAAATGGATTAGTGTGGGGAAGGTAAGGTTCGGGGAGGGTAGAGAAGACTAGAATAGAGTAGAATAGAACAGAACAGAAAGAATCGAGTAGACTAGAGTCACATAGAGTCGAATACTGCCAAAAAGAGCCGAATAGAGTGGAAAAGAGCTGAATAGAACCGAATCGAGTTTAATGGAGGAGAAAGGAGATGAATCGAGCCGATATGAGCCGAATCAGGTCGAATTCCGTTCAAGTGTGTCGAATAGCATAGAACAGATTACAGTAGGCTAAGTTAGGGTAGGGTAGGGTAGAATAGAGTGCAGTAGAACAGAACAGAAGAGAAGAGAACACAACTGAAAGAATAGAATAGGGTCGAGACGAGCAGAGTATAGAAGAGTAGAGTAGAGTAGAGTCGAATATTGCCGAATAGAGCCAAAGACAGCCAAATAGAGCCCAAAAGAGCTAAATCGATAGAAACCAAGACAAATCACGCCGAATCCCGTGGAATCGTGCTCTATCGCGTCGAATCCCGTCGAATTGCATTGAATCTGATCAGTTCCAATCCAATCCAATCCATTAGAATAGACTAGAGTAGGGTAGAGTCCAATACAATACAGTAGAGAACAGTTTATGATGGAGTAGAATGGTGTGGCATGGAGTCGAGTGGAGTCGAAAAGAGATAATAGAGTTGAGTAGAGTCTAACAGAGTCGAATAGAGCCTATTCGAGCTGACTAGAGCCGAATGGAGCCGATTAGAGCTGAATCGAACCGATTTGAGCCGATTGGGGATGAATGGAGTGGAAAGGAGCCGATTTGAGCCGAATCGCATCGAGATGCGTGGAATCGAATCCAGTAGAATAGATTAGATTAGGGTAGGATGGAATAGAGTAGACTTGAACACAGTAGAAGAGAATGGAAAGAATACAATAGAATAGAGTAGAAAAGGGTAGAGCAGAGCAGAATAGTGTAGAGTAGAATAGAGTAGAGTAGAACAGAGTTGAATCAAGCTGAATGGAGATGAAACGAGACAAATCGCGTCGGATGGCGTCGAATCCCTTCGAATCAATTACAGTAGGGTATAGTAGAATAGCGTAGAATGGAGTGGAATGGTGTGCAATGGAATCGAGTAGAGTAGAAAAGAGCTGAAGAGAGCCGAAGAGGGCCGAAGAGGGCCAAATCGAGCTGAATTGAGCGAAATCGAGCCGAATCCAGTGAATCGAGCCTAATGGAGCCGAATCGAGCCTAATCAAGCCGAATCGACACTATTCGAGACAAATGGAGCCGAATGGACATGAATCACACCGATTCGGCCCCTAGTCACGTCAAAATTTGTCGAATTCAATGGAATAGACTAGAGTAGGGGAGGTTCGGGTAGGCTAGGGTAGGGTAGAATGGAGTAGAATAGAATAAAACAGAACAGAAGACAACAAAATAGAACAGAACAACACAGAACGAATACAGAAACGAGTAGGCTAGAGTAGAGTAGAGGGGAATAGAGTAGAGTAGAGTAGATTCAAACAGAGCCAAATCGAGCCGAATCGCGTCGAAATGGGTTGAATCAAATCCAATCAAATGGATTACAGTACCTTAGAGTTGGGTAGCGTAGGGTAGGGTAGAATAGAGTAGACTAGTACAGAACAGAGTAGAAACAATACAATAGAATAGAGAAGATTAGACTACAGTAGAATAGAGCTGAATAGAGCCAAATGCAGACGAAACGAGAGGACTCGTGTAGAGGCACTTAGAGTAAATTAGAGTGGTGTTGGGTAGGGTAGAGCAGAATAGAGTAGAATAGTGTAGAACAGTGTGGAATGAATAGAATGGAGTAGAATGGAGTCAAATAGAAACGAACAGAGTAGAAAAGAGTCGAATAGAGCAGAATAGGGCCGAAGAACGCCAAATCGAGCAGATTCGAAGCGATTCGAGCCAAAACAAGCTGAATGGAGCCTAACTGAGCCGAATAGAGCCAAATCGAGCCGAATCGAGCCGACTCAAGCTTCATCGCCTCGAATCGCGTTCAATGCGTCAAATCCAATCGAGACGTATAGATTAGAGAAGGGGAGGGGAGGGCAGGGGAGGGTAGAATAGAACAGAGTAGAGTGGAATAGAAGAGATTAGAACAGAATAGAAGGAATAGAATCGAGTAGAATAGAGTGGAAAAGAGTAGAGTCGAATACAGTCGAATAGAGCCGACTAAGCTGAATAGAGACGAATGGAGCTGAATACAGCCGAAAAGAGCTGTATACTGCCGAATCACACCTAATCGAGCGGAATCAAGCAGAATCGCACTGACTGTCACCGAACAGCGTCGAATCGAATCAGGTCGAATCGAGTCGAGCCACATCGTTTTGAATCAAACAAGGTCAAATCGCTTCATATCGTGTCGAATCCCATGGAATCACGTCGAATAACTTCGAATCGTGTGAAACCTCAGAGAATCCTACTGAATCACGTCGAGTCGCATGGAATCTCATCAAATCCCTTCGGATCTTGCCGAATCCAGTCAAGTCACATCAAATCGCTTTGCACGGAATCGAATTGAATCCAATAGATTAAAGTAGGCTAGGTTCGGGTGGGGTGCCGTAGGGTCGGGTAGGGTAGAATAGAATAGAGTACAACAGAGTAGGAGAGAACAGAACAGAACAGAAAGAATACAACAGAACAGAATAGAGTCAAAGAGAGAGAACATAGCCGAATTGAGCCGAGTGGAGACAAAACGAGACGAATCACGTCCGGTTGCTTCGAATCGCGTCAAATCAAATCGAATCGATTAGAAGAGATGAGGGTAGGGAAGGGTAGAATAGAATAGAGGAAAATAGTGAAGAATGGTGTGGAATGGAATAGAATGGAATTGAACGGAGTCCAATAAAGACGGATAGATATGAATAGAGTACAAAAGAGTCTAATAGAGCAGAATAGGGCCGGATAGGGCCAAATAAGGCCTAATTGAGCAGAATCCAGCAGAATCGATGGAATTCGAGCCTAATCGAGCCGAATGGAGTGAAATGGAGTCAAGTCGAGCCGAATAGAGCCGATGCGAACTGAATCGAGCTGATTCAAGCCTAATCGCGTCAAATCGCGTGGAAATACGTCACATCGAATCTAATCAAATAGATTAGGGGAGGGGCGGGTGGGTAGAATAGAACAGAATAGTACAGAATAGAAAGAATAGAATATAGTACAGTAGGGTAGAGTAGAGAGAGTAAAGCAGAGAAGAGTAGAGCAGAGTAGAATTGAGTCAAATAGTGCAGGATATAGCTGAAGAGAGCCAATTCTGGCCGAATCGAGTCACATGGAAACAAAACGAGATGAATCACACCGAATTGCTTCGAATCGCATCCAATCGAATAGATTAGAGTAACGTAGGGTAGAGTAGAACAGAATAGAGTAGAATAGCGTAGAATGGAGAAGAGTGGAGTCAAATGGAGTCGAACAGAGACAAATAGAGTAGAAAAGAGTCGAATCGAGCCAAATAGGGCCGAATAAGGCTGAACCGAGTGGAAACGAGCTGAATTGAAGCGATTCGAGCCAAATCGAGCTGAATCGAGCCGACTCAAGCATGATGGTGTCCAGTCGCATCGAAATGCTTTGAATCGAACCAAATGGAAGAGATTAGAACAGGTTAGGGTAGTTTATGATAGGAAGACTAGGGTAGATGCAAGTAGACTACATTAGAGTAGACAAGAGAAGGCTAGAGTAGAAGCCTAGACTAGTAAGCTGGACTAGTCAGCTAGACTAGTGGCATAGAGCAGTAGCCTAGACAACTAGTCTTGAATAGTACCCTCAGTCAGTAATCTGAACGAGTACCCTTGCCTTAACTAGTAGTCCTAACAAGTACCCTTGCCTTAACCAGTAGTCTTCACTAGTACCCTTGCCTTCACTAGTAGTATGTCCTTAACAAGTAGCCTGAACGGGTAGCCTTGCCTTAACCAGTACCCTCAACAAGTACCCACGCCTTAACTAGTAGCCTGGCCTTAACTAGTAGCCTGGCCTTAACTAGTAGCCTGAACTAGTACACTTGCCTTAAGGAGTACCCTTGCCCGAACTACTCCCCTTAATTAGGACCCTTATTGAGTAACCCTAAGTAGTAGAGTATGGTACGGTGGGGTAGCATAGGGTAGGGAAGCCTACGGTGGAACAGAGAAAATAGAAGGAAATAGAATAGAACAGCATAGGTCAGGGTAGGTTAGCTTAGTGCAGGGTATGGTAGAGTAGCATAGGATGGAATAGAGAAAATAGAAAAGGAGACTAGAAAAGAGCAGACTAGATTAGGATAGGGTAGGGTGGGGGAGGGTTGTGTAGAATACAGTAGTGTAGAACGGAATAGAATGGTGTGGAATGGAGTCGAATGGATTCGAACAGAGATGAATAGAGTAGAAAAGAGTTGAATAGAGCCGGATAACGCCGAATAGGACCAAATATGGCCGAAATGAGCCTAATCGAGTCGAGTCCACCAGATTCGGGATGAATGGAGCCTAGTGGAGCTGAAATGAGCCAATTAGAGACAAACTGAACCCAGCAAAATCGAGCCAAAACACACTTAATTGCATCCTATTGCATCGGATCTCGTCGAATTCCATCAAATCCCACCAAAACGCATCAAATCTCGCGGAATCTCACCGAATCCCGTCGAATTGTCTCAAATCGGGTCGAATGGTGTCCAACTGAATGGAATTGAATTAAATTGAATAGATTAGAGTAGTGTAGGTTAGGCTGGGATTCAGTAGGGAAGGGCACAGAAGAATAGAATAGAGTAGAACAGAAGAGAATACCAAGAGTAGAATGGAGTAGAGTTGAGTAGAGTGGAATAGTCAGAGTCGGGTAGTGCAGAATATAGATGAATAGATCCAATTCAAGCCGAATCGATTCGAATGGAGAGGAAAGGGAACAAATCGTGATGAATCGAATTGATTAGAATAGATTAGAGTAGGGTAGGGTAGAACAGAATAGAATAGAGTAGAAAAGAGTAGAATGGTGTGGAATGGAGTTGAATGGAGCCAAATAGAGACAAATAAAGTAGAAAGGGCTGAGTAGAGCTGAACAGGGCTGAATAAGGTTCACTCGAGCCTAATTATGCTGAATTGAGCAGAATCGAGACGAATTGACCCAATTCAAGCCAAATAGAGCTAAATCGAGCCGATTCAAGCCTAATCACATGGAATCGCGTCGAAATGCGTTGAATCGAATAGATTAGTGTAGAGGAGGGTACGGCCGGAGAGGCTAGACTACAACACAACAGAACACAATAGAAAGAAGAGAATAGAATTAAGTAGAGTCGGGTCCAGTAGAATAGAGTCAAATCGAGTTGACGAGAGCTGAAAAGAGCCAAACAGAGCTCAATACAGCCGAATTGACCAAATTCAAGGTGAATCGAGATGAATCATGTCCAGTCGTTTGAAATGTGTCGAATCGAATCAAATGGATTAGTGTGGGGAAGGTAAGGTTCGGGGAGGGTAGAGAAGACTAGAATAGAGTAGAATAGAACAGAACAGAAAGAATCGAGTAGACTAGAGTCACATAGAGTCGAATACTGCCAAAAAGAGCCGAATAGAGTGGAAAAGAGCTGAATAGAACCGAATCGAGTTTAATGGAGGAGAAAGGAGATGAATCGAGCCGATATGAGCCGAATCAGGTCGAATTCCGTTCAAGTGTGTCGAATAGCATAGAACAGATTACAGTAGGCTAAGTTAGGGTAGGGTAGGGTAGAATAGAGTGCAGTAGAACAGAACAGAAGAGAAGAGAACACAACTGAAAGAATAGAATAGGGTCGAGACGAGCAGAGTATAGAAGAGTAGAGTAGAGTAGAGTCGAATATTGCCGAATAGAGCCAAAGACAGCCAAATAGAGCCCAAAAGAGCTAAATCGATAGAAACCAAGACAAATCACGCCGAATCCCGTGGAATCGTGCTCTATCGCGTCGAATCCCGTCGAATTGCATTGAATCTGATCAGTTCCAATCCAATCCAACCCATTAGAATAGACTAGAGTAGGGTAGAGTCCAATACAATACACTAGAGAACAGTTTAGGATGGAGTAGAATGGTGTGGCATGGAGTCGAGTGGAGTCGAAAAGAGATAATAGAGTTGAGTAGAGTCTAACAGAGTCGAATAGAGCCTATTCGAGCTGACTAGAGCCGAATGGAGCCGATTAGAGCTGAATCGAACCGATTTGAGCCGATTGGGGATGAATGGAGTGGAAAGGAGCCGATTTGAGCCGAATCGCATCGAGATGCGTGGAATCGAATCCAGTAGAATAGATTAGATTAGGGTAGGATGGAATAGAGTAGACTTGAACACAGTAGAAGAGAATGGAAAGAATACAATAGAATAGAGTAGAAAAGGGTAGAGCAGAGCAGAATAGTGTAGAGTAGAATAGAGTAGAGTAGAACAGAGTTGAATCAAGCTGAATGGAGATGAAACGAGACAAATCGCGTCGGATGGCGTCGAATCCCTTCGAATCAATTACAGTAGGGTATAGTAGAATAGCGTAGAATGGAGTGGAATGGTGTGCAATGGAATCGAGTAGAGTAGAAAAGAGCTGAAGAGAGCCGAAGAGGGCCGAAGAGGGCCAAATCGAGCTGAATTGAGCGAAATCGAGCCGAATCCAGTGAATCGAGCCTAATGGAGCCGAATCGAGCCTAATCAAGCCGAATCGACACTATTCGAGACAAATGGAGCCGAATGGACATGAATCACACCGATTCGGCCCCTAGTCACGTCAAAATTTGTCGAATTCAATGGAATAGACTAGAGTAGGGGAGGTTCGGGTAGGCTAGGGTAGGGTAGAATGGAGTAGAATAGAATAAAACAGAACAGAAGACAACAAAATAGAACAGAACAACACAGAACGAATACAGAAACGAGTAGGCTAGAGTAGAGTAGAGGGGAATAGAGTAGAGTAGAGTAGATTCAAACAGAGCCAAATCGAGCCGAATCGCGTCGAAATGGGTTGAATCAAATCCAATCAAATGGATTACAGTACCTTAGAGTTGGGTAGCGTAGGGTAGGGTAGAATAGAGTAGACTAGTACAGAACAGAGTAGAAACAATACAATAGAATAGAGAAGATTAGACTACAGTAGAATAGAGCTGAATAGAGCCAAATGCAGACGAAACGAGAGGACTCGTGTAGAGGCACTTAGAGTAAATTAGAGTGGTGTTGGGTACGGTAGAGCAGAATAGAGTAGAATAGTGTAGAACAGTGTGGAATGAATAGAATGGAGTAGAATGGAGTCAAATAGAAACGAACAGAGTAGAAAAGAGTCGAATAGAGCAGAATAGGGCCGAAGAACGCCAAATCGAGCAGATTCGAAGCGATTCGAGCCAAAACAAGCTGAATGGAGCCTAACTGAGCCGAATAGAGCCAAATCGAGCCGAATCGAGCCGACTCAAGCTTCATCGCCTCGAATCGCGTTCAATGCGTCAAATCCAATCGAGACGTATAGATTAGAGAAGGGGAGGGGAGGGCAGGGGAGGGTAGAATAGAACAGAGTAGAGTGGAATAGAAGAGATTAGAACAGAATAGAAGGAATAGAATCGAGTAGAATAGAGTGGAAAAGAGTAGAGTCGAATACAGTCGAATAGAGCCGACTAAGCTGAATAGAGACGAATGGAGCTGAATACAGCCGAAAAGAGCTGTATACTGCCGAATCACACCTAATCGAGCGGAATCAAGCAGAATCGCACTGACTGTCACCGAACAGCGTCGAATCGAATCAGGTCGAATCGAGTCGAGCCACATCGTTTTGAATCAAACAAGGTCAAATCGCTTCATATCGTGTCGAATCCCATGGAATCACGTCGAATAACTTCGAATCGTGTGAAACCTCAGAGAATCCTACTGAATCACGTCGAGTCGCATGGAATCTCATCAAATCCCTTCGGATCTTGCCGAATCCAGTCAAGTCACATCAAATCGCTTTGCACGGAATCGAATTGAATCCAATAGATTAAAGTAGGCTAGGTTCGGGTGGGGTGCCGTAGGGTCGGGTAGGGTAGAATAGAATAGAGTACAACAGAGTAGGAGAGAACAGAACAGAACAGAAAGAATACAACAGAACAGAATAGAGTCAAAGAGAGAGAACATAGCCGAATTGAGCCGAGTGGAGACAAAACGAGACGAATCACGTCCGGTTGCTTCGAATCGCGTCAAATCAAATCGAATCGATTAGAAGAGATGAGGGTAGGGAAGGGTAGAATAGAATAGAGGAAAATAGTGAAGAATGGTGTGGAATGGAATAGAATGGAATTGAACGGAGTCCAATAAAGACGGATAGATATGAATAGAGTACAAAAGAGTCTAATAGAGCAGAATAGGGCCGGATAGGGCCAAATAAGGCCTAATTGAGCAGAATCCAGCAGAATCGATGGAATTCGAGCCTAATCGAGCCGAATGGAGTGAAATGGAGTCAAGTCGAGCCGAATAGAGCCGATGCGAACTGAATCGAGCTGATTCAAGCCTAATCGCGTCAAATCGCGTGGAAATACGTCACATCGAATCTAATCAAATAGATTAGGGGAGGGGCGGGTGGGTAGAATAGAACAGAATAGTACAGAATAGAAAGAATAGAATATAGTACAGTAGGGTGGAGTAGAGAGAGTAAAGCAGAGCAGAGTAGAATTGAGTCAAATAGAGTCAAATAGTGCAGGACACAGCTGAATAGAGCCAATTCTGGCCGAATCGAGTCAAATGGAAACAAAACGAGATGAATCACACCGAATTGCTTCGAATCGCATCCAGTCGAATAGATTAGAGTAACGTAGGGTAGAGTAGAACAGAATAGAGTAGAATAGCGTAGAATGGAGAAGAGTGGAGTCAAATGGAGTCGAACAGAGACAAATAGAGTAGAAAAGAGTCGAATCGAGCCAAATAGGGCCGAATAAGGCTGAACCGAGTGGAAACGAGCTGAATTGAAGCGATTCGAGCCAAATCGAGCTGAATCGAGCCGACTCAAGCATGATGGTGTCCAGTCGCATCGAAATGCTTTGAATCGAACCAAATGGAAGAGATTAGAACAGGTTAGGGTAGTTTATGATAGGAAGACTAGGGTAGATGCAAGTAGACTACATTAGAGTAGACAAGAGAAGGCTAGAGTAGAAGCCTAGACTAGTAAGCTGGACTAGTCAGCTAGACTAGTGGCATAGAGCAGTAGCCTAGACAACTAGTCTTGAATAGTACCCTCAGTCAGTAATCTGAACGAGTACCCTTGCCTTAACTAGTAGTCCTAACAAGTACCCTTGCCTTAACCAGTAGTCTTCACTAGTACCCTTGCCTTCACTAGTAGTATGTCCTTAACAAGTAGCCTGAACGGGTAGCCTTGCCTTAACCAGTACCCTCAACAAGTACCCACGCCTTAACTAGTAGCCTGGCCTTAACTAGTAGCCTGGCCTTAACTAGTAGCCTGAACTAGTACACTTGCCTTAAGGAGTACCCTTGCCCGAACTACTCCCCTTAATTAGGACCCTTATTGAGTAACCCTAAGTAGTAGAGTATGGTACGGTGGGGTAGCATAGGGTAGGGAAGCCTACGGTGGAACAGAGAAAATAGAAGGAAATAGAATAGAACAGCATAGGTCAGGGTAGGTTAGCTTAGTGCAGGGTATGGTAGAGTAGCATAGGATGGAATAGAGAAAATAGAAAAGGAGACTAGAAAAGAGCAGACTAGATTAGGATAGGGTAGGGTGGGGGAGGGTTGTGTAGAATACAGTAGTGTAGAACGGAATAGAATGGTGTGGAATGGAGTCGAATGGATTCGAACAGAGATGAATAGAGTAGAAAAGAGTTGAATAGAGCCGGATAACGCCGAATAGGACCAAATATGGCCGAAATGAGCCTAATCGAGTCGAGTCGACCAGATTCGGGATGAATGGAGCCTAGTGGAGCTGAAATGAGCCAATTAGAGACAAACTGAACCCAGCAAAATCGAGCCAAAACACACTTAATTGCATCCTATTGCATCGGATCTCGTCGAATTCCATCAAATCCCACCAAACCGCATCAAATCTCGCGGAATCTCACCGAATCCCGTCGAATTGTCTCAAATCGGGTCGAATGGTGTCCAACTGAATGGAATTGAATTAAATTGAATAGATTAGAGTAGTGTAGGTTAGGCTGGGATTCAGTAGGGAAGGGCACAGAAGAATAGAATAGAGTAGAACAGAAGAGAATACCAAGAGTAGAATGGAGTAGAGTTGAGTAGAGTGGAATAGTCAGAGTCGGGTAGTGCAGAATATAGATGAATAGATCCAATTCAAGCCGAATCGATTCGAATGGAGAGGAAAGGGAACAAATCGTGATGAATCGAATCGATTCGAATAGATTAGAGTAGGGTAGGGTAGAACAGAATAGAATAGAGTAGAAAAGAGTAGAATGGTGTGGAATGGAGTTGAATGGAGCCAAATAGAGACAAATAAAGTAGAAAGGGCTGAGTAGAGCTGAACAGGGCTGAATAAGGTTCACTCGAGCCTAATTATGCTGAATTGAGCAGAATCGAGACGAATTGACCCAATTCAAGCCAAATAGAGCTAAATCGAGCCGATTCAAGCCTAATCACATGGAATCGCGTCGAAATGCGTTGAATCGAATAGATTAGTGTAGAGGAGGGTACGGCCGGAGAGGCTAGACTACAACACAACAGAACACAATAGAAAGAAGAGAATAGAATTAAGTAGAGTCGGGTCCAGTAGAATAGAGTCAAATCGAGTTGACGAGAGCTGAAAAGAGCCAAACAGAGCTGAATACAGCCGAATTGACCAAATTCAAGGTGAATCGAGATGAATCATGTCCAGTCGTTTGAAATGTGTCGAATCGAATCAAATGGATTAGTGTGGGGAAGGTAAGGTTCGGGGAGGGTAGAGAAGACTAGAATAGAGTAGAATAGAACAGAACAGAAAGAATCGAGTAGACTAGAGTCACATAGAGTCGAATACTGCCAAAAAGAGCCGAATAGAGTGGAAAAGAGCTGAATAGAACCGAATCGAGTTTAATGGAGGAGAAAGGAGATGAATCGAGCCGATATGAGCCGAATCAGGTCGAATTCCGTTCAAGTGTGTCGAATAGCATAGAACAGATTACAGTAGGCTAAGTTAGGGTAGGGTAGGGTAGAATAGAGTGCAGTAGAACAGAACAGAAGAGAAGAGAACACAACTGAAAGAATAGAATAGGGTCGAGACGAGCAGAGTATAGAAGAGTAGAGTAGAGTAGAGTCGAATATTGCCAAATAGAGCCAAAGACAGCCAAATAGAGCCCAAAAGAGCTAAATCGATAGAAACCAAGACAAATCACGCCGAATCCCGTGGAATCGTGCTCTATCGCGTCGAATCCCGTCGAATTGCATTGAATCTGATCAGTTCCAATCCAATCCAATCCATTAGAATAGACTAGAGTAGGGTAGAGTCCAATACAATACAGTAGAGAATAGTTTAGGATGGAGTAGAATGGTGTAGCATGGAGTCGAGTGGAGTCGAAAAGAGATAATAGAGTTGAGTAGAGTCTAACAGAGTCGAATAGAGCCTATTCGAGCTGACTAGAGCCGAATGGAGCCGATTAGAGCTGAATCGAACCGATTTGAGCCGATTGGGGATGAATGGAGTGGAAAGGAGCCGATTTGAGCTGAATCGCATCGAGATGCGTGGAATCGAATCCAGTAGAATAGATTAGATTAGGGTAGGATGGAATAGAGTAGACTTGAACACAGTAGAAGAGAATGGAAAGAATACAATAGAATAGAGTAGAAAAGGGTAGAGCAGAGCAGAATAGTGTAGAGTAGAATAGAGTAGAGTAGAACAGAGTTGAATCAAGCTGAATGGAGATGAAACGACACAAATCGCGTCGGATGGCGTCGAATCCCTTCGAATCAATTACAGTAGGGTATAGTAGAATAGCGTAGAATGGAGTGGAATGGTGTGCAATGGAATCGAGTAGAGTAGAAAAGAGCTGAAGAGAGCCGAAGAGGGCCGAAGAGGGCCAAATCGAGCTGAATTGAGCGAAATCGAGCCGAATCCAGTGAATCGAGCCTAATGGAGCCGAATCGAGCCTAATCAAGCCGAATGGACACTATTCGAGACAAATGGAGCTGAATGGACATGAATCACACCGATTCGGCCCCTAGTCACGTCAAAATTTGTTGAATTCAATTGAATAGACTAGAGTAGGGGAGGTTCGGGTAGGCTAGGGTAGGGTAGAATGGAGTAGAATAGAATAAAGCAGAACAGAACACAACAAAATAGAACAGAACAACACAGAACGAATACAGAAACGAGGAGGCTAGAGTAGAGTAGAGGGGAATAGAGTAGAGTAGAATAGATTCGAACAGAGCCAAATCGAGCTGAATCGCGTCGAAATGGGTTGAATCAAATCCAATCAAATGGATTACAGTACCTTAGAGTTGGGTAGCGTAGGGTAGGGTAGAATAGAGTAGACTAGTACAGAACAGAGTAGAAACAATACAATAGAATAGAGAAGATTAGACTACAGTAGAATAGAGCTGAATAGAGCCAAATGCAGACGAAACGAGAGGACTCGTGTAGAGGCACTTAGAGTAAATTAGAGTGGTGTTGGGTAGGGTAGAGCAGAATAGAGTAGAATAGTGTAGAACAGTGTGGAATGAATAGAATGGAGTAGAATGGAGTCAAATAGAAACGAACAGAGTAGAAAAGAGTCGAATAGAGCAGAATAGGGCCGAAGAACGCCAAATCGAGCAGATTCGAAGCGATTCGAGCCAAAACAAGCTGAATGGAGCCCAACTGAGCCGAATAGAGCCAAATCGAGCCGAATCGAGCCGATTCAAGCTTCATCGCCTCGAATCGCGTTCAATGCGTCAAATCCAATCGAGACGTATAGATTAGAGAAGGGGAGGGGAGGGCAGGGGAGGGTAGAATAGAACAGAGTAGAGTGGAATAGAAGAGATTAGAACAGAATAGAAGGAATAGAATCGAGTAGAATAGAGTGGAAAAGAGTAGAGTCGAATACAGTCGAATAGAGCCGACTAAGCTGAATAGAGACGAATGGAGCTGAATACAGCCGAAAAGAGCTGTATACTGCCGAATCACACCTAATCGAGCGGAATCAAGCAGAATCGCACTGACTGTCACCGAACAGCGTCGAATCGAATCAGGTCGAATCGAGTCGAGCCACATCGTTTTGAATCAAACAAGGTCAAATCGCTTCATATCGTGTCGAATCCCATGGAATCACGTCGAATAACTTCGAATCGTGTGAAACCTCAGAGAATCCTACTGAATCACGTCGAGTCGCATGGAATCTCATCAAATCCCTTCGGATCTTGCCGAATCCAGTCAAGTCACATCAAATCGCTTTGCACGGAATCGAATTGAATCCAATAGATTAAAGTAGGCTAGGTTCGGGTGGGGTGCCGTAGGGTCGGGTAGGGTAGAATAGAATAGAGTACAACAGAGTAGGAGAGAACAGAACAGAACAGAAAGAATACAACAGAACAGAATAGAGTCAAAGAGAGAGAACATAGCCGAATTGAGCCGAGTGGAGACAAAACGAGACGAATCACGTCCGGTTGCTTCGAATCGCGTCAAATCAAATCGAATCGATTAGAAGAGATGAGGGTAGGGAAGGGTAGAATAGAATAGAGGAAAATAGTGAAGAATGGTGTGGAATGGAATAGAATGGAATTGAACGGAGTCCAATAAAGACGGATAGATATGAATAGAGTACAAAAGAGTCTAATAGAGCAGAATAGGGCCGGATAGGGCCAAATAAGGCCTAATTGAGCAGAATCCAGCAGAATCGATGGAATTCGAGCCTAATCGAGCCGAATGGAGTGAAATGGAGTCAAGTCGAGCCGAATAGAGCCGATGCGAACTGAATCGAGCTGATTCAAGCCTAATCGCGTCAAATCGCGTGGAAATACGTCACATCGAATCTAATCAAATAGATTAGGGGAGGGGCGGGTGGGTAGAATAGAACAGAATAGTACAGAATAGAAAGAATAGAATATAGTACAGTAGGGTGGAGTAGAGAGAGTAAAGCAGAGCAGAGTAGAATTGAGTCAAATAGAGTCAAATAGTGCAGGACACAGCTGAATAGAGCCAATTCTGGCCGAATCGAGTCAAATGGAAACAAAACGAGATGAATCACACCGAATTGCTTCGAATCGCATCCAGTCGAATAGATTAGAGTAACGTAGGGTAGAGTAGAACAGAATAGAGTAGAATAGCGTAGAATGGAGAAGAGTGGAGTCAAATGGAGTCGAACAGAGACAAATAGAGTAGAAAAGAGTCGAATCGAGCCAAATAGGGCCGAATAAGGCTGAACCGAGTGGAAACGAGCTGAATTGAAGCGATTCGAGCCAAATCGAGCTGAATCGAGCCGACTCAAGCATGATGGTGTCCAGTCGCATCGAAATGCTTTGAATCGAACCAAATGGAAGAGATTAGAACAGGTTAGGGTAGTTTATGATAGGAAGACTAGGGTAGATGCAAGTAGACTACATTAGAGTAGACAAGAGAAGGCTAGAGTAGAAGCCTAGACTAGTAAGCTGGACTAGTCAGCTAGACTAGTGGCATAGAGCAGTAGCCTAGACAACTAGTCTTGAATAGTACCCTCAGTCAGTAATCTGAACGAGTACCCTTGCCTTAACTAGTAGTCCTAACAAGTACCCTTGCCTTAACCAGTAGTCTTCACTAGTACCCTTGCCTTCACTAGTAGTATGTCCTTAACAAGTAGCCTGAACGGGTAGCCTTGCCTTAACCAGTACCCTCAACAAGTACCCACGCCTTAACTAGTAGCCTGGCCTTAACTAGTACCCTGGCCTTAACTAGTAGCCTGAACTAGTACACTTGCCTTAAGGAGTACCCTTGCCCGAACTACTCCCCTTAATTAGGACCCTTATTGAGTAACCCTAAGTAGTAGAGTATGGTACGGTGGGGTAGCATAGGGTAGGGAAGCCTACGGTGGAACAGAGAAAATAGAAGGAAATAGAATAGAACAGCATAGGTCAGGGTAGGTTAGCTTAGTGCAGGGTATGGTAGAGTAGCATAGGATGGAATAGAGAAAATAGAAAAGGAGACTAGAAAAGAGCAGACTAGATTAGGATAGGGTAGGGTGGGGGAGGGTTGTGTAGAATACAGTAGTGTAGAACGGAATAGAATGGTGTGGAATGGAGTCGAATGGATTCGAACAGAGATGAATAGAGTAGAAAAGAGTTGAATAGAGCCGGATAACGCTGAAGAGGACCAAATATGGCCGAAATGAGCCGAATCGAGTCGAGTCGACCAGATTCGGGATGAATGGAGCCTAGTGGAGCTGAAATGAGCCAATTAGAGACAAACTGAACCCAGCAAAATCGAGCCAAAACACACTTAATTGCATCCTATTGCATCGGATCTCGTCGAATTCCATCAAATCCCACCAAAACGCATCAAATCTCGCGGAATCTCACCGAATCCCGTCGAATTGTCTCAAATCGGGTCGAATGGTGTCCAACTGAATGGAATTGAATTAAATTGAATAGATTAGAGTAGTGTAGGTTAGGCTGGGATTCAGTAGGGAAGGGCACAGAAGAATAGAATAGAGTAGAACAGAAGAGAATACCAAGAGTAGAATGGAGTAGAGTTGAGTAGAGTGGAATAGTCAGAGTCGGGTAGTGCAGAATATAGATGAATAGATCCAATTCAAGCCGAATCGATTCGAATGGAGAGGAAAGGGAACAAATCGTGATGAATCGAATCGATTCGAATAGATTAGAGTAGGGTAGGGTAGAACAGAATAGAATAGAGTAGAAAAGAGTAGAATGGTGTGGAATGGAGTTGAATGGAGCCAAATAGAGACAAATAAAGTAGAAAGGGCTGAGTAGAGCTGAACAGGGCTGAATAAGGTTCACTCGAGCCTAATTATGCTGAATTGAGCAGAATCGAGACGAATTGACCCAATTCAAGCCAAATAGAGCTAAATCGAGCCGATTCAAGCCTAATCACATGGAATCGCGTCGAAATGCGTTGAATCGAATAGATTAGTGTAGAGGAGGGTACGGCCGGAGAGGCTAGACTACAACACAACAGAACACAATAGAAAGAAGAGAATAGAATTAAGTAGAGTCGGGTCCAGTAGAATAGAGTCAAATCGAGTTGACGAGAGCTGAAAAGAGCCAAACAGAGCTGAATACAGCCGAATTGACCAAATTCAAGGTGAATCGAGATGAATCATGTCCAGTCGTTTGAAATGTGTCGAATCGAATCAAATGGATTAGTGTGGGGAAGGTAAGGTTCGGGGAGGGTAGAGAAGACTAGAATAGAGTAGAATAGAACAGAACAGAAAGAATCGAGTAGACTAGAGTCACATAGAGTCGAATACTGCCAAAAAGAGCCGAATAGAGTGGAAAAGAGCTGAATAGAACCGAATCGAGTTTAATGGAGGAGAAAGGAGATGAATCGAGCCGATATGAGCCGAATCAAGTCGAATTCCATTCAAGTGTGTCGAATAGCATAGAACAGATTACAGTAGGCTAAGTTAGGGTAGGGTAGGGTAGAATAGAGTGCAGTAGAACAGAACAGAAGAGAAGAGAACACAACTGAAAGAATAGAATAGGGTCGAGACGAGCAGAGTATAGAAGAGTAGAGTAGAGTAGAGTCGAATATTGCCGAATAGAGCCAAAGACAGCCAAATAGAGCCCAAAAGAGCTAAATCGATAGAAACCAAGACAAATCACGCCGAATCCCGTGGAATCGTGCTCTATCGCGTCAAATCCCGTCGAATTGCATTGAATCTGATCAGTTCCAATCCAATCCAATCCATTAGAATAGACTAGAGTAGGGTAGAGTCCAATACAATACAGTAGAGAATAGTTTAGGATGGAGTAGAATGGTGTAGCATGGAGTCGAGTGGAGTCGAAAAGAGATAATAGAGTTGAGTAGAGTCTAACAGAGTCGAATAGAGCCTATTCGAGCTGACTAGAGCCGAATGGAGCCGATTAGAGCTGAATCGAACCGATTTGAGCCGATTGGGGATGAATGGAGTGGAAAGGAGCCGATTTGAGCCGAATCGCATCGAGATGCGTGGAATCGAATCCAGTAGAATAGATTAGATTAGGGTAGGATGGAATAGAGTAGACTTGAACACAGTAGAAGAGAATGGAAAGAATACAATAGAATAGAGTAGAAAAGGGTAGAGCAGAGCAGAATAGTGTAGAGTAGAATAGAGTAGAGTAGAACAGAGTTGAATCAAGCTGAATGGAGATGAAACGAGACAAATCGCGTCGGATGGCGTCGAATCCCTTCGAATCAATTACAGTAGGGTATAGTAGAATAGCGTAGAATGGAGTGGAATGGTGTGCAATGGAATCGAGTAGAGTAGAAAAGAGCTGAAGAGAGCCGAAGAGGGCCGAAGAGGGCCAAATCGAGCTGAATTGAGCGAAATCGAGCCGAATCCAGTGAATCGAGCCTAATGGAGCCGAATCGAGCCTAATCAAGCCGAATCGACAATATTCGAGACAAATGGAGCTGAATGGACATGAATCACACCGATTCGGCCCCTAGTCACGTCAAAATTTGTTGAATTCAATTGAATAGACTAGAGTAGGGGAGGTTCGGGTAGGCTAGGGTAGGGTAGAATGGAGTAGAATAGAATAAAGCAGAACAGAACACAACAAAATAGAACAGAACAACACAGAACGAATACAGAAACGAGGAGGCTAGAGTAGAGTAGAGGGGAATAGAGTAGAGTAGAATAGATTCGAACAGAGCCAAATCGAGCTGAATCGCGTCGAAATGGGTTGAATCAAATCCAATCAAATGGATTACAGTACCTTAGAGTTGGGTAGCGTAGGGTAGGGTAGAATAGAGTAGACTAGTACAGAACAGAGTAGAAACAATACAATAGAATAGAGAAGATTAGACTACAGTAGAATAGAGCTGAATAGAGCCAAATGCAGACGAAACGAGAGGACTCGTGTAGAGGCACTTAGAGTAAATTAGAGTGGTGTTGGGTAGGGTAGAGCAGAATAGAGTAGAATAGTGTAGAACAGTGTGGAATGAATAGAATGGAGTAGAATGGAGTCAAATAGAAACGAACAGAGTAGAAAAGAGTCGAATAGAGCAGAATAGGGCCGAAGAACGCCAAATCGAGCAGATTCGAAGCGATTCGAGCCAAAACAAGCTGAATGGAGCCCAACTGAGCCGAATAGAGCCAAATCGAGCCGAATCGAGCCGATTCAAGCTTCATCGCCTCGAATCGCGTTCAATGCGTCAAATCCAATCGAGACGTATAGATTAGAGAAGGGGAGGGGAGGGCAGGGGAGGGTAGAATAGAACAGAGTAGAGTGGAATAGAAGAGATTAGAACAGAATAGAAGGAATAGAATCGAGTAGAATAGAGTGGAAAAGAGTAGAGTCGAATACAGTCGAATAGAGCCGACTAAGCTGAATAGAGACGAATGGAGCTGAATACAGCCGAAAAGAGCTGTATACTGCCGAATCACACCTAATCGAGCGGAATCAAGCAGAATCGCACTGACTGTCACCGAACAGCGTCGAATCGAATCAGGTCGAATCGAGTCGAGCCACATCGTTTTGAATCAAACAAGGTCAAATCGCTTCATATCGTGTCGAATCCCATGGAATCACGTCGAATAACTTCGAATCGTGTGAAACCTCAGAGAATCCTACTGAATCACGTCGAGTCGCATGGAATCTCATCAAATCCCTTCGGATCTTGCCGAATCCAGTCAAGTCACATCAAATCGCTTTGCACGGAATCGAATTGAATCCAATAGATTAAAGTAGGCTAGGTTCGGGTGGGGTGCCGTAGGGTCGGGTAGGGTAGAATAGAATAGAGTACAACAGAGTAGGAGAGAACAGAACAGAACAGAAAGAATACAACAGAACAGAATAGAGTCAAAGAGAGAGAACATAGCCGAATTGAGCCGAGTGGAGACAAAACGAGACGAATCACGTCCGGTTGCTTCGAATCGCGTCAAATCAAATCGAATCGATTAGAAGAGATGAGGATAGGGAAGGGTAGAATAGAATAGAGGAAAATAGTGAAGAATGGTGTGGAATGGAATAGAATGGAATTGAACGGAGTCCAATAAAGACGGATAGATATGAATAGAGTACAAAAGAGTCTAATAGAGCAGAATAGGGCCGGATAGGGCCAAATAAGGCCTAATTGAGCAGAATCCAGCAGAATCGATGGAATTCGAGCCTAATCGAGCCGAATGGAGTGAAATGGAGTCAAGTCGAGCCGAATAGAGCCGATGCGAACTGAATCGAGCTGATTCAAGCCTAATCGCGTCAAATCGCGTGGAAATACGTCACATCGAATCTAATCAAATAGATTAGGGGAGGGGCGGGTGGGTAGAATAGAACAGAATAGTACAGAATAGAAAGAATAGAATATAGTACAGTAGGGTGGAGTAGAGAGAGTAAAGCAGAGCAGAGTAGAATTGAGTCAAATAGAGTCAAATACTGCAGGACATAGCTGAATAGAGCCAATTCTGGCCGAATCGAGTCAAATGGAAACAAAACGAGATGAATCACACCGAATTGCTTCGAATCGCATCCAGTCGAATAGATTAGAGTAACGTAGGGTAGAGTAGAACAGAATAGAGTAGAATAGCGTAGAATGGAGAAGAGTGGAGTCAAATGGAGTCGAACAGAGACAAATAGAGTAGAAAAGAGTCGAATCGAGCCAAATAGGGCCGAATAAGGCTGAACCGAGTGGAAACGAGCTGAATTGAAGCGATTCGAGCCAAATCGAGCTGAATCGAGCCGACTCAAGCATGATGGTGTCCAGTCGCATCGAAATGCTTTGAATCGAACCAAATGGAAGAGATTAGAACAGGTTAGGGTAGTTTATGATAGGAAGACTAGGGTAGATGCAAGTAGACTACATTAGAGTAGACAAGAGAAGGCTAGAGTAGAAGCCTAGACTAGTAAGCTGGACTAGTCAGCTAGACTAGTGGCATAGAGCAGTAGCCTAGACAACTAGTCTTGAATAGTACCCTCAGTCAGTAATCTGAACGAGTACCCTTGCCTTAACTAGTAGTCCTAACAAGTACCCTTGCCTTAACCAGTAGTCTTCACTAGTACCCTTGCCTTCACTAGTAGTATGTCCTTAACAAGTAGCCTGAACGGGTAGCCTTGCCTTAACCAGTACCCTCAACAAGTACCCACGCCTTAACTAGTAGCCTGGCCTTAACTAGTAGCCTGGCCTTAACTAGTAGCCTGAACTAGTACACTTGCCTTAAGGAGTACCCTTGCCCGAACTACTCCCCTTAATTAGGACCCTTATTGAGTAACCCTAAGTAGTAGAGTATGGTACGGTGGGGTAGCATAGGGTAGGGAAGCCTACGGTGGAACAGAGAAAATAGAAGGAAATAGAATAGAACAGCATAGGTCAGGGTAGGTTAGCTTAGTGCAGGGTATGGTAGAGTAGCATAGGATGGAATAGAGAAAATAGAAAAGGAGACTAGAAAAGAGCAGACTAGATTAGGATAGGGTAGGGTGGGGGAGGGTTGTGTAGAATACAGTAGTGTAGAACGGAATAGAATGGTGTGGAATGGAGTCGAATGGATTCGAACAGAGATGAATAGAGTAGAAAAGAGTTGAATAGAGCCGGATAACGCTGAATAGGACCAAATATGGCCGAAATGAGCCGAATCGAGTCGAGTCGACCAGATTCGGGATGAATGGAGCCTAGTGGAGCTGAAATGAGCCAATTAGAGACAAACTGAACCCAGCAAAATCGAGCCAAAACACACTTAATTGCATCCTATTGCATCGGATCTCGTCGAATTCCATCAAATCCCACCAAAACGCATCAAATCTCGCGGAATCTCACCGAATCCCGTCGAATTGTCTCAAATCGGGTCGAATGGTGTCCAACTGAATGGAATTGAATTAAATTGAATAGAGTAGTGTAGGTTAGGCTGGGATTCAGTAGGGAAGGGCACAGAAGAATAGAATAGAGTAGAACAGAAGAGAATACCAAGAGTAGAATGGAGTAGAGTTGAGTAGAGTGGAATAGTCAGAGTCGGGTAGTGCAGAATATAGATGAATAGATCCAATTCAAGCCGAATCGATTCGAATGGAGAGGAAAGGGAACAAATCGTGATGAATCGGATCGATTCGAATAGATTAGAGTAGGGTAGGGTAGAACAGAATAGAATAGAGTAGAAAAGAGTAGAATGGTGTGGAATGGAGTTGAATGGAGCCAAATAGAGACAAATAAAGTAGAAAGGGCTGAGTAGAGCTGAACAGGGCTGAATAAGGTTCACTCGAGCCTAATTATGCTGAATTGAGCAGAATCGAGACGAATTGACCCAATTCAAGCCAAATAGAGCTAAATCGAGCCGATTCAAGCCTAATCACATGGAATCGCGTCGAAATGCGTTGAATCGAATAGATTAGTGTAGAGGAGGGTACGGCCGGAGAGGCTAGACTACAACACAACAGAACACAATAGAAAGAAGAGAATAGAATTAAGTAGAGTCGGGTCCAGTAGAATAGAGTCAAATCGAGTTGACGAGAGCTGAAAAGAGCCAAACAGAGCTGAATACAGCCGAATTGACCAAATTCAAGGTGAATCGAGATGAATCATGTCCAGTCGTTTGAAATGTGTCGAATCGAATCAAATGGATTAGTGTGGGGAAGGTAAGGTTCGGGGAGGGTAGAGAAGACTAGAATAGAGTAGAATAGAACAGAACAGAAAGAATCGAGTAGACTAGAGTCACATAGAGTCGAATACTGCCAAAAAGAGCCGAATAGAGTGGAAAAGAGCTGAATAGAACCGAATCGAGTTTAATGGAGGAGAAAGGAGATGAATCGAGCCGATATGACCCGAATCAGGTCGAATTCCGTTCAAGTGTGTCGAATAGCATAGAACAGATTACAGTAGGCTAAGTTAGGGTAGGGTAGGGTAGAATAGAGTGCAGTAGAACAGAAGAGAAGAGAAGAGAACACAACTGAAAGAATAGAATAGGGTCGAGACGAGCAGAGTATAGAAGAGTAAAGTAGAGTAGAGTCGAATATTGCCGAATAGAGCCAAAGACAGCCAAATAGAGCCCAAAAGAGCTAAATCGATAGAAACCAAGACAAATCACGCCGAATCCCGTGGAATCGTGCTCTATCGCGTCGAATCCCGTCGAATTGCATTGAATCTGATCAGTTCCAATCCAATGCAATCCATTAGAATAGACTAGAGTAGGGTAGAGTCCAATACAATACAGTAGAGAATAGTTTAGGATGGAGTAGAATGGTGTAGCATGGAGTCGAGTGGAGTCGAAAAGAGATAATAGAGTTGAGTAGAGTCTAACAGAGTCGAATAGAGCCTATTCGAGCTGACTAGAGCCGAATGGAGCCGATTAGAGCTGAATCGAACCGATTTGAGCCGATTGGGGATGAATGGAGTGGAAAGGAGCCGATTTGAGCCGAATCACATCGAGATGCGTGGAATCGAATCCAGTAGAATAGATTAGATTAGGGTAGGATGGAATAGAGTAGACTTGAACACAGTAGAAGAGAATGGAAAGAATACAATAGAATAGAGTAGAAAAGGGTAGAGCAGAGCAGAATAGTGTAGAGTAGAATAGAGTAGAGTAGAACAGAGTTGAATCAAGCTGAATGGAGATGAAACGAGACAAATCGCGTCGGATGGCGTCGAATCCCTTCGAATCAATTACAGTAGGGTATAGTAGAATAGCGTAGAATGGAGTGGAATGGTGTGCAATGGAATCGAGTAGAGTAGAAAAGAGCTGAAGAGAGCCGAAGAGGGCCGAAGAGGGCCAAATCGAGCTGAATTGAGCGAAATCGAGCCGAATCCAGTGAATCGAGCCTAATGGAGCCGAATCGAGCCTAATCAAGCCGAATCGACACTATTCGAGACAAATGGAGCTGAATGGACATGAATCACACCGGTTCGGCCCCTAGTCACGTCAAAATTTGTTGAATTCAATTGAATAGACTAGAGTAGGGGAGGTTCGGGTAGGCTAGGGTAGGGTAGAATGGAGTAGAATAGAATAAAGCAGAACAGAACACAACAAAATAGAACAGAACAACACAGAACGAATACAGAAACGAGGAGGCTAGAGTAGAGTAGAGGGGAATAGAGTAGAGTAGAATAGATTCGAACAGAGCCAAATCGAGCTGAATCGCGTCGAAATGGGTTGAATCAAATCCAATCAAATGGATTACAGTACCTTAGAGTTGGGTAGCGTAGGGTAGGGTAGAATAGAGTAGACTAGTACAGAACAGAGTAGAAACAATACAATAGAATAGAGAAGATTAGACTACAGTAGAATAGAGCTGAATAGAGCCAAATGCAGACGAAACGAGAGGACTCGTGTAGAGGCACTTAGAGTAAATTAGAGTGGTGTTGGGTAGGGTAGAGCAGAATAGAGTAGAATAGTGTAGAACAGTGTGGAATGAATAGAATGGAGTAGAATGGAGTCAAATAGAAACGAACAGAGTAGAAAAGAGTCGAATAGAGCAGAATAGGGCCGAAGAACGCCAAATCGAGCAGATTCGAAGCGATTCGAGCCAAAACAAGCTGAATGGAGCCCAACTGAGCCGAATAGAGCCAAATCGAGCCGAATCGAGCCGATTCAAGCTTCATCGCCTCGAATCGCGTTCAATGCGTCAAATCCAATCGAGACGTATAGATTAGAGAAGGGGAGGGGAGGGCAGGGGAGGGTAGAATAGAACAGAGTAGAGTGGAATAGAAGAGATTAGAACAGAATAGAAGGAATAGAATCGAGTAGAATAGAGTGGAAAAGAGTAGAGTCGAATACAGTCGAATAGAGCCGACTAAGCTGAATAGAGACGAATGGAGCTGAATACAGCCGAAAAGAGCTGTATACTGCCGAATCACACCTAATCGAGCGGAATCAAGCAGAATCGCACTGACTGTCACCGAACAGCGTCGAATCGAATCAGGTCGAATCGAGTCGAGCCACATCGTTTTGAATCAAACAAGGTCAAATCGCTTCATATCGTGTCGAATCCCATGGAATCACGTCGAATAACTTCGAATCGTGTGAAACCTCAGAGAATCCTACTGAATCACGTCGAGTCGCATGGAATCTCATCAAATCCCTTCGGATCTTGCCGAATCCAGTCAAGTCACATCAAATCGCTTTGCACGGAATCGAATTGAATCCAATAGATTAAAGTAGGCTAGGTTCGGGTGGGGTGCCGTAGGGTCGGGTAGGGTAGAATAGAATAGAGTACAACAGAGTAGGAGAGAACAGAACAGAACAGAAAGAATACAACAGAACAGAATAGAGTCAAAGAGAGAGAACATAGCCGAATTGAGCCGAGTGGAGACAAAACGAGACGAATCACGTCCGGTTGCTTCGAATCGCGTCAAATCAAATCGAATCGATTAGAAGAGATGAGGGTAGGGAAGGGTAGAATAGAATAGAGGAAAATAGTGAAGAATGGTGTGGAATGGAATAGAATGGAATTGAACGGAGTCCAATAAAGACGGATAGATATGAATAGAGTACAAAAGAGTCTAATAGAGCAGAATAGGGCCGGATAGGGCCAAATAAGGCCTAATTGAGCAGAATCCAGCAGAATCGATGGAATTCGAGCCTAATCGAGCCGAATGGAGTGAAATGGAGTCAAGTCGAGCCGAATAGAGCCGATGCGAACTGAATCGAGCTGATTCAAGCCTAATCGCGTCAAATCGCGTGGAAATACGTCACATCGAATCTAATCAAATAGATTAGGGGAGGGGCGGGTGGGTAGAATAGAACAGAATAGTACAGAATAGAAAGAATAGAATATAGTACAGTAGGGTGGAGTAGAGAGAGTAAAGCAGAGCAGAGTAGAATTGAGTCACATAGAGTCAAATACTGCAGGACATAGCTGAATAGAGCCAATTCTGGCCGAATCGAGTCAAATGGAAACAAAACGAGATGAATCACACCGAATTGCTTCGAATCGCATCCAGTCGAATAGATTAGAGTAACGTAGGGTAGAGTAGAACAGAATAGAGTAGAATAGCGTAGAATGGAGAAGAGTGGAGTCAAATGGAGTCGAACAGAGACAAATAGAGTAGAAAAGAGTCGAATCGAGCCAAATAGGGCCGAATAAGGCTGAACCGAGTGGAAACGAGCTGAATTGAAGCGATTCGAGCCAAATCGAGCTGAATCGAGCCGACTCAAGCATGATGGTGTCCAGTCGCATCGAAATGCTTTGAATCGAACCAAATGGAAGAGATTAGAACAGGTTAGGGTAGTTTATGATAGGAAGACTAGGGTAGATGCAAGTAGACTACATTAGAGTAGACAAGAGAAGGCTAGAGTAGAAGCCTAGACTAGTAAGCTGGACTAGTCAGCTAGACTAGTGGCATAGAGCAGTAGCCTAGACAACTAGTCTTGAATAGTACCCTCAGTCAGTAATCTGAACGAGTACCCTTGCCTTAACTAGTAGTCCTAACAAGTACCCTTGCCTTAACCAGTAGTCTTCACTAGTACCCTTGCCTTCACTAGTAGTATGTCCTTAACAAGTAGCCTGAACGGGTAGCCTTGCCTTAACCAGTACCCTCAACAAGTACCCACGCCTTAACTAGTAGCCTGGCCTTAACTAGTAGCCTGGCCTTAACTAGTAGCCTGAACTAGTACACTTGCCTTAAGGAGTACCCTTGCCCGAACTACTCCCCTTAATTAGGACCCTTATTGAGTAACCCTAAGTAGTAGAGTATGGTACGGTGGGGTAGCATAGGGTAGGGAAGCCTACGGTGGAACAGAGAAAATAGAAGGAAATAGAATAGAACAGCATAGGTCAGGGTAGGTTAGCTTAGTGCAGGGTATGGTAGAGTAGCATAGGATGGAATAGAGAAAATAGAAAAGGAGACTAGAAAAGAGCAGACTAGATTAGGATAGGGTAGGGTGGGGGAGGGTTGTGTAGAATACAGTAGTGTAGAACGGAATAGAATGGTGTGGAATGGAGTCGAATGGATTCGAACAGAGATGAATAGAGTAGAAAAGAGTTGAATAGAGCCGGATAACGCTGAATAGGACCAAATATGGCCGAAATGAGCCGAATCGAGTCGAGTCGACCAGATTCGGGATGAATGGAGCCTAGTGGAGCTGAAATGAGCCAATTAGAGACAAACTGAACCCAGCAAAATCGAGCCAAAACACACTTAATTGCATCCTATTGCATCGGATCTCGTCGAATTCCATCAAATCCCACCAAAACGCATCAAATCTCGCGGAATCTCACCGAATCCCGTCGAATTGTCTCAAATCGGGTCGAATGGTGTCCAACTGAATGGAATTGAATTAAATTGAATAGAGTAGTGTAGGTTAGGCTGGGATTCAGTAGGGAAGGGCACAGAAGAATAGAATAGAGTAGAACAGAAGAGAATACCAAGAGTAGAATGGAGTAGAGTTGAGTAGAGTGGAATAGTCAGAGTCGGGTAGTGCAGAATATAGATGAATAGATCCAATTCAAGCCGAATCGATTCGAATGGAGAGGAAAGGGAACAAATCGTGATGAATCGGATCGATTCGAATAGATTAGAGTAGGGTAGGGTAGAACAGAATAGAATAGAGTAGAAAAGAGTAGAATGGTGTGGAATGGAGTTGAATGGAGCCAAATAGAGACAAATAAAGTAGAAAGGGCTGAGTAGAGCTGAACAGGGCTGAATAAGGTTCACTCGAGCCTAATTATGCTGAATTGAGCAGAATCGAGACGAATTGACCCAATTCAAGCCAAATAGAGCTAAATCGAGCCGATTCAAGCCTAATCACATGGAATCGCGTCGAAATGCGTTGAATCGAATAGATTAGTGTAGAGGAGGGTACGGCCGGAGAGGCTAGACTACAACACAACAGAACACAATAGAAAGAAGAGAATAGAATTAAGTAGAGTCGGGTCCAGTAGAATAGAGTCAAATCGAGTTGACGAGAGCTGAAAAGAGCCAAACAGAGCTGAATACAGCCGAATTGACCAAATTCAAGGTGAATCGAGATGAATCATGTCCAGTCGTTTGAAATGTGTCGAATCGAATCAAATGGATTAGTGTGGGGAAGGTAAGGTTCGGGGAGGGTAGAGAAGACTAGAATAGAGTAGAATAGAACAGAACAGAAAGAATCGAGTAGACTAGAGTCACATAGAGTCGAATACTGCCAAAAAGAGCCGAATAGAGTGGAAAAGAGCTGAATAGAACCGAATCGAGTTTAATGGAGGAGAAAGGAGATGAATCGAGCCGATATGACCCGAATCAGGTCGAATTCCGTTCAAGTGTGTCGAATAGCATAGAACAGATTACAGTAGGCTAAGTTAGGGTAGGGTAGGGTAGAATAGAGTGCAGTAGAACAGAACAGAAGAGAAGAGAACACAACTGAAAGAATAGAATAGGGTCGAGACGAGCAGAGTATAGAAGAGTAGAGTAGAGTAGAGTCGAATATTGCCGAATAGAGCCAAAGACAGCCAAATAGAGCCCAAAAGAGCTAAATCGATAGAAACCAAGACAAATCACGCCGAATCCCGTGGAATCGTGCTCTATCGCGTCGAATCCCGTCGAATTGCATTGAATCTGATCAGTTCCAATCCAATCCAATCCATTAGAATAGACTAGAGTAGGGTAGAGTCCAATACAATACAGTAGAGAATAGTTTAGGATGGAGTAGAATGGTGTAGCATGGAGTCGAGTGGAGTCGAAAAGAGATAATAGAGTTGAGTAGAGTCTAACAGAGTCGAATAGAGCCTATTCGAGCTGACTAGAGCCGAATGGAGCCGATTAGAGCTGAATCGAACCGATTTGAGCCGATTGGGGATGAATGGAGTGGAAAGGAGCCGATTTGAGCCGAATCACATCGAGATGCGTGGAATCGAATCCAGTAGAATAGATTAGATTAGGGTAGGATGGAATAGAGTAGACTTGAACACAGTAGAAGAGAATGGAAAGAATACAATAGAATAGAGTAGAAAAGGGTAGAGCAGAGCAGAATAGTGTAGAGTAGAATAGAGTAGAGTAGAACAGAGTTGAATCAAGCTGAATGGAGATGAAACGAGACAAATCGCGTCGGATGGCGTCGAATCCCTTCGAATCAATTACAGTAGGGTATAGTAGAATAGCG
Organism: Loxodonta africana; assembly: GCF_030014295.1. Lineage (NCBI taxonomy): Eukaryota > Metazoa > Chordata > Mammalia > Proboscidea > Elephantidae > Loxodonta > Loxodonta africana. The sequence goes on along the minus strand of NW_026974873.1, from coordinate 570,605 downwards.
TAGAATGGAGTGGAATGGTGTGCAATGGAATCGAGTAGAGTAGAAAAGAGCTGAAGAGAGCCGAAGAGGGCCGAAGAGGGCCAAATCGAGCTGAATTGAGCGAAATCGAGCCGAATCCAGTGAATCGAGCCTAATGGAGCCGAATCGAGCCTAATCAAGCCGAATCGACACTATTCGAGACAAATGGAGCTGAATGGACATGAATCACACCGGTTCGGCCCCTAGTCACGTCAAAATTTGTTGAATTCAATTGAATAGACTAGAGTAGGGGAGGTTCGGGTAGGCTAGGGTAGGGTAGAATGGAGTAGAATAGAATAAAGCAGAACAGAACACAACAAAATAGAACAGAACAACACAGAACGAATACAGAAACGAGGAGGCTAGAGTAGAGTAGAGGGGAATAGAGTAGAGTAGAATAGATTCGAACAGAGCCAAATCGAGCTGAATCGCGTCGAAATGGGTTGAATCAAATCCAATCAAATGGATTACAGTACCTTAGAGTTGGGTAGCGTAGGGTAGGGTAGAATAGAGTAGACTAGTACAGAACAGAGTAGAAACAATACAATAGAATAGAGAAGATTAGACTACAGTAGAATAGAGCTGAATAGAGCCAAATGCAGACGAAACGAGAGGACTCGTGTAGAGGCACTTAGAGTAAATTAGAGTGGTGTTGGGTAGGGTAGAGCAGAATAGAGTAGAATAGTGTAGAACAGTGTGGAATGAATAGAATGGAGTAGAATGGAGTCAAATAGAAACGAACAGAGTAGAAAAGAGTCGAATAGAGCAGAATAGGGCCGAAGAACGCCAAATCGAGCAGATTCGAAGCGATTCGAGCCAAAACAAGCTGAATGGAGCCCAACTGAGCCGAATAGAGCCAAATCGAGCCGAATCGAGCCGATTCAAGCTTCATCGCCTCGAATCGCGTTCAATGCGTCAAATCCAATCGAGACGTATAGATTAGAGAAGGGGAGGGGAGGGCAGGGGAGGGTAGAATAGAACAGAGTAGAGTGGAATAGAAGAGATTAGAACAGAATAGAAGGAATAGAATCGAGTAGAATAGAGTGGAAAAGAGTAGAGTCGAATACAGTCGAATAGAGCCGACTAAGCTGAATAGAGACGAATGGAGCTGAATACAGCCGAAAAGAGCTGTATACTGCCGAATCACACCTAATCGAGCGGAATCAAGCAGAATCGCACTGACTGTCACCGAACAGCGTCGAATCGAATCAGGTCGAATCGAGTCGAGCCACATCGTTTTGAATCAAACAAGGTCAAATCGCTTCATATCGTGTCGAATCCCATGGAATCACGTCGAATAACTTCGAATCGTGTGAAACCTCAGAGAATCCTACTGAATCACGTCGAGTCGCATGGAATCTCATCAAATCCCTTCGGATCTTGCCGAATCCAGTCAAGTCACATCAAATCGCTTTGCACGGAATCGAATTGAATCCAATAGATTAAAGTAGGCTAGGTTCGGGTGGGGTGCCGTAGGGTCGGGTAGGGTAGAATAGAATAGAGTACAACAGAGTAGGAGAGAACAGAACAGAACAGAAAGAATACAACAGAACAGAATAGAGTCAAAGAGAGAGAACATAGCCGAATTGAGCCGAGTGGAGACAAAACGAGACGAATCACGTCCGGTTGCTTCGAATCGCGTCAAATCAAATCGAATCGATTAGAAGAGATGAGGGTAGGGAAGGGTAGAATAGAATAGAGGAAAATAGTGAAGAATGGTGTGGAATGGAATAGAATGGAATTGAACGGAGTCCAATAAAGACGGATAGATATGAATAGAGTACAAAAGAGTCTAATAGAGCAGAATAGGGCCGGATAGGGCCAAATAAGGCCTAATTGAGCAGAATCCAGCAGAATCGATGGAATTCGAGCCTAATCGAGCCGAATGGAGTGAAATGGAGTCAAGTCGAGCCGAATAGAGCCGATGCGAACTGAATCGAGCTGATTCAAGCCTAATCGCGTCAAATCGCGTGGAAATACGTCACATCGAATCTAATCAAATAGATTAGGGGAGGGGCGGGTGGGTAGAATAGAACAGAATAGTACAGAATAGAAAGAATAGAATATAGTACAGTAGGGTGGAGTAGAGAGAGTAAAGCAGAGCAGAGTAGAATTGAGTCACATAGAGTCAAATACTGCAGGACATAGCTGAATAGAGCCAATTCTGGCCGAATCGAGTCAAATGGAAACAAAACGAGATGAATCACACCGAATTGCTTCGAATCGCATCCAGTCGAATAGATTAGAGTAACGTAGGGTAGAGTAGAACAGAATAGAGTAGAATAGCGTAGAATGGAGAAGAGTGGAGTCAAATGGAGTCGAACAGAGACAAATAGAGTAGAAAAGAGTCGAATCGAGCCAAATAGGGCCGAATAAGGCTGAACCGAGTGGAAACGAGCTGAATTGAAGCGATTCGAGCCAAATCGAGCTGAATCGAGCCGACTCAAGCATGATGGTGTCCAGTCGCATCGAAATGCTTTGAATCGAACCAAATGGAAGAGATTAGAACAGGTTAGGGTAGTTTATGATAGGAAGACTAGGGTAGATGCAAGTAGACTACACTAGAGTAGACAAGAGAAGGCTAGAGTAGAAGCCTAGACTAGTAAGCTGGACTAGTCAGCTAGACTAGTGGCATAGAGCAGTAGCCTAGACAACTAGTCTTGAATAGTACCCTCAGTCAGTAATCTGAACGAGTACCCTTGCCTTAACTAGTAGTCCTAACAAGTACCCTTGCCTTAAGCAGTAGTCTTCACTAGTACCCTTGCCTTCACTAGTAGTATGTCCTTAACAAGTAGCCTGAACGGGTAGCCTTGCCTTAACCAGTACCCTCAACAAGTACCCACGCCTTAACTAGTAGCCTGGCCTTAACTAGTAGCCTGGCCTTAACTAGTAGCCTGAACTAGTACACTTGCCTTAAGGAGTACCCTTGCCCGAACTACTCCCCTTAATTAGGACCCTTATTGAGTAACCCTAAGTAGTAGAGTATGGTACGGTGGGGTAGCATAGGGTAGGGAAGCCTACGGTGGAACAGAGAAAATAGAAGGAAATAGAATAGAACAGCATAGGTCAGAGTAGGTTAGCTTAGTGCAGGGTATGGTAGAGTAGCATAGGATGGAATAGAGAAAATAGAAAAGGAGACTAGAAAAGAGCAGACTAGATTAGGATAGGGTAGGGTGGGGGAGGGTTGTGTAGAATACAGTAGTGTAGAACGGAATAGAATGGTGTGGAATGGAGTCGAATGGATTCGAACAGAGATGAATAGAGTAGAAAAGAGTTGAATAGAGCCGGATAACGCTGAATAGGACCAAATATGGCCGAAATGAGCCGAATCGAGTCGAGTCGACCAGATTCGGGATGAATGGAGCCTAGTGGAGCTGAAATGAGCCAATTAGAGACAAACTGAACCCAGCAAAATCGAGCCAAAACACACTTAATTGCATCCTATTGCATCGGATCTCGTCGAATTCCATCAAATCCCACCAAACCGCATCAAATCTCGCGGAATCTCACCGAATCCCGTCGAATTGTCTCAAATCGGGTCGAATGGTGTCCAACTGAATGGAATTGAATTAAATTGAATAGAGTAGTGTAGGTTAGGCTGGGATTCAGTAGGGAAGGGCACAGAAGAATAGAATAGAGTAGAACAGAAGAGAATACCAAGAGTAGAATGGAGTAGAGTTGAGTAGAGTGGAATAGTCAGAGTCGGGTAGTGCAGAATATAGATGAATAGATCCAATTCAAGCCGAATCGATTCGAATGGAGAGGAAAGGGAACAAATCGTGATGAATCGGATCGATTCGAATAGATTAGAGTAGGGTAGGGTAGAACAGAATAGAATAGAGTAGAAAAGAGTAGAATGGTGTGGAATGGAGTTGAATGGAGCCAAATAGAGACAAATAAAGTAGAAAGGGCTGAGTAGAGCTGAACAGGGCTGAATAAGGTTCACTCGAGCCTAATTATGCTGAATTGAGCAGAATCGAGACGAATTGACCCAATTCAAGCCAAATAGAGCTAAATCGAGCCGATTCAAGCCTAATCACATGGAATCGCGTCGAAATGCGTTGAATCGAATAGATTAGTGTAGAGGAGGGTACGGCCGGAGAGGCTAGACTACAACACAACAGAACACAATAGAAAGAAGAGAATAGAATTAAGTAGAGTCGGGTCCAGTAGAATAGAGTCAAATCGAGTTGACGAGAGCTGAAAAGAGCCAAACAGAGCTGAATACAGCCGAATTGACCAAATTCAAGGTGAATCGAGATGAATCATGTCCAGTCGTTTGAAATGTGTCGAATCGAATCAAATGGATTAGTGTGGGGAAGGTAAGGTTCGGGGAGGGTAGAGAAGACTAGAATAGAGTAGAATAGAACAGAACAGAAAGAATCGAGTAGACTAGAGTCACATAGAGTCGAATACTGCCAAAAAGAGCCGAATAGAGTGGAAAAGAGCTGAATAGAACCGAATCGAGTTTAATGGAGGAGAAAGGAGATGAATCGAGCCGATATGACCCGAATCAGGTCGAATTCCGTTCAAGTGTGTCGAATAGCATAGAACAGATTACAGTAGGCTAAGTTAGGGTAGGGTAGGGTAGAATAGAGTGCAGTAGAACAGAACAGAAGAGAAGAGAACACAACTGAAAGAATAGAATAGGGTCGAGACGAGCAGAGTATAGAAGAGTAGAGTAGAGTAGAGTCGAATATTGCCGAATAGAGCCAAAGACAGCCAAATAGAGCCCAAAAGAGCTAAATCGATAGAAACCAAGACAAATCACGCCGAATCCCGTGGAATCGTGCTCTATCGCGTCGAATCCCGTCGAATTGCATTGAATCTGATCAGTTCCAATCCAATCCAATCCATTAGAATAGACTAGAGTAGGGTAGAGTCCAATACAATACAGTAGAGAATAGTTTAGGATGGAGTAGAATGGTGTAGCATGGAGTCGAGTGGAGTCGAAAAGAGATAATAGAGTTGAGTGGAGTCTAACAGAGTCGAATAGAGCCTATTCGAGCTGACTAGAGCCGAATGGAGCCGATTAGAGCTGAATCGAACCGATTTGAGCCGATTGGGGATGAATGGAGTGGAAAGGAGCCGATTTGAGCCGAATCGCATCGAGATGCGTGGAATCGAATCCAGTAGAATAGATTAGATTAGGGTAGGATGGAATAGAGTAGACTTGAACACAGTAGAAGAGAATGGAAAGAATACAATAGAATAGAGTAGAAAAGGGTAGAGCAGAGCAGAATAGTGTAGAGTAGAATAGAGTAGAGTAGAACAGAGTTGAATCAAGCTGAATGGAGATGAAACGAGACAAATCGCGTCGGATGGCGTCGAATCCCTTCGAATCAATTACAGTAGGGTATAGTAGAATAGCGTAGAATGGAGTGGAATGGTGTGCAATGGAATCGAGTAGAGTAGAAAAGAGCTGAAGAGAGCCGAAGAGGGCCGAAGAGGGCCAAATCGAGCTGAATTGAGCGAAATCGAGCCGAATCCAGTGAATCGAGCCTAATGGAGCCGAATCGAGCCTAATCAAGCCGAATCGACACTATTCGAGACAAATGGAGCTGAATGGACATGAATCACACCGATTCGGCCCCTAGTCGCGTCAAAATTTGTTGAATTCAATTGAATAGACTAGAGTAGGGGAGGTTCGGGTAGGCTAGGGTAGGGTAGAATGGAGTAGAATAGAATAAAGCAGAACAGAACACAACAAAATAGAACAGAACAACACAGAACGAATACAGAAACGAGGAGGCTAGAGTAGAGTAGAGGGGAATAGAGTAGAGTAGAATAGATTCGAACAGAGCCAAATCGAGCTGAATCGCGTCGAAATGGGTTGAATCAAATCCAATCAAATGGATTACAGTACCTTAGAGTTGGGTAGCGTAGGGTAGGGTAGAATAGAGTAGACTAGTACAGAACAGAGTAGAAACAATACAATAGAATAGAGAAGATTAGACTACAGTAGAATAGAGCTGAATAGAGCCAAATGCAGACGAAACGAGAGGACTCGTGTAGAGGCACTTAGAGTAAATTAGAGTGGTGTTGGGTAGGGTAGAGCAGAATAGAGTAGAATAGTGTAGAACAGTGTGGAATGAATAGAATGGAGTAGAATGGAGTCAAATAGAAACGAACAGAGTAGAAAAGAGTCGAATAGAGCAGAATAGGGCCGAAGAACGCCAAATCGAGCAGATTCGAAGCGATTCGAGCCAAAACAAGCTGAATGGAGCCCAACTGAGCCGAATAGAGCCAAATCGAGCCGAATCGAGCCGATTCAAGCTTCATCGCCTCGAATCGCGTTCAATGCGTCAAATCCAATCGAGACGTATAGATTAGAGAAGGGGAGGGGAGGGCAGGGGAGGGTAGAATAGAACAGAGTAGAGTGGAATAGAAGAGATTAGAACAGAATAGAAGGAATAGAATCGAGTAGAATAGAGTGGAAAAGAGTAGAGTCGAATACAGTCGAATAGAGCCGACTAAGCTGAATAGAGACGAATGGAGCTGAATACAGCCGAAAAGAGCTGTATACTGCCGAATCACACCTAATCGAGCGGAATCAAGCAGAATCGCACTGACTGTCACCGAACAGCGTCGAATCGAATCAGGTCGAATCGAGTCGAGCCACATCGTTTTGAATCAAACAAGGTCAAATCGCTTCATATCGTGTCGAATCCCATGGAATCACGTCGAATAACTTCGAATCGTGTGAAACCTCAGAGAATCCTACTGAATCACGTCGAGTCGCATGGAATCTCATCAAATCCCTTCGGATCTTGCCGAATCCAGTCAAGTCACATCAAATCGCTTTGCACGGAATCGAATTGAATCCAATAGATTAAAGTAGGCTAGGTTCGGGTGGGGTGCCGTAGGGTCGGGTAGGGTAGAATAGAATAGAGTACAACAGAGTAGGAGAGAACAGAACAGAACAGAAAGAATACAACAGAACAGAATAGAGTCAAAGAGAGAGAACATAGCCGAATTGAGCCGAGTGGAGACAAAACGAGACGAATCACGTCCGGTTGCTTCGAATCGCGTCAAATCAAATCGATAGATTAGAAGAGATGAGGGTAGGGAAGGGTAGAATAGAATAGAGGAAAATAGTGAAGAATGGTGTGGAATGGAATAGAATGGAATTGAACGGAGTCCAATAAAGACGGATAGATATGAATAGAGTACAAAAGAGTCTAATAGAGCAGAATAGGGCCGGATAGGGCCAAATAAGGCCTAATTGAGCAGAATCCAGCAGAATCGATGGAATTCGAGCCTAATCGAGCCGAATGGAGTGAAATGGAGTCAAGTCGAGCCGAATAGAGCCGATGCGAACTGAATCGAGCTGATTCAAGCCTAATCGCGTCAAATCGCGTGGAAATACGTCACATCGAATCTAATCAAATAGATTAGGCGAGGGGCGGGTGGGTAGAATAGAACAGAATAGTACAGAATAGAAAGAATAGAATATAGTACAGTAGGGTAGAGTAGAGAGAGTAAAGCAGAGAAGAGTAGAGCAGAGTAGAATTGAGTCAAATAGAGTCAAATAGTGCAGGATATAGCTGAATAGAGCCCATTCTGGCCGAATCGAGTCAAATGGAAACAAAACGAGATGAATCACACCGAATTGCTTCGAATCGCATCCAATCGAATAGATTAGAGTAACGTAGGGTAGACTAGGATAGCGTAGAATGGAGAAGAGTGGAGTCAAATGGAGTCGAACAGAGACAAATAGAGTAGAAAAGAGTCGAATCGAGCCAAATAGGGCCGAATAAGGCTGAACCGAGTGGAAACGAGCTGAATTGAAGCGATTCGAGCCAAATCGAGCTGAATCGAGCCGACTCAAGCATGATGGTGTCCAGTCGCATCGAAATGCTTTGAATCAAACCAAATGGAAGAGATTAGAACAGGTTAGGGTAGTTTATGATAGGAAGAGTAGGGTAGATGCAAGTAGACTACATTAGAGTAGACAAGAGAAGGCTAGAGTAGAAGCCTAGACTAGTAAGCTGGACTAGTCAGCTAGACTAGTGGCATAGAGCAGTAGCCTAGACAACTAGTCTTGAATAGTACCCTCAGTCAGTAATCTGAACGAGTACCCTTGCCTTAACTAGTAGTCCTAACAAGTACCCTTGCCTTAAGCAGTAGTCTTCACTAGTACCCTTGCCTTCACTAGTAGTATGTCCTTAACAAGTAGCCTGAACGGGTAGCCTTGCCTTAACCAGTACCCTCAACAAGTACCCATGCCTTAACTAGTAGCCTGGCCTTAACTAGTACCCTGGCCTTAACTAGTAGCCTGAACTAGTACACTTGCCTTAAGGAGTACCCTTGCCCGAACTACTCCCCTTAATTAGGACCCTTATTGAGTAACCCTAAGTAGTAGAGTATGGTACGGTGGGGTAGAATAGGGTAGGGAAGCATACGGTGGAACAGAGAAAATAGAAGGAAATAGAATAGAACAGCATAGGTCAGGGTAGGTTAGCTTAGTGCAGGGTATGGTAGAGTAGCATAGGATGGAATAGAGAAAATAGAAAAGGAGACTAGAAAAGAGCAGACTAGATTAGGATAGGGTAGGGTGGGGGAGGGTTGTGTAGAATACAGTAGTGTAGAATGGAATAGAATGGTGTGGAATGGAGTCGAATGGATTCGAACAGAGATGAATAGAGTAGAAAAGAGTTGAATAGAGCCGGATAACGCTGAATAGGACCAAATATGGCCGAAATGAGCCGAATCGAGTCGAGTCGACCAGATTCGGGATGAATGGAGCCTAGTGGAGCTGAAATGAGCCAAATAGAGACTAACTGAACCCAGCAAAATCGAGCCAAAACACACTTAATTGCATCCTATTGCATCGGATCTCGTCGAATTCCATCAAATCCCACCAAACCGCATCAAATCTCGTGGAATCTCACCGAATCCCGTCGAATTGTCTCAAATCGGGTCGAATGGTGTCCAACTGAATGGAATTGAATTAAATTGAATAGAGTAGTGTAGGTTAGGCTGGGATTCAGTAGGGAAGGGCACAGAGAATAGAATAGAGTAGAACAGAAGAGAATACCAAGAGTAGAATGGAGTAGAGTTGAGTAGAGTGGAATAGTCAGAGTCGGGTAGTGCAGAATATAGATGAATAGATCCAATTCAAGCCGAATCGATTCGAATGGAGAGGAAAGGGAACAAACCGTGATGAATCGAATCGATTCGAATAGATTAGAGTAGGGTAGGGTAGAACAGAATAGAATAGAGTAGAAAAGAGTAGAATGGTGTGGAATGGAGTTGAATGGAGCCAAATAGAGACAAATAAAGTAGAAAGGGTTGAGTAGAGCTGAACAGGGCTGAATAAGGTTCACTCGAGCCTAATTATGCTGAATTGAGCAGAATCGAGACGAATTGACCCAATTCAAGCCAAATAGAGCTAAATCGAGCCGATTCAAGCCTAATCACATGGAATCGCGTCGAAATGCGTTGAATCGAATAGATTAGTGTAGAGGAGGGTACGGCCGGAGAGGCTAGACTACAACACAACAGAACACAATAGAAAGAAGAGAATAGAATTAAGTAGAGTCGGGTCCAGTAGAATAGAGTCAAATCGAGTTGACGAGAGCTGAAAAGAGCCAAACAGAGCTGAATACAGCCGAATTGACCAAATTCAAGGTGAATCGAGATGAATCATGTCCAGTCGTTTGAAATGTGTCGAATCGAATCAAATGGATTAGTGTGGGGAAGGTAATGTTAGGGTAGGGTAGAGAAGACTAGAATAGAGTAGAATAGAACAGAACAGAAAGAATCGAGTAGACTAGAGTCACATAGAGTCGAATACTGCCAAAAAGAGCCGAATAGAGTGGAAAAGAGCTGAATAGAACCGAATCGAGTTTAATGGAGGAGAAAGGAGATGAATCGAGCCGATATGAGCCGAATCAGGTCGAATTCCGTTCAAGTGTGTCGAATAGCATAGAACAGATTACAGTAGGCTAAGTTAGGGTAGGGTAGGGTAGAATAGAGTGCAGTAGAACAGAACAGAAGAGAAGAGAACACAACTGAAAGAATAGAATAGGGTCGAGACGAGCAGAGTATAGAAGAGTAGAGTAGAGTAGAGTCGAATATTGCCGAATAGAGCCAAAGACAGCCAAATAGAGCCCAAAAGAACTAAATCGATAGAAACCAAGACAAATCACGCCGAATCCCGTGGAATCGTGCTCTATCGCGTCGAATCCCGTCGAATTGCATTGAATCTGATCAGTTCCAATCCAATCCATTAGAATAGACTAGAGTAGGGTAGAGTCCAATACAATACAGTAGAGAATAGTTTAGGATGGAGTAGAATGGTGTAGCATGGAGTCGAGTGGAGTCGAAAAGAGATAATAGAGTTGAGTAGAGTCTAACAGAGCCGAATAGAGCCTATTCGAGCTGACTAGAGCCGAATGGAGCCGATTAGAGCTGAATCGAACCGATTTGAGCCGATTGGGGATGAATGGAGTGGAAATGAGCCGATTTGAGCCGAATCGCATCGAGATGTGTGGAATCGAATCCAGTAGAATAGATTAGATTAGGGTAGGATGGAATAGAGTAGACTTGAACACAGTAGAAGAGAATGGAAAGAATACAATAGAATAGAGTAGAAAAGGGTAGAGCAGAGCAGAATAGTGTAGAGTAGAATAGAGTAGAGTAGAACAGAGTCGAATCAATCGGAATGGAGATGAAACGAGACAAATCGCGTCGAATGGCGTCGAATCCCATCGAATCAATTACAGTAGGGTATAGTAGAATAGCGTAGAATGGAGTAGAATGGTGTGCAATGGAATCGAGTAGAGTAGAAAAGAGCTGAAGAGAGCCGAAGAGGGCCGAAGAGGGCCAAATCGAGCTGAATTGAGCGAAATCGAGCCGAATCCAGTGAATCGAGCCTAATGGAGCCGAATAAAGACTAATCAAGCCGAATCGACACTATTCGAGACAAATGGAGCCGAATGGACATGAATCACACCGATTCGGGACCTAGTCGCCTCAAGATTTGTCGAATTCAATGGAATAGACTAGAGTAGGGGAGGTTCGGGTAGGCTAGGGTAGGGTAGAATGGAGTAGAATAGAATAAAACAGAACAGAAGACAACAAAATAGAACAGAACAACACAGAACGAATACAGAAACGAGGAGGCTAGAGTAGAGTAGAGGGGAATAGAGTAGAGTAGAGTAGATTCGAACAGAGCCAAATCGAGCTGAATCGCGTCGAAATGGGTTGAATCAAATCCAATCAAATGGATTACAGTACCTTAGAGTTGGGTAGCGTAGGGTAGGGTAGAATAGAGTAGACTAGTACAGAACAGAGTAGAAACAATACAATAGAATAGAGAAGATTAGACTACAGTAGAATAGAGCTGAATAGAGCCAAATGCAGACGAAACGAGAGGAATCGTGTAGAAGCACTTAGAGTAAATTAGAGTGGTGTTGGGTAGGGTGGAGCAGAATAGAGTAGAATAGTGTAGAATAGTGTGGAATGAATAGAATGGAGTAGAATGGAGTCAAATAGAAACGAATAGAGTAGAAAAGAGTCGAATAGAGCAGAATAGGGCCGAAGAACGCCAAATCGAGCAGATTCGAAGCGATTCGAGCCAAAACAAGCTGAATGGAGCCTAACTGAGCCGAATAGAGCCAAATCGAGCCGAATCGAGCCGACTCAAGCTTCATCGCCTCGAATCGCGTTCAATGCGTCAAATCCAATCGAGACGTATAGATTAGAGAAGGGGAGGGGAGGGCAGGGGAGGGTAGAATAGAACAGAGTAGAGTGGAATAGAAGAGATTAGAACAGAATAGAAGGAATAGAATCGAGTAGAATAGAGTGGAAAAGAGTAGAGTCGAATACAGTCGAATAGAGCCGACTAAGCTGAATAGAGACGAATGGAGCTGAATACAGCCGAAAAGAGCTGTATACTGCCGAATCACACCTAATCGAGCGGAATCAAGCAGAATCGCACTGACTGTCACCGAACAGCGTCGAATCGAATCAGGTCGAATCGAGTCGAGCCACATCGTTTTGAATCAAACAAGGTCAAATCGCTTCATATCGTGTCGAATCCCATGGAATCACGTCGAATAACTTCGAATCGTGTGAAACCTCAGAGAATCCTACTGAATCACGTCGAGTCGCATGGAATCTCATCAAATCCCTTCGGATCTTGCCGAATCCAGTCAAGTCACATCAAATCGCTTTGCACGGAATCGAATTGAATCCAATAGATTAAAGTAGGCTAGGTTCGGGTGGGGTGCCGTAGGGTCGGGTAGGGTAGAATAGAATAGAGTACAACAGAGTAGGAGAGAACAGAACAGAACAGAAAGAATACAACAGAACAGAATAGAGTCAAAGAGAGAGAACATAGCCGAATTGAGCCGAGTGGAGACAAAACGAGACGAATCACGTCCGGTTGCTTCGAATCGCGTCAAATCAAATCGAATCGATTAGAAGAGATGAGGGTAGGGAAGGGTAGAATAGAATAGAGGAAAATAGTGAAGAATGGTGTGGAATGGAATAGAATGGAATTGAACGGAGTCCAATAAAGACGGATAGATATGAATAGAGTACAAAAGAGTCTAATAGAGCAGAATAGGGCCGGATAGGGCCAAATAAGGCCTAATTGAGCAGAATCCAGCAGAATCGATGGAATTCGAGCCTAATCGAGCCGAATGGAGTGAAATGGAGTCAAGTCGAGCCGAATAGAGCCGATGCGAACTGAATCGAGCTGATTCAAGCCTAATCGCGTCAAATCGCGTGGAAATACGTCACATCGAATCTAATCAAATAGATTAGGCGAGGGGCGGGTGGGTAGAATAGAACAGAATAGTACAGAATAGAAAGAATAGAATATAGTACAGTAGGGTAGAGTAGAGAGAGTAAAGCAGAGAAGAGTAAAGCAGAGTAGAATTGAGTCAAATAGAGTCAAATAGTGCAGGATATAGCTGAATAGAGCCCATTCTGGCCGAATCGAGTCAAATGGAAACAAAACGAGATGAATCACACCGAATTGCTTCGAATCGCATCCAATCGAATAGATTAGAGTAACGTAGGGTAGACTAGGATAGCGTAGAATGGAGAAGAGTGGAGTCAAATGGAGTCGAACAGAGACAAATAGAGTAGAAAAGAGTCGAATCGAGCCAAATAGGGCCGAATAAGGCTGAACCGAGTGGAAACGAGCTGAATTGAAGCGATTCGAGCCAAATCGAGCTGAATCGAGCCGACTCAAGCATGATGGTGTCCAGTCGCATCGAAATGCTTTGAATCAAACCAAATGGAAGAGATTAGAACAGGTTAGGGTAGTTTATGATAGGAAGAGTAGGGTAGATGCAAGTAGACTACATTAGGGTAGACAAGAGAAGGCTAGAGTAGAAGCCTAGACTAGTAAGCTGGACTAGTCAGCTAGACTAGTGGCATAGAGCAGTAGCCTAGACAACTAGTCTTGAATAGTACCCTAAGTCAGTAATCTGAACGAGTACCCTTGCCTTAACTAGTAGTCCTAACAAGTACCCTTGCCTTAAGCAGTAGTCTTCACTAGTACCCTTGCCTTCACTAGTAGTATGTCCTTAACAAGTAGCCTGAACGGGTAGCCTTGCCTTAACCAGTACCCTCAACAAGTACCCATGCCTTAACTAGTAGCCTGGCCTTAACTAGTACCCTGGCCTTAACTAGTAGCCTGAACTAGTACACTTGCCTTAAGGAGTACCCTTGCCCGAACTACTCCCCTTAATTAGGACCCTTATTGAGTAACCCTAAGTAGTAGAGTATGGTACGGTGGGGTAGAATAGGGTAGGGAAGCATACGGTGGAACAGAGAAAATAGAAGGAAATAGAATAGAACAGCATAGGTCAGGGTAGGTTAGCTTAGTGCAGGGTATGGTAGAGTAGCATAGGATGGAATAGAGAAAATAGAAAAGGAGACTAGAAAAGAGCAGACTAGATTAGGATAGGGTAGGGTGGGGGAGGGTTGTGTAGAATACAGTAGTGTAGAATGGAATAGAATGGTGTGGAATGGAGTCGAATGGATTCGAACAGAGATGAATAGAGTAGAAAAGAGTTGAATAGAGCCGGATAACGCTGAATAGGACCAAATATGGCCGAAATGAGCCGAATCGAGTCGAGTCGACCAGATTCGGGATGAATGGAGCCTAGTGGAGCTGAAATGAGCCAAATAGAGACTAACTGAACCCAGCAAAATCGAGCCAAAACACACTTAATTGCATCCTATTGCATCGGATCTCGTCGAATTCCATCAAATCCCACCAAACCGCATCAAATCTCGTGGAATCTCACCGAATCCCGTCGAATTGTCTCAAATCGGGTCGAATGGTGTCCAAATGAATGGAATTGAATTAAATTGAATAGAGTAGTGTAGGTTAGGCTGGGATTCAGTAGGGAAGGGCACAGAAGAATAGAATAGAGTAGAACAGAAGAGAATACCAAGAGTAGAATGGAGTAGAGTTGAGTAGAGTGGAATAGTCAGAGTCGGGTAGTGCAGAATATAGATGAATAGATCCAATTCAAGCCGAATCGATTCGAATGGAGAGGAAAGGGAACAAACCGTGATGAATCGAATCGATTCGAATAGATTAGAGTAGGGTAGGGTAGAACAGAATAGAATAGAGTAGAAAAGAGTAGAATGGTGTGGAATGGAGTTGAATGGAGCCAAATAGAGACAAATAAAGTAGAAAGGGTTGAGTAGAGCTGAACAGGGCTGAATAAGGTTCACTCGAGCCTAATTATGCTGAATTGAGCAGAATCGAGACGAATTGACCCAATTCAAGCCAAATAGAGCTAAATCGAGCCGATTCAAGCCTAATCACATGGAATCGCGTCGAAATGCGTTGAATCGAATAGATTAGTGTAGAGGAGGGTACGGCCGGAGAGGCTAGACTACAACACAACAGAACACAATAGAAAGAAGAGAATAGAATTAAGTAGAGTCGGGTCCAGTAGAATAGAGTCAAATCGAGTTGACGAGAGCTGAAAAGAGCCAAACAGAGCTGAATACAGCCGAATTGACCAAATTCAAGGTGAATCGAGATGAATCATGTCCAGTCGTTTGAAATGTGTCGAATCGAATCAAATGGATTAGTGTGGGGAAGGTAATGTTAGGGTAGGGTAGAGAAGACTAGAATAGAGTAGAATAGAACAGAACAGAAAGAATCGAGTAGACTAGAGTCACATAGAGTCGAATACTGCCAAAAAGAGCCGAATAGAGTGGAAAAGAGCTGAATAGAACCGAATCGAGTTTAATGGAGGAGAAAGGAGATGAATCGAGCCGATATGAGCCGAATCAGGTCGAATTCCGTTCAAGTGTGTCGAATAGCATAGAACAGATTACAGTAGGCTAAGTTAGGGTAGGGTAGGGTAGAATAGAGTGCAGTAGAACAGAACAGAAGAGAAGAGAACACAACTGAAAGAATAGAATAGGGTCGAGACGAGCAGAGTATAGAAGAGTAGAGTAGAGTAGAGTCGAATATTGCCGAATAGAGCCAAAGACAGCCAAATAGAGCCCAAAAGAACTAAATCGATAGAAACCAAGACAAATCACGCCGAATCCCGTGGAATCGTGCTCTATCGCGTCGAATCCCGTCGAATTGCATTGAATCTGATCAGTTCCAATCCAATCCATTAGAATAGACTAGAGTAGGGTAGAGTCCAATACAATACAGTAGAGAATAGTTTAGGATGGAGTAGAATGGTGTAGCATGGAGTCGAGTGGAGTCGAAAAGAGATAATAGAGTTGAGTAGAGTCTAACAGAGCCGAATAGAGCCTATTCGAGCTGACTAGAGCCGAATGGAGCCGATTAGAGCTGAATCGAACCGATTTGAGCCGATTGGGGATGAATGGAGTGGAAATGAGCCGATTTGAGCCGAATCGCATCGAGATGTGTGGAATCGAATCCAGTAGAATAGATTAGATTAGGGTAGGATGGAATAGAGTAGACTTGAACACAGTAGAAGAGAATGGAAAGAATACAATAGAATAGAGTAGAAAAGGGTAGAGCAGAGCAGAATAGTGTAGAGTAGAATAGAGTAGAGTAGAACAGAGTTGAATCAAGCTGAATGGAGATGAAACGAGACAAATCGCGTCGGATGGCGTCGAATCCCTTCGAATCAATTACAGTAGGGTATAGTAGAATAGCGTAGAATGGAGTGGAATGGTGTGCAATGGAATCGAGTAGAGTAGAAAAGAGCTGAAGAGAGCCGAAGAGGGCCGAAGAGGGCCAAATCGAGCTGAATTGAGCGAAATCGAGCCGAATCCAGTGAATCGAGCCTAATGGAGCCGAATCGAGCCTAATCAAGCCGAATCGACACTATTCCAGACAAATGGAGCCGAATGGACATGAATCACACCGATTCGGGACCTAGTCGCCTCAAGATTTGTCGAATTCAATGGAATAGACTAGAGTAGGGGAGGTTCGGGTAGGCTAGGGTAGGGTAGAATGGAGTAGAATAGAATAAAACAGAACAGAAGACAACAAAATAGAACAGAACAACACAGAACGAATACAGAAACGAGGAGGCTAGAGTAGAGTAGAGGGGAATAGAGTAGAGTAGAGTAGATTCAAACAGAGCCAAATCGAGCCGAATTGCGTCGAAATGGGTTGAATCAAATCCAATCAAATGGATTACAGTACCTTAGAGTTGGTTAGCGTAGGGTAGGGTAGAATAGAGTAGAATAGTACAGAACAGAGTAGAAACAATACAATAGAATAGAGAAGATTAGACTACAGTAGAATAGAGCTGAATAGAGCCAAATGCAGACGAAACAAGAGGAATCGTGTAGAAGCACTTAGAGTAAATTAGAGTGGTGTTGGGTAGGGTGGAGCAGAATAGAGTAGAATAGTGTAGAATAGTGTGGAATGAATAGAATGGAGTAGAATGGAGTCAAATAGAAACGAATAGAGTAGAAAAGAGTCGAATAGAGCAGAATAGGGCCGAAGAACGCCAAATCGAGCAGATTCGAAGCGATTCGAGCCAAAACAAGCTGAATGGAGCCTAACTGAGCCGAATAGAGCCAAATCGAGCCGAATCGAGCCGACTCAAGCTTCATCGCCTCGAATCGCGTTCAATGCGTCAAATCCAATCGAGACGTATAGATTAGAGAAGGGGAGGGGAGGGGAGGGGAGGGTAGAATAGAACAGAGTAGAGTGGAATAGAAGAGATTAGAACAGAATAGAAGGAATAGAATCGAGTAGAATAGAGTGGAAAAGAGTAGAGTCGAATACAGTCGAATAGAGCCGACTAAGCTGAATAGAGACGAATGGAGCTGAATACAGCCGAAAAGAGCTGTATACTGCCGAATCACACCTAATCGAGCGGAATCAAGCAGAATCGCACTGACTGTCACCGAACAGCGTCGAATCGAATCAGGTCGAATCGAGTCGAGCCACATCGTTTTGAATCAAACAAGGTCAAATCGCTTCATACCGTGTCGAATCCCATGGAATCACGTCGAATAACTTCGAATCGCGTCAAACCTCAGAGAATCCTACTGAATCACGTCGAGTCGCATGGAATCTCATCAAATCCCTTCGGATCTTGCCGAATCCAGTCAAGTCATAACAAATCGCTTTGCACGGAATCGAATTGAATCCAATAGATTAAAGTAGGCTAGGTTCGGGTGGGGTGCCGTAGGGTCGGGTAGGGTAGAATAGAATAGAGTACAACAGAGTAGGAGAGAACAGAACAGAACAGAAAGAATACAACAGAACAGAATAGAGTCAAAGAGAGAGAACATAGCCGAATTGAGCCGAGTGGAGACAAAACGAGACGAATCACGTCCGGTTGCTTCGAATCGCGTCAAATCAAATCGAATCGATTAGAAGAGATGAGGGTAGGGAAGGGTAGAATAGAATAGAGGAAAATAGTGAAGAATGGTGTGGAATGGAATAGAATGGAATTGAACGGAGTCCAATAAAGACGGATAGATATGAATAGAGTACAAAAGAGTCTAATAGAGCAGAATAGGGCCGGATAGGGCCAAATAAGGCCTAATTGAGCAGAATCCAGCAGAATCGATGGAATTCGAGCCTAATCGAGCCGAATGGAGTGAAATGGAGTCAAGTCGAGCCGAATAGAGCCGATGCGAACTGAATCGAGCTGATTCAAGCCTAATCGCGTCAAATCGCGTGGAAATACGTCACATCGAATCTAATCAAATAGATTAGGTTAGGGGCGGGTGGGTAGAATAGAACAGAATAGAAAGAATAGAATATAGTACAGTAGGGTGGAGTAGAGAGAGTAAAGCAGAGCAGAGTAGAATTGAGTCAAATAGAGTCAAATACTGCAGGACATAGCTGAATAGAGCCAATTCTGGCCGAATCGAGTCAAATGGAAACAAAACGAGATGAATCACACCGAATTGCTTCGAATCGCATCCAGTCCAATAGATTAGGGTAACGTAGGGTAGAGTAGAACAGAATAGAGTAGAATAGCGTAGAATGGAGAAGAGTGGAGTCAAATGGAGTCGAACAGAGACAAATAGAGTAGAAAAGAGTCGAATCGAGCCAAATAGGGCCGAATAAGGCTGAACCGAGTGGAAACGAGCTGAATTGAAGCGATTCGAGCCAAATCGAGCTGAATCGAGCCGACTCAAGCATGATGGTGTCCAGTCGCATCGAAATGCTTTGAATCGAACCAAATGGTAGAGATTAGAACAGGTTAGGGTAGTTTAAGATAGGAAGACTAGGGTAGATGCAAGTAGACTACATTAGAGTAGACAAGAGAAGGCTAGAGTAGAAGCCTAGACTAGTAAGCTGGACTAGTCAGCTAGACTAGTGGCATAGAGCAGTAGCCTAGACAACTAGTCTTGAATAGTACCCTCAGTCAGTAATCTGAACGAGTACCCTTGCCTTAACTAGTAGTCCTAACAAGTACCCTTGCCTTAAGCAGTAGTCTTCACTAGTACCCTTGCCTTCACTAGTAGTATGTCCTTAACAAGTAGCCTGAATGGGTACCCTTGCCTTAACCAGTACCCTCAACAAGTACCCATGCCTTAACTAGTAGCCTGGCCTTAACTAGTAGCCTGGCCTTAACTAGTAGCCTGAACTAGTACACTTGCCTTAAGGAGTACCCTTGCCCGAACTACTCCCCTTAATTAGGACCCTTATTGAGTAACCCTAAGTAGTAGAGTATGGTACGGTGGGGTAGCATAGGGTAGGGAAGCCTACGGTGGAACAGAGAAAATAGAAGGAAATAGAATAGAACAGCATAGGTCAGGGTAGGTTAGCTTAGTGCAGGGTATGGTAGAGTAGCATAGGATGGAATAGAGAAAATAGAAAAGGAGACTAGAAAAGAGCAGACTAGATTAGGATAGGGTAGGGTGGGGGAGGGTTGTGTAGAATACAGTAGTGTAGAACGGAATAGAATGGTGTGGAATGGAGTCGAATGGATTCGAACAGAGATGAATAGAGTAGAAAAGAGTTGAATAGAGCCGGATAACGCCGAATAGGACCAAATATGGCCGAAATGAGCCGAATCGAGTCGAGTCGACCAGATTCGGGATGAATGGAGCCTAGTGGAGCTGAAATGAGCCAATTAGAGACAAACTGAACCCAGCAAAATCGAGCCAAAACACACTTAATTGCATCCTATTGCATCGGATCTCGTCGAATTCCATCAAATCCCACCAAACCGCATCAAATCTCGCGGAATCTCACCGAATCCCGTCGAATTGTCTCAAATCGGGTCGAATGGTGTCCAACTGAATGGAATTGAATTAAATTGAATAGAGTAGTGTAGGTTAGGCTGGGATTCAGTAGGGAAGGGCACAGAAGAATAGAATAGAGTAGAACAGAAGAGATACAAGGAGACTAGGATTCGACCGGTAGAGTCGAGATTAGCGAGACTGGAATAGTCAGAGATGGATAGTAGAGTAATATCCGAGTCAGAATATAGATTCCAATTCAAGCCGAATCGATTCGAATGGAGAGGAAAGGGAACAAACCGTGATGAATCGAATCGATTCGAATAGATTAGAGTAGGGTAGGGTAGAACAGAATAGAATAGAGTAGAAAAGAGTAGAATGGTGTGGAATGGAGTTGAATGGAGCCAAATAGAGACAAATAAAGTAGAAAGGGCTGAGTAGAGCTGAACAGGGCTGAATAAGGTTCACTCGAGCCTAATTATGCTGAATTGAGCAGAATCGAAACGAATTGACCCAATTCAAGCCAAATAGAGCTAAATCGAGCCGATTCAAGCCTAATCACATGGAATCGCGTCGAAATGCGTTGAATCGAATAGATTAGTGTAGAGGAGGGTACGGCCGGAGAGGCTAGACTACAACACAACAGAACACAATAGAAAGAAGAGAATAGAATTAAGTAGAGTCGGGTCCAGTAGAATAGAGTCAAATCGAGTTGACGAGAGCTGAAAAGAGCCAAACAGAGCTGAATACAGCCGAATTGACCAAATTCAAGGTGAATCGAGATGAATCATGTCCAGTCGTTTGAAATGTGTCGAATCGAATCAAATGGATTAGTGTGGGGAAGGTAAGGTTCGGGGAGGGTAGAGAAGACTAGAATAGAGTAGAATAGAACAGAACAGAAAGAATCGAGTAGACTAGAGTCACATAGAGTCGAATACTGCCAAAAAGAGCCGAATAGAGTGGAAAAGAGCTGAATAGAACCGAATCGAGTTTAATGGAGGAGAAAGGAGATGAATCGAGCCGATATGAGCCGAATCAGGTCGAATTCCGTTCAAGTGTGTCGAATAGCATAGAACAGATTACAGTAGGCTAAGTTAGGGTAGGGTAGGGTAGAATAGAGTGCAGTAGAACAGAACAGAAGAGAAGAGAACACAACTGAAAGAATAGAATAGGGTCGAGACGAGCAGAGTATAGAAGAGTAGAGTAGAGTAGAGTCGAATATTGCCGAATAGAGCCAAAGACAGCCAAATAGAGCCCAAAAGAGCTAAATCGATAGAAACCAAGACAAATCACGCCGAATCCCGTGGAATCGTGCTCTATCGCGTCGAATCCCGTCGAATTGCATTGAATCTGATCAGTTCCAATCCAATCCAATCCATTAGAATAGACTAGAGTAGGGTAGAGTCCAATACAATACAGTAGAGAATAGTTTAGGATGGAGTAGAATGGTGTAGCATGGAGTCGAGTGGAGTCGAAAAGAGATAATAGAGTTGAGTAGAGTCTAACAGAGTCGAATAGAGCCTATTCGAGCTGACTAGAGCCGAATGGAGCCGATTAGAGCTGAATCGAACCGATTTGAGCCGATTGGGGATGAATGGAGTGGAAAGGAGCCGATTTGAGCCGAATCGCATCGAGATGCGTGGAATCGAATCCAGTAGAATAGATTAGATTAGGGTAGGATGGAATAGAGTAGACTTGAACACAGTAGAAGAGAATGGAAAGAATACAACAGAATAGAGTAGAAAAGGGTAGAGCAGAGCAGAATAGTGTAGAGTAGAATAGAGTAGAGTAGAACAGAGTTGAATCAAGCTGAATGGAGATGAAACGAGACAAATCGCGTCGGATGGCGTCGAATCCCTTCGAATCAATTACAGTAGGGTATAGTAGAATAGCGTAGAATGGAGTGGAATGGTGTGCAATGGAATCGAGTAGAGTAGAAAAGAGCTGAAGAGAGCCGAAGAGGGCCGAAGAGGGCCAAATCGAGCTGAATTGAGCGAAATCGAGCCGAATCCAGTGAATCGAGCCTAATGGAGCCGAATCGAGCCTAATCAAGCCGAATCGACACTATTCGAGACAAATGGAGCTGAATGGACATGAATCACACCGATTCGGCCCCTAGTCGCGTCAAAATTTGTTGAATTCAATTGAATAGACTAGAGTAGGGGAGGTTCGGGTAGGCTAGGGTAGGGTAGAATGGAGTAGAATAGAATAAAGCAGAACAGAACACAACAAAATAGAACAGAACAACACAGAACGAATACAGAAACGAGGAGGCTAGAGTAGAGTAGAGGGGAATAGAGTAGAGTAGAATAGATTCGAACAGAGCCAAATCGAGCTGAATCGCGTCGAAATGGGTTCAATCAAATCCAATCAAATGGATTACAGTACCTTAGAGTTGGGTAGCGTAGGGTAGGGTAGAATAGAGTAGACTAGTACAGAACAGAGTAGAAACAATACAATAGAATAGAGAAGATTAGACTACAGTAGAATAGAGCTGAATAGAGCCAAATGCAGACGAAACGAGAGGACTCGTGTAGAGGCACTTAGAGTAAATTAGAGTGGTGTTGGGTAGGGTAGAGCAGAATAGAGTAGAATAGTGTAGAACAGTGTGGAATGAATAGAATGGAGTAGAATGGAGTCAAATAGAAACGAACAGAGTAGAAAAGAGTCGAATAGAGCAGAATAGGGCCGAAGAACGCCAAATCGAGCAGATTCGAAGCGATTCGAGCCAAAACAAGCTGAATGGAGCCTAACTGAGCCGAATAGAGCCAAATCGAGCCGAATCGAGCCGATTCAAGCTTCATCGCCTCGAATCGCGTTCAATGCGTCAAATCCAATCGAGACGTATAGATTAGAGAAGGGGAGGGGAGGGCAGGGGAGGGTAGAATAGAACAGAGTAGAGTGGAATAGAAGAGATTAGAACAGAATAGAAGGAATAGAATCGAGTAGAATAGAGTGGAAAAGAGTAGAGTCGAATACAGTCGAATAGAGCCAACTAAGCTGAATAGAGACGAATGGAGCTGAATACAGCCGAAAAGAGCTGTATACTGCCGAATCACACCTAATCGAGTGGAATCAAGCAGAATCGCACTGACTGTCACCGAACAGCGTCGAATCGAATCAGGTCGAATCGAGTCGAGCCACATCGTTTTGAATCAAACAAGGTCAAATCGCTTCATATCGTGTCGAATCCCATGGAATCACGTCGAATAACTTCGAATCGTGTGAAACCTCAGAGAATCCTACTGAATCACGTCGAGTCGCATGGAATCTCATCAAATCCCTTCGGATCTTGCCGAATCCAGTCAAGTCACATCAAATCGCTTTGCACGGAATCGAATTGAATCCAATAGATTAAAGTAGGCTAGGTTCGGGTGGGGTGCCGTAGGGTCGGGTAGGGTAGAATAGAATAGAGTACAACAGAGTAGGAGAGAACAGAACAGAAAGAATACAACAGAACAGAATAGAGTCAAAGAGAGAGAACATAGCCGAATTGAGCCGAGTGGAGACAAAACGAGACGAATCACGTCCGTTTGCTTCGAATCGCGTCAAATCAAATCGAATCGATTAGAAGAGATGAGGGTAGGGAAGGGTAGAATAGAATAGAGGAAAATAGTGAAGAATGGTGTGGAATGGAATAGAATGGAATTGAACGGAGTCCAATAAAGACGGATAGATATGAATAGAGTACAAAAGAGTCTAATAGAGCAGAATAGGGCCGGATAGGGCCAAATAAGGCCTAATTGAGCAGAATCCAGCAGAATCGATGGAATTCGAGCCTAATCGAGCCGAATGGAGTGAAATGGAGTCAAGTAGAGCCGAATAGAGCCGATGCGAACTGAATCGAGCTGATTCAAGCCTAATCGCGTCAAATCGCGTGGAAATACGTCACATCGAATCTAATCAAATAGATTAGGGGAGGGGCGGGTGGGTAGAATAGAACAGAATAGTACAGAATAGAAAGAATAGAATATAGTACAGTAGGGTGGAGTAGAGAGAGTAAAGCAGAGCAGAGTAGAATTGAGTCAAATAGAGTCAAATAGTGCAGGACATAGCTGAATAGAGCCCATTCTGGCCGAATCGAGTCAAATGGAAACAAAACGAGAGGAATCACACCGAATTGCTTCGAATCGCATCCAGTCGAATAGATTAGAGTAACGTAGGGTAGAGTAGAATAGCGTAGAATGGAGAAGAGTGGAGTCAAATGGAGTCGAACAGAGACAAATAGAGTAGAAAAGAGTCGAATCGAGCCAAATAGGGCCGAATAAGGCTGAACCGAGTGGAAACGAGCTGAATTGAAGCGATTCGAGCCAAATCGAGCTGAATCGAGCCGACTCAAGCATGATGGTGTCCAGTCGCATCGAAATGCTTTGAATCGAACCAAATGGAAGAGATTAGAACAGGTTAGGGTAGTTTATGATAGGAAGACTAGGGTAGATGCAAGTAGACTACATTAGAGTAGACAAGAGAAGGCTAGAGTAGAAGCCTAGACTAGTAAGCTGGACTAGTCAGCTAGACTAGTGGCATAGAGCAGTAGCCTAGACAACTAGTCTTGAATAGTACCTAAGTCAGTAATCTGAACGAGTACCCTTGCCTTAAGTAGTAGTCCTAACAAGTACCCTTGCCTTAAGCAGTAGTCTTCACTAGTACCCTTGCCTTCACTAGTAGTATGTCCTTAACAAGTAGCCTGAATGGGTACCCTTGCCTTAACCAGTACCCTCAACAAGTACCCACGCCTTAACTAGTAGCCTGGCCTTAACTAGTATCCTGGCCTTAACTAGTAGCCTGAACTAGTACACTTGCCTTAAGGAGTACCCTTGCCCGAACTACTCCCCTTAATTAGGACCCTTATTGAGTAACCCTAAGTAGTAGAGTATGGTACGGTGGGGTAGCATAGGGTAGGGAAGCCTACGGTGGAACAGAGAAAATAGAAGGAAATAGAATAGAACAGCATAGGTCAGGGTAGGTTAGCTTAGTGCAGGGTATGGTAGAGTAGCATAGGATGGAATAGAGAAAATAGAAAAGGAGACTAGAAAAGAGCAGACTAGATTAGGATAGGGTAGGGTGGGGGAGGGTTGTGTAGAATACAGTAGTGTAGAACGGAATAGAATGGTGTGGAATGGAGTCGAATGGATTCGAACAGAGATGAATAGAGTAGAAAAGAGTTGAATAGAGCCGGATAACGCTGAATAGGACCAAATATGGCCGAAATGAGCCGAATCGAGTCGAGTCGACCAGATTCGGGATGAATGGAGCCTAGTGGAGCTGAAATGAGCCAATTAGAGACAAACTGAACCCAGCAAAATCGAGCCAAAACACACTTAATTGCATCCTATTGCATCGGATCTCCTCGAATTCCATCAAATCCCACCAAACCGCATCAAATCTCGCGGAATCTCACCGAATCCCGTCGAATTGTCTCAAATCGGGTCGAATGGTGTCCAACTGAATGGAATTGAATTAAATTGAATAGATTAGAGTAGTGTAGGTTAGGCTGGGATTCAGTAGGGAAGGGCACAGAAGAATAGAATAGAGTAGAACAGAAGAGAATACCAAGAGTAGAATGGAGTAGAGTTGAGTAGAGTGGAATAGTCAGAGTCGGGTAGTGCAGAATATAGATGAATAGATCCAATTCAAGCCGAATCGATTCGAATGGAGAGGAAAGGGAACAAATCGTGATGAATCGGATCGATTCGAATAGATTAGAGTAGGGTAGGGTAGAACAGAATAGAATAGAGTAGAAAAGAGTAGAATGGTGTGGAATGGAGTTGAATGGAGCCAAATAGAGACAAATAAAGTAGAAAGGGCTGAGTAGAGCTGAACAGGGCTGAATAAGGTTCACTCGAGCCTAATTATGCTGAATTGAGCAGAATCGAGACGAATTGACCCAATTCAAGCCAAATAGAGCTAAATCGAGCCGATTCAAGCCTAATCACATGGAATCGCGTCGAAATGCGTTGAATCGAATAGATTAGTGTAGAGGAGGGTACGGCCGGAGAGGCTAGACTACAACACAACAGAACACAATAGAAAGAAGAGAATAGAATTAAGTAGAGTCGGGTCCAGTAGAATAGAGTCAAATCGAGTTGACGAGAGCTGAAAAGAGCCAAACAGAGCTGAATACAGCCGAATTGACCAAATTCAAGGTGAATCGAGATGAATCATGTCCAGTCGTTTGAAATGTGTCGAATCGAATCAAATGGATTAGTGTGGGGAAGGTAAGGTTCGGGGAGGGTAGAGAAGACTAGAATAGAGTAGAATAGAACAGAACAGAAAGAATCGAGTAGACTAGAGTCACATAGAGTCGAATACTGCCAAAAAGAGCCGAATAGAGTGGAAAAGAGCTGAATAGAACCGAATCGAGTTTAATGGAGGAGAAAGGAGATGAATCGAGCCGATATGACCCGAATCAGGTCGAATTCCGTTCAAGTGTGTCGAATAGCATAGAACAGATTACAGTAGGCTAAGTTAGGGTAGGGTAGGGTAGAATAGAGTGCAGTAGAACAGAACAGAAGAGAAGAGAACACAACTGAAAGAATAGAATAGGGTCGAGACGAGCAGAGTATAGAAGAGTAGAGTAGAGTAGAGTCGAATATTGCCGAATAGAGCCAAAGACAGCCAAATAGAGCCCAAAAGAGCTAAATCGATAGAAACCAAGACAAATCACGCCGAATCCCGTGGAATCGTGCTCTATCGCGTCGAATCCCGTCGAATTGCATTGAATCTGATCAGTTCCAATCCAATCCAATCCATTAGAATAGACTAGAGTAGGGTAGAGTCCAATACAATACAGTAGAGAATAGTTTAGGATGGAGTAGAATGGTGTAGCATGGAGTCGAGTGGAGTCGAAAAGAGATAATAGAGTTGAGTAGAGTCTAACAGAGTCGAATAGAGCCTATTCGAGCTGACTAGAGCCGAATGGAGCCGATTAGAGCTGAATCGAACCGATTTGAGCCGATTGGGGATGAATGGAGTGGAAAGGAGCCGATTTGAGCCGAATCGCATCGAGATGCGTGGAATCGAATCCAGTAGAATAGATTAGATTAGGGTAGGATGGAATAGAGTAGACTTGAACACAGTAGAAGAGAATGGAAAGAATACAATAGAATAGAGTAGAAAAGGGTAGAGCAGAGCAGAATAGTGTAGAGTAGAATAGAGTAGAGTAGAACAGAGTCGAATCAAGCTGAATGGAGATGAAACGAGACAAATCGCGTCGGATGGCGTCGAATCCCATCGAATCAATTACAGTAGGGTATAGTAGAATAGCGTAGAATGGAGTGGAATGGTGTGCAATGGAATCGAGTAGAGTAGAAAAGAGCTGAAGAGAGCCGAAGAGGGCCGAAGAGGGCCAAATCGAGCTGAATTGAGCGAAATCGAGCCGAATCCAGTGAATCGAGCCTAATGGAGCCGAATCGAGCCTAATCAAGCCGAATCGACACTATTCGAGACAAATGGAGCTGAATGGACATGAATCACACCGATTCGGCCCCTAGTCACGTCAAAATTTGTTGAATTCAATTGAATAGACTAGAGTAGGGGAGGTTCGGGTAGGCTAGGGTAGGGTAGAATGGAGTAGAATAGAATAAAGCAGAACAGAACACAACAAAATAGAACAGAACAACACAGAACGAATACAGAAACGAGGAGGCTAGAGTAGAGTAGAGGGGAATAGAGTAGAGTAGAATAGATTCGAACAGAGCCAAATCGAGCTGAATCGCGTCGAAATGGGTTGAATCAAATCCAATCAAATGGATTACAGTACCTTAGAGTTGGGTAGCGTAGGGTAGGGTAGAATAGAGTAGACTAGTACAGAACAGAGTAGAAACAATACAATAGAATAGAGAAGATTAGACTACAGTAGAATAGAGCTGAATAGAGCCAAATGCAGACGAAACGAGAGGACTCGTGTAGAGGCACTTAGAGTAAATTAGAGTGGTGTTGGGTAGGGTAGAGCAGAATAGAGTAGAATAGTGTAGAACAGTGTGGAATGAATAGAATGGAGTAGAATGGAGTCAAATAGAAACGAACAGAGTAGAAAAGAGTCGAATAGAGCAGAATAGGGCCGAAGAACGCCAAATCGAGCAGATTCGAAGCGATTCGAGCCAAAACAAGCTGAATGGAGCCTAACTGAGCCGAATAGAGCCAAATCGAGCCGAATCGAGCCGATTCAAGCTTCATCGCCTCGAATCGCGTTCAATGCGTCAAATCCAATCGAGACGTATAGATTAGAGAAGGGGAGGGGAGGGCAGGGGAGGGTAGAATAGAACAGAGTAGAGTGGAATAGAAGAGATTAGAACAGAATAGAAGGAATAGAATCGAGTAGAATAGAGTGGAAAAGAGTAGAGTCGAATACAGTCGAATAGAGCCGACTAAGCTGAATAGAGACGAATGGAGCTGAATACAGCCGAAAAGAGCTGTATACTGCCGAATCACACCTAATCGAGTGGAATCAAGCAGAATCGCACTGACTGTCACCGAACAGCGTCGAATCGAATCAGGTCGAATCGAGTCGAGCCACATCGTTTTGAATCAAACAAGGTCAAATCGCTTCATATCGTGTCGAATCCCATGGAATCACGTCGAATAACTTCGAATCGTGTGAAACCTCAGAGAATCCTACTGATCACGTCGAGTCGCATGGAATCTCATCAAATCCCTTCGGATCTTGCCGAATCCAGTCAAGTCACATCAAATCGCTTTGCACGGAATCGAATTGAATCCAATAGATTAAAGTAGGGTAGGTTCGGGTGGGGTGCCGTAGGGTCGGGTAGGGTAGAATAGAATAGAGTACAACAGAGTAGGAGAGAACAGAACAGAACAGAAAGAATACAACAGAACAGAATAGAGTCAAAGAGAGAGAACATAGCCGAATTGAGCCGAGTGGAGACAAAACGAGACGAATCACGTCCGGTTGCTTCGAATCGCGTCAAATCAAATCGAATCGATTAGAAGAGATGAGGGTAGGGAAGGGTAGAATAGAACAGAGGAAAATAGTGAAGAATGGTGTGGAATGGAATAGAATGGAATTGAACGGAGTCCAATAAAGACGGATAGATATGAATAGAGTACAAAAGAGTCTAATAGAGCAGAATAGGGCCGGATAGGGCCAAATAAGGCCTAATTGAGCAGAATCCAGCAGAATCGATGGAATTCGAGCCTAATCGAGCCGAATGGAGTGAAATGGAGTCAAGTCGAGCCGAACGAATAGAGCCGATGCGAACTGAATCGAGCTGATTCAAGCCTAATCGCGTCAAATCGCGTGGAAATACGTCACATCGAATCTAATCAAATAGATTAGGGGAGGGGCGGGTGGGTAGAATAGAACAGAATAGTACAGAATAGAAAGACTAGAATATAGTACAGTAGGGTGGAGTAGAGAGAGTAAAGCAGAGCAGAGTAGAATTGAGTCACATAGAGTCAAATAGTGCAGGACATAGCTGAATAGAGCCCATTCTGGCCGAATCGAGTCAAATGGAAACAAAACGAGATGAATCACACCGAATTGCTTCGAATCGCATCCAGTCGAATAGATTAGAGTAACGTAGGGTAGAGTAGAACAGAATAGAGTAGAATAGCGTAGAATGGAGAAGAGTGGAGTCAAATGGAGTCGAACAGAGACAAATAGAGTAGAAAAGAGTCGAATCGAGCCAAATAGGGCCGAATAAGGCTGAACCGAGTGGAAACGAGCTGAATTGAAGCGATTCGAGCCAAATCGAGCTGAATCGAGCCGACTCAAGCATGATGGTGTCCAGTCGCATCGAAATGCTTTGAATCGAACCAAATGGAAGAGATTAGAACAGGTTAGGGTAGTTTATGATAGGAAGACTAGGGTAGATGCAAGTAGACTACATTAGAGTAGACAAGAGAAGGCTAGAGTAGAAGCCTAGACTAGTAAGCTGGACTAGTCAGCTAGACTAGTGGCATAGAGCAGTAGCCTAGACAACTAGTCTTGAATAGTACCCTCAGTCAGTAATCTGAACGAGTACCCTTGCCTTAACTAGTAGTCCTAACAAGTACCCTTGCCTTAATTAGTAGTCCTAACAAGTACCCTTGTCTTAAGCAGTAGTCTTCACTAGTACCCTTGCCTTCACTAGTAGTATGTCCTTAACAAGTAGCCTGAACGGGTAGCCTTGCCTTAACCAGTACCCTCAACAAGTACCCACGCCTTAACTAGTAGCCTGGCCTTAACTAGTAGCCTGGCCTTAACTAGTAGCCTGAACTAGTACACTTGCCTTAAGGAGTACCCTTGCCCGAACTACTCCCCTTAATTAGGACCCTTATTGAATAACCCTAAGTAGTAGAGTATGGTACGGTGGGGTAGCATAGGGTAGGGAAGCCTACGGTGGAACAGAGAAAATAGAAGGAAATAGAATAGAACAGCATAGGTCAGGGTAGGTTAGCTTAGTGCAGGGTATGGTAGAGTAGCATAGGATGGAATAGAGAAAATAGAAAAGGAGACTAGAAAAGAGCAGACTAGATTAGGATAGGGTAGCGTGGGGGAGGGTTGTGTAGAATACAGTAGTGTAGAATGGAATAGAATGGTGTGGAATGGAGTCGAATGGATTCGAACAGAGATGAATAGAGTAGAAAAGAGTTGAATAGAGCCGAATAACGCTGAATAGGACCAAATATGGCCGAAATGAGCCGAATCGAGTCGAGTCCACCAGATTCGGGATGAATGGAGCCTAGTGGAGCTGAAATGAGCCAAATAGAGACAAACTGAACCCAGCAAAATCGAGCCAAAACACACTTAATTGCATCCTATTGCATCGGATCTCGTCGAATTCCATCAAATCCCACCAAACCGCATCGAATCTCGCAGAATCTCACCGAATCCCGTCGAATTGTCTCAAATCGGGTCGAATGGTGTCCAACTGAATGGAATTGAATTAAATTGAATAGATTAGAGTAGTGTAGGTTAGGCTGGGATTCAGTAGGGAAGGGCACAGAAGAATAGAATAGAGTAGAACAGAAGAGAATACCAAGAGTAGAATGGAGTAGAGTTGAGTAGAGTGGAATAGTCAGAGTCGGGTAGTGCAGAATATAGATGAATAGATCCAATTCAAGCCGAATCGATTCGAATGGAGATTAAAGGGAACAAATCGTGATGAATCGAATCGATTCGAATAGATTAGAGTAGGGTAGGGTAGAACAGAATAGAATAGAGTAGAAAAGAGTAGAATGGTGTGGAATGGAGTTGAATGGAGACAACTAGAGACAAATAAAGTAGAAACGGCTGAGTAGAGCTGAACAGGGCTGAATAAGGTTCACTCGAGCCTAATTATGCTGAATTGAGGAGAATCGAGACGAACTGACCCAATTCAAGCCAAATAGAGCTAAATCGAGCCGATTCAAGCCTAATCACATGGAATCGCGTCGAAATGCGTTGAATCGAATAGATTAGTGTAGAGGAGGGTACGGCCGGAGAGGCTAGACTACAACACAACAGAACACAATAGAAAGAAGAGAATAGAATTAAGTAGAGTCGGGTCCAGTAGAATAGAGTCAAATCGAGTTGACGAGAGCTGAAAAGAGCCAAACAGAGCTCAATACAGCCGAATTGACCAAATTCAAGGTGAATCGAGATGAATCATGTCCAGTCGTTTGAAATGTGTCGAATCGAATCAAATGGATTAGTGTGGGGAAGGTAAGGTTCGGGGAGGGTAGAGAAGACTAGAATAGAGTAGAATAGAACAGAACAGAAAGAATCGAGTAGACTAGAGTCACATAGAGTCGAATACTGCCAAAAAGAGCCGAATAGAGTGGAAAAGAGCCGAATAGAACCGAATCGAGTTTAATGGAGGAGAAAGGAGATGAATCGAGCCGATATGACCCGAATCAGGTCGAATTCCGTTCAAGTGTGTCGAATAGCATAGAACAGATTACAGTAGGCTAAGTTAGGGTAGGGTAGGGTAGAATAGAGTGCAGTAGAACAGAGCAGAAGAGAAGAGAACACAACTGAAAGAATAGAATAGGGTCGAGACGAGCAGAGTATAGAAGAGTAGAGTAGAGTAGAGTCGAATATTGCCGAATAGAGCCAAAGACAGCCAAATAGAGCCCAAAAGAGCTAAATCGATAGAAAACAAGACAAATCACGCCGAATCCCGTGGAATCGTGCTCTATCACGTCGAATCCCGTTGAATTGCATTGAATCTGATCAGTTCCAATCCAATCCAATCCATTAGAATAGACTAGAGTAGGGTAGAGTCCAATACAATACAGTAGAGAATAGTTTAGGATGGAGTAGAATGGTGTAGCATGGAGTCGAGTGGAGTCGAAAAGAGATAATAGAGTTGAGTAGAGTCTAACAGAGTCGAATAGAGCCTATTCGAGCTGACTAGAGCCGAATGGAGCCGATTAGAGCTGAATCGAACCGATTTGAGCCGATTGGGGATGAATGGAGTGGAAAGGAGCCGATTTGAGCCGAATCGCATCGAGATGCGTGGAATCGAATCCAGTAGAATAGATTAGATTAGGGTAGGATGGAATAGAGTAGAATTGCACACAGTAGAAGAGAATGGAAAGAATACAATAGAATAGAGTAGAAAAGGGTAGAGCAGAGCAGAATAGTGTAGAGTAGAATAGAGTAGAGTAGAACAGAGTCGAATCAAGCTGAATGGAGATGAAACGAGACAAATCGCGTCGGATGGCGTCGAATCCCATCGAATCAATTATAGTAGGGTATAGGAGAATAGCGTAGAATGCAGTAGAATGGTGTGCAATGGAATCGAGTAGAGTAGAAAAGAGCTGAAGAGAGCCGAAGAGGGCCGAAGAGGGCCAAATCGAGCTGAATTGAGCGAAATCGAGCCGAATCCAGTGAATCGAGCCTAATGGAGCCGAATCGAGCCTAATCAAGCCGAATCGACACTATTCGAGACAAATGGAGCTGAATGGACATGAATCACACCGATTCGGCCCCTAGTCACGTCAAAATTTGTTGAATTCAATTGAATAGACTAGAGTAGGGGAGGTTCGGGTAGGCTAGGGTAGGGTAGAATGGAGTAGAATAGAATAAAGCAGAACAGAACACAACAAAATAGAACAGAACAACACAGAACGAATACAGAAACGAGGAGGCTAGAGTAGAGTAGAGGGGAATAGAGTAGAGTAGAATAGATTCGAACAGAGCCAAATCGAGCTGAATCGCGTCGAAATGGGTTGAATCGAATCCAATCAAATGGATTACACTACCTTAGAGTTGGGTAGCGTAGGGTAGGGTAGAATAGAGTAGACTAGTACAGAACAGAGTAGAAACAATACAATAGAATAGAGAAGATTAGACTACAGTAGAATAGAGCTGAATAGAGCCAAATGCAGACGAAACGAGAGGACTCGTGTAGAGGCACTTAGAGTAAATTAGAGTGGTGTTGGGTAGGGTAGAGCAGAATAGAGTAGAATAGTGTAGAATAGTGTGGAATGAATAGAATGGAGTAGAATGGAGTCAAATAGAAACGAACAGAGTAGAAAAGAGTCGAATAGAGCAGAATAGGGCCGAAGAACGCCAAATCGAGCAGATTCGAAGCGATTCCAGCCAAAACAAGCTGAATGGAGCCTAACTGAGCCGAATAGAGCCAAATCGAGCCGAATCGAGCCGATTCAAGCTTCATCGCCTCGAATCGCGTTCAATGCGTCAAATCCAATCGAGACGTATAGATTAGAGAAGGGGAGGGGAGGGCAGGGGAGGGTAGAATAGAACAGAGTAGAGTGGAATAGAAGAGATTAGAACAGAATAGAAGGAATAGAATCGAGTAGAATAGAGTGGAAAAGAGTAGAGTCGAATACAGTCGAATAGAACCGACTAAGCTGAATAGAGACGAATGGAGCTGAATACAGCCGAAAAGAGCTGTATACTGCCGAATCACACCTAATCGAGCGGAATCAAGCAGAATCGCACTGACTGTCACCGAATAGCGTCGAATCAAATCAGGTCGAATCGAGTCGAGCCACATCGTTTTGAATCAAACAAGGTCAAATCGCTTCATATCGTGTCGAATCCCATGGAATCACGTCGAATAACTTCGAATCGTGTGAAACCTCAGAGAATCCTACTGAATCACGTCGAGTCGCATGGAATCTCATCAAATCCCTTCGGATCTTGCTGAATCCAGTCAAGTCATATCAAATCGCTTTGCACGGAATCGAATTGAATCCAATAGATTAAAGTAGGCTATGTTCGGGTGGGGTGCTGTAGGGTCAGGTAGGGTAGAATACAATAGAGTACAACAGAGTAGGAGAGAACAGAACAGAACAGAAAGAATACAACAGAACAGAATAGAGTCAAAGAGAGAGAACATAGCCGAATTGAGCCGAGTGGAGACAAAACGAGACGAATCACGTCCGTTTGCTTCGAATCGCGTCAAATCAAATCGAATCGATTAGAAGAGATGAGGGTAGGGAAGGGTAGAATAGAATAGAGGAAAATAGTGAAGAATGGTGTGGAATGGAATAGAATGGAATTGAACGGAGTCCAATAAAGTCGGATAGATATGAATAGAGTACACAAGAGTCTAATAGAGCAGAATAGGGCCGGATAGGGCCAAATAAGGCCTAATTGAGCAGAATCCAGCAGAATCGATGGAATTCGAGCCTAATCGAGCCGAATGGAGTGAAATGGAGTCAAGTCGAGCCGAATAGAGCCGATGCGAACTGAATCGAGCTGATTCAAGCCTAATCACGTCAAATCGCGTGGAAATACGTCACATCGAATCTAATCAAATAGATTAGGGAGGGGCGGGTGGGTAGAATAGAACAGAATAGTACAGAATAGAAAGAATAGAATATAGTACAGTAGGGTAGAGTAGAGAGAGTAAAGCAGAGAAGAGTAGAGCAGAGTAGAATTGAGTCAAATAGAGTCAAATAGTGCAGGACATAGCTGAATAGAGCCCATTCTGGCCGAATCGAGTCAAATGGAATCAAAACGAGATGAATCACACCGAATTGCTTCGAATCGCATCCAGTCGAATAGATTAGAGTAACGTAGGGTAGAGTAGAACAGAATAGAGTAGAATAGCGTAGAATGGAGAAGAGTGGAGTCAAATGGAGTCGAACAGAGACAAATAGAGTAGAAAAGAGTCGAATCGAGCCAAATAGGGCCGAATAAGGCTGAACCGAGTGGAAACGAGCTGAATTGAAGCGATTCGAGCCAAATCGAGCTGATGTTGCGGAATCGAGCCGACTCAAGCGTGATGGTGTCCAGTCGCATCGAAATGCTTTGAATCGAATCAAATGGAATCGATTAGAATAGGTTAGGGTAGGGTAGTTTATGATAGGAAGACTAGGGTAGATGCCAGTAGACTACACTAGAGTAGACAAGAGAAGGCTAGAGTAGAAGCCTAGACTAGTAAGCTGGACTAGTCAGCTAGACTAGTGGCATAGAGCAGTAGCCTAGACAACTAGTCTTGAATAGTACCCTAAGTCAGTAATCTGAACGAGTACCCTTGCCTGAACTCTTAGCCTAATCTAGTACCCTTGCCTTAACTAGTAGTCCTAACAAGTACCCTTGCCTTAACCAGTAGTCTTCACTAGTACCCTTGCCTTCACTAGTAGTATGTCCTTAACAAGTAGCCTGAACGGGTAGCCTTGCCTTAACCAGTACCCTCAACAAGTACCCACGCCTTAACTAGTAGCCTGGCCTTAACTAGTAGCCTGGCCTTAACTAGTAGCCTGAACTAGTACACTTGCCTTAAGGAGTACCCTTGCCCGAACTACTCCCCTTAATTAGGACCCTTATTGAATAACCCTAAGTAGTAGAGTATGGTACGGTGGGGTAGCATAGGGTAGGGAAGCCTACGGTGGAACAGAGAAAATAGAAGGAAATAGAATAGAACAGCATAGGTCAGGGTAGGTTAGCTTAGTGCAGGGTATGGTAGAGTAGCATAGGATGGAATAGAGAAAATAGAAAAGGAGACTAGAAAAGAGCAGACTAGATTAGGATAGGGTAGGGTGGGGGAGGGTTTTGTAGAATACAGTAGTGTAGAATGGAATAGAATGGTGTGGAGTGGAGTCGAATGGATTCGAACAGAGATGAATAGAGTAGAAAAGAATTGAATAGAGCCGAATAACGCTGAATAGGACCAAATATGGCCGAAATGAGCCGAATCGAGTCGAGTCCACCAGATTCGGGATGAATGCAGCTGAGTGGAGCTGAAATGAGCCAAATAGAGACAAACTGAACCCAGCAAAATCGAGCCAAAACACACTTAATTGCATCCTATTGCATGGGATCTCGTCGAATTCCATCAAATCCCACCAAAACGCATCAAATCTCGCGGAATCTCACCGAATCCCGTCGAATTGTCTCAAATCGGGTCGAATGGTGTCAAACGGAGTGGAATCGAATTAAATCGAATAGATTAGAGTAGTGTAGGTTAGGCTGGGATTCAGTAGGGAAGGGCACAGAAGAATAGAATAGAGTAGAACAGAAGAGAATACCAAGAGTAGAATGGAGTAGAGTTGAGTAGAGTGGAATAGTCAGAGTCGGGTAGTGCAGAATATAGATGAATAGATCCAATTCAAGCCGAATCGATTCGAATGGAGAGGAAAGGAGACAAATCGTGATGAATCGAATCGATTCGAATCGATTAGAGTAGGGTAGGGTAGAACAGAATAGAATAGAGTAGAAAAGAGTAGAATGGTGTGGAATGGAGTTGAATGGAGCCAGATAGAGACAAATAAAGTAGAAAGGGTTGAGTAGAGCTGAACAGGGCTGAATAAGGTTCACTCGAGCCTAATTATGCTGAATTGAGCAGAATCGAGACGAACTGACCCAATTCAAGCCAAATAGAGCTAAATCGAGCCGATTCAAGCCTAATCACATGGAATCGCGTCGAAATGCGTTGAATCGAATAGATTAGTGTAGAGGAGGGTATGGCAGGAGAGGCTAGACTACAACACAACAGAACACAATAGAAAGAAGAGAATAGAATTAAGTAGAGTCGGGTCCAGTAGAATAGAGTCAAATCGAGTTGACGAGAGCTGAAAAGAGCCAAACAGAGCTGAATACAGCCGAATTGACCAAATTCAAGGTGAATCGAGATGAATCAAGTCCAGTCGTTTGAAATGTGTCGAATCGAATCAAATAGATTAGTGTGGGGAAGGTAAGGTTAGGGCAGGGTAGAGAATAGAATAGAGTAGAATAGAACAGAACAGAAAGAATCGAGTAGACTAGAGTCACACAGAGTCGAATACTGCCAAAAAGAGCCGAATAGAGTGGAAAAGAGCTGAATAGAACCGAATCGAGTTTAATGGAGGAGAAAGGAGATGAATCGAGCCGATATGACCCGAATCAGGTCGAATTCCGTTCAAGTGTGTCGAATAGCATAGAACAGATTACAGTAGGCTAAGTTAGGGTAGGGTAGGGTAGGGTAGAATAGAGTGCAGTAGAACAGAGCAGAAGAGAAGAGAACACAACTGAAAGAATAGAATAGGGTCGAGACGAGCAGAGTATAGAAGAGTAGAGTAGAGTAGAGTCGAATATTGCCGAATAGAGCCAAAGACAGCCAAATAGAGCCCAAAAGAGCTAAATCGATAGAAACCAAGACAAATCACGCCGAATCCCGTGGAATCGTGCTCTATCGCGTCGAATCCCATCGAACTGCGTTGAATCTCATCAATTCCAATCCAATCCAATCATTAGAATAGACTAGAGTAGGGTAGAGTCCAATACAATACAGTAGAGAACATTTTAGGATGGAGTAGAATGGTGTAGCATGGAGTCGAGTGGAGTCGAAAAGAGATAATAGAGTTGAGTAGAGTCTAACAGAGCCGAAAAGAGCCTATTCGAGCTGACTAGAGCCGAATGGAGCCGATTAGAGCTGAATCGAACCGATTTGAGCCGATTGGGGATGAATGGAGTGGAAAGGAGCCGATTTGAGTCGAATCGCATCGAGATGCGTGGAATCGAATCCAGTAGAATAGATTAGATTAGGGTAGGGTGGAATAGAGTAGACATGAACACAGTAGAAGAGAATGGAAAGAATACAATAGAATAGAGGAGAAAAGGGTAGAGCAGAGCAGAATAGTGTAGAGTAGAATAGAGTAGAGTAGAACAGAGTCGAATCAAGCTGAATGGAGACGAAACGAGACAAATCGCGTCAAATGGCGTCGTATCCCGTCGAATCAATTTTTATAGTAGAATAGCGTAGAATGGAGTGGAATGGTGTGCAATGGAATCGAGTAGAGTAGAAAAGAGCTGAAGAGAGCTGAAGAGGGCCAAATCGAGCTGAATTGAGCGAAATCGAGCCGAATACAGTGAATCGAGCCTAATCAAGCCGAATCGACACTATTCGAGACAAATGGAGCCGAATGGACATGAATCACAACGATTCGGCCCCTAGTCGCGTCAAAATTTGTCGAATTCAATTGAATAGACTAGAGTAGGGGAGGTTCGGGTAGGCTAGGGTAGGGTAGAATGGAGTAGAATAGAATAAAACAGAACAGAACACAACAAAATAGAACAGAACAACACAGAACGAATACAGAAACGAGTAGGCTAGAGTAGAGTAGACGGGAATAGAGTAGAGTAGAATAGATTCGAACAGAGCCAAATCGAGCCGAATCGAGCCGATTCAAGCTTCATCGCCTCGAATCGCGTTCAATGCGTCAAATCCAATTGAGACGCATAGATTAGAGAAGGGGAGGGGAGGGGAGGGGAGAATAGAACAGAGTAGAGTGGAATAGAAGAGATTAGAACAGAATAGAAGGAATAGAATCGAGTAGAATAGAGTGGAAAAGAGTAGAGTCGAATACAGTCGAATAGAGCCGACTAAGCTGAATAGAGACGAATGGAGCTGAATACAGCCGAAAAGAGCTGTATACTGCCGAATCACACCTAATCGAGCGGAATCAAGCAGAATCGCACTGACTGTCACCGAACAGCGTCGAATCGAATCAGGTCGAATCGAGTCGAGCCACATCGTTTTGAATCAAACAAGGTCAAATCGCTTCATATCGTGTCGAATCCCATGGAATCACGTCGAATAACTTCGAATCGCGTCAAACCTCAGAGAATCCTACCGAATCACGTCGAGTCGCATGGAATCTCATCAAATCCCTTCAGATCTTGCTGAATCCAGTCAAGTCATATCAAATCGCTTTGCACGGAATCGAATTGAATCCAATAGACTAAAGTAGGCTAGGTTCGGGTGGGGTGCCGTAGGGTCGGGTAGGGTAGAATAGAATAGAGTACAACAGAATAGGAGAGAACAGAACAGAACAGAAAGAATACAACGGAACAGAATAGAGTCAAAGAGAGAGAACATAGCCGAATTGAGCCGAGTGGAGACAAAAGGAGACGAATCACGTCCGGTTGCTTCGAATCGCGTCAAATCAAATCGAATCGATTAGAAGAGATGAGGGTAGGGAAGGGTAGAATAGAATAGAGGAAAATAGTGAAGAATGGTGTGGAATGGAATAGAATGGAGTTGAACGGAGTCCAATAGAGACGGATAGATATGAATAGAGTACAAAAGAGTCTAATAGAGCAGAATAGGGCCGGATAGGGCCAAATAAGGCCTAATTGAGCAGAATCCAGCAGAATCGATGGAATTCAAGCCTAATCGAGCCGAATGGAGTGAAATGGAGTCAAGTCGAGCCGAATAGAGCCGATGCGAACTGAATCGAGCTGATTCAAGCCTAATCGCGTCAAATCGTGTGGAAATACGTCACATCGAATCTAATCAAATAGATTAGGGGAGGGGCGGGTGGGTAGAATAGAACAGAATAGTACAGAATAGAAAGACTAGAATATAGTACAGTAGGGTGGAGTAGAGAGAGTAAAGCAGAGCAGAGTAGAATTGAGTCAAATAGAGTCAAATAGTGCAGGACATAGCTGAATAGAGCCCATTCTGGCCGAATCGAGTCAAATGGAATCAAAACGAGATGAATCACACCGAATTGCTTCGAATCGCATCCAGTCGAATACATTAGAGTAACGTAGGGTAGAGTAGAACAGAATAGAGTAGAATAGCGTAGAATGGAGAAGAGTGGAGTCAAATGGAGTCGAACAGAGACAAATAGAGTAGAAAAGAGTCGAATCGAGCCAAATAGGGCCGAATAAGGCTGAACCGAGTGGAAACGAGCTGAATTGAAGCGATTCGAGCCAAATCGAGCTGATGTTGCGGAATCGAGCCGACTCAAGCGTGATGGTGTCCAGTCGCATCGAAATGCTTTGAATCGAATCAAATGGACTCGATTAGAATAGGTTAGGGTAGGGTAGTTTATGATAGGAAGACTAGGGTAGATGCAAGTAGACTACACTAGAGTAGACAAGAGAAGGCTAGAGTAGAAGCCTAGACTAGTAAGCTGGACTAGTCAGCTAGACTAGTGGCATAGAGCAGTAGCCTAGACAACTAGTCTTGAATAGTACCCTAAGTCAGTAATCTGAACGAGTACCCTTGCCTGAACTCTTAACCTAATCTAGTACCCTTGCCTTAATTAGTAGTCCTAAGAAGTACCCTTGCCTTAACCAGTAGTCTTCACTAGTACCCTTGCCTTCACTAGTAGTATGTCCTTAACAAGTAGCCTGAACGGGTAGCCTTGCCTTAACCAGTACCCTCAACAAGTACCCACGCCTTAACTAGTAGCCTGGCCTTAACTAGTAGCCTGGCCTTAACTAGTAGCCTGAACTAGTACACTTGCCTTAAGGAGTACCCTTGCCCGAACTACTCCCCTTAATTAGGACCCTTATTGAATAACCCTAAGTAGTAGAGTATGGTACGGTGGGGTAGCATAGGGTAGGGAAGCCTACGGTGGAACAGAGAAAATAGAAGGAAATAGAATAGAACAGCATAGGTCAGGGTAGGTTAGCTTAGTGCAGGGTATGGTAGAGTAGCATAGGATGGAATAGAGAAAATAGAAAAGGAGACTAGAAAAGAGCAGACTAGATTAGGATAGGGTAGGGTGGGGGAGGGTTTTGTAGAATACAGTAGTGTAGAATGGAATAGAATGGTGTGGAGTGGAGTCGAATGGATTCGAACAGAGATGAATAGAGTAGAAAAGAGTTGAATAGAGCCGAATAACGCTGAATAGGACCAAATATGGCCGAAATGAGCCGAATCGAGTCGAGTCCACCAGATTCGGGATGAATGCAGCTGAGTGGAGCTGAAATGAGCCAAATAGAGACAAACTGAACCCAGCAAAATCGAGCCAAAACACACTTAATTGCATCCTATTGCATCGGATCTCGTCGAATTCCATCAAATCCCACCAAAACGCATCAAATCTCGCGGAATCTCACCGAATCCCGTCGAATTGTCTCAAATCGGGTCGAATGGTGTCAAACGGAGTGGAATCGAATTAAATTGAATAGAGTAGTGTAGGTTAGGCTGGGATTCAGTAGGGAAGGGCACAGAAGAATAGAATAGAGTAGAACAGAAGAGAATACCAAGAGTAGAATGGAGTAGAGTTGAGTAGAGTGGAATAGTCAGAGTCGGGTAGTGCAGAATATAGATGAATAGATCCAATTCAAGCCGAATCGATTCGAATGGAGAGGAAAGGAGACAAATCGTGATGAATCGAATCGATTCGAATCGATTAGAGTAGGGTAGGGTAGAACAGAATAGAATAGAGTAGAAAAGAGTAGAATGGTGTGGAATGGAGTTGAATGGAGCCAGATAGAGACAAATAAAGTAGAAAGGGTTGAGTAGAGCTGAACAGGGCTGAATAAGGTTCACTCGAGCCTAATTATGCTGAATTGAGCAGAATCGAGACGAACTGACCCAATTCAAGCCAAATAGAGCTAAATCGAGCCGATTCAAGCCTAATCACATGGAATCGCGTCGAAATGCGTTGAATCGAATAGATTAGTGTAGAGGAGGGTATGGCAGGAGAGGCTAGACTACAACACAACAGAACACAATAGAAAGAAGAGAATAGAATTAAGTAGAGTCGGGTCCAGTAGAATAGAGTCAAATCGAGTTGACGAGAGCTGAAAAGAGCCAAACAGAGCTGAATACAGCCGAATTGACCAAATTCAAGGTGAATCGAGATGAATCAAGTCCAGTCGTTTGAAATGTGTCGAATCGAATCAAATAGATTAGTGTGGGGAAGGTAAGGTTAGGGCAGGGTAGAGAATAGAATAGAGTAGAATAGAACAGAACAGAAAGAATCGAGTAGACTAGAGTCACACAGAGTCGAATACTGCCAAAAAGAGCCGAATAGAGTGGAAAAGAGCTGAATAGAACCGAATCGAGTTTAATGGAGGAGAAAGGAGATGAATCGAGCCGATATGACCCGAATCAGGTCGAATTCCGTTCAAGTGTGTCGAATAGCATAGAACAGATTACAGTAGGCTAAGTTAGGGTAGGGTAGGGTAGGGTAGAATAGAGTGCAGTAGAACAGAGCAGAAGAGAAGAGAACACAACTGAAAGAATAGAATAGGGTCGAGACGAGCAGAGTATAGAAGAGTAGAGTAGAGTAGAGTCGAATATTGCCAAATAGAGCCAAAGACAGCCAAATAGAGCCCAAAAGAGCTAAATCGATAGAAACCAAGACAAATCACGCCGAATCCCGTGGAATCGTGCTCTATCGCGTCGAATCCCGTCGAACTGCGTTGAATCTCGTCAATTCCAATCCAATCCAATCATTAGAATAGACTAGAGTAGGGTAGAGTCCAATACAATACAGTAGAGAACATTTTAGGATGGAGTAGAATGGTGTAGCATGGAGTCGAGTGGAGTCGAAAAGAGATAATAGAGTTGAGTAGAGTCTAACAGAGCCGAAAAGAGCCTATTCGAGCTGACTAGAGCCGAATGGAGCCGATTAGAGCTGAATCGAACCGATTTGAGCCGATTGGGGATGAATGGAGTGGAAAGGAGCCGATTTGAGTCGAATCGCATCGAGATGCGTGGAATCGAATCCAGTAGAATAGATTAGATTAGGGTAGGGTGGAATAGAGTAGACATGAACACAGTAGAAGAGAATGGAAAGAATACAATAGAATAGAGGAGAAAAGGGTAGAGCAGAGCAGAATAGTGTAGAGTAGAATAGAGTAGAGTAGAACAGAGTCGAATCAAGCTGAATGGAGACGAAACGAGACAAATCGCGTCAAATGGCGTCGTATCCCGTCGAATCAATTTTTATAGTAGAATAGCGTAGAATGGAGTGGAATGGTGTGCAATGGAATCGAGTAGAGTAGAAAAGAGCTGAAGAGAGCTGAAGAGGGCCAAATCGAGCTGAATTGAGCGAAATCGAGCCGAATCCAGTGAATCGAGCCTAATCAAGCCGAATCGACACTATTCGAGACAAATGGAGCCGAATGGACATGAATCACAAGGATTCGGCCCCTAGTCGCGTCAAAATTTGTCGAATTCAATTGAATAGACTAGAGTAGGGGAGGTTCGGGTAGGCTAGGGTAGGGTAGAATGGAGTAGAATAGAATAAAACAGAACAGAACACAACAAAATAGAACAGAACAACACAGAACGAATACAGAAACGAGTAGGCCAGAGTAGAGTAGACGGGAATAGAGTAGAGTAGAATAGATTCGAACAGAGCCAAATCGAGCCGAATCGAGCCGATTCAAGCTTCATCGCCTCGAATCGCGTTCAATGCGTCAAATCCAATTGAGACGTATAGATTAGAGAAGGGGAGGGGAGGGGAGGGGAGAATAGAACA
Source organism: Loxodonta africana (assembly GCF_030014295.1). NCBI lineage: Eukaryota > Metazoa > Chordata > Mammalia > Proboscidea > Elephantidae > Loxodonta > Loxodonta africana. The sequence continues at coordinate 527,339 of NW_026974873.1, read as the reverse complement.
GCGTAGAGTGGAATAGAAGAGATTAGAACAGAATAGAAGGAATAGAATCGAGTAGAATAGAGTGGAAAAGAGTAGAGTCGAATACAGTCGAATAGAGCCGACTAAGCTGAATAGAGACGAATGGAGCTGAATACAGCCGAAAAGAGCTGTATACTGCCGAATCACACCTAATCGAGCGGAATCAAGCAGAATCGCACTGACTGTCACCGAACAGCGTCGAATCGAATCAGGTCGAATCGAGTCGAGCCACATCGTTTTGAATCAAACAAGGTCAAATCGCTTCATATCGTGTCGAATCCCATGGAATCACGTCGAATAACTTCGAATCGCGTCAAACCTCAGAGAATCCTACCGAATCACGTCGAGTCGCATGGAATCTCATCAAATCCCTTCAGATCTTGCTGAATCCAGTCAAGTCATATCAAATCGCTTTGCACGGAATCGAATTGAATCCAATAGACTAAAGTAGGCTAGGTTCGGGTGGGGTGCCGTAGGGTCGGGTAGGGTAGAATAGAATAGAGTACAACAGAATAGGAGAGAACAGAACAGAACAGAAAGAATACAACAGAACAGAATAGAGTCAAAGAGAGAGAACATACCCGAATTGAGCCGAGTGGAGACAAAACGAGACGAATCACGTCCGGTTGCTTCGAATCGCGTCAAATCAAATCGAATCGATTAGAAGAGATTAGGGTAGGGAAGGGTAGAATAGAATAGAGGAAAATAGTGAAGAATGGTGTGGAATGGAATAGAATGGAGTTGAACGGAGTCCAATAGAGACGGATAGATATGAATAGAGTACAAAAGAGTCTAATAGAGAAGAATAGGGCCGGATAGGGCCAAATAAGGCCTAATTGAGCAGAATCCAGCAGAATCGATGGAATTCGAGCCTAATCGAGCCGAATGGAGTGAAATGGAGTCAAGTCGAGCCGAACGAATAGAGCCGATGCGAACTGAATCGAGCTGATTCAAGCCTAATCGCGTCAAATCGCGTGGAAATACGTCACATCGAATCTAATCAAATAGATTAGGGGAGGGGCGGGTGGGTAGAATAGAACAGAATAGTACAGAATAGAAAGACTAGAATATAGTACAGTAGGGTGGAGTAGAGAGAGTAAAGCAGAGCAGAGTAGAATTGAGTCAAATAGAGTCAAATAGTGCAGGACATAGCTGAATAGAGCCCATTCTGGCCGAATCGAGTCAAATGGAAACAAAACGAGATGAATCACACCGAATTGCTTCGAATCGCATCCAGTCGAATAGATTAGAGTAACGTAGGGTAGAGTAGAACAGAATAGAGTAGAATAGCGTAGAATGGAGAAGAGTGGAGTCAAATGGAGTCGAACAGAGACAAATAGAGTAGAAAAGAGTCGAATCGAGCCAAATAGGGCCGAATAAGGCTGAACCGAGTGGAAACGAGCTGAATTGAAGCGATTCGAGCCAAATCGAGCTGAATCGAGCTGATGTTGCGGAATCGAGCCGACTCAAGCGTGATGGTGTCCAGTCGCATCGAAATGCTTTGAATCGAATCAAATGGACTCGATTAGAATAGGTTAGGGTAGGGTAGTTTATGATAGGAAGACTAGGGTAGATGCAAGTAGACTACACTAGAGTAGACAAGAGAAGGCTAGAGTAGAAGCCTAGACTAGTAAGCTGGACTAGTCAGCTAGACTAGTGGCATAGAGCAGTAGCCTAGACAACTAGTCTTGAATAGTACCCTAAGTCAGTAATCTGAACGAGTACCCTTGCCTGAACTCTTAGCCTAATCTAGTACCCTTGCCTTAATTAGTAGTCCTAACAAGTAACCTTGCCTTAACCAGTAGTCTTCACTAGTACCCTTGCCTTCACTAGTAGTATGTCCTTAACAAGTAGCCTGAACGGGTAGCCTTGCCTTAACCAGTACTCTCAACAAGTACCCACGCCTTAACTAGTAGCCTGGCCTTAACTAGTAGCCTGGCCTTAACTAGTAGCCTGAACTAGTACACTTGCCTTAAGGAGTACCCTTGCCCGAACTACTCCCCTTAATTAGGACCCTTATTGAATAACCCTCAGTAGTAGAGTATGGTACGGTGGAGTAGCATAGGGTAGGGAAGCCTACGGTGGAACAGAGAAAATAGAAGGAAATAGAATAGAACAGCATAGGTCACGGTAGGTTAGCTTAGTGCACGGTATGGTAGAGTAGCATAGGATGGAATAGAGAAAATAGAAAAGGAGACTAGAAAAGAGCAGACTAGATTAGGATAGGGTAGGGTGGGGGAGGGTTTTGTAGAATACAGTAGTGTAGAATGGAATAGAATGGTGTGGAGTGGAGTCGAATGGATTCGAACAGAGATGAATAGAGTAGAAAAGAGTTGAATAGAGCCGAATAACGCTGAATAGGACCAAATATGGCCGAAATGAGCCGAATCGAGTGGAGTCCACCAGATTCGGGATGAATGCAGCTGAGTGGAGCTGAAATGAGCCAAATAGAGACAAACTGAACCCAGCAAAATCGAGCCAAAACACACTTAATTGCATCCTATTGCATCGGATCTCGTCGAATTCCATCAAATCCCACCAAAACGCATCAAATCTCGCGGAATCTCACCGAATCCCGTCGAATTGTCTCAAATCGGGTCGAATGGTGTCAAACGGAATGGAATCGAATTAAATCGAATAGATTAGAGTAGTGTAGGTTAGGCTGGGATTCAGTAGGGAAGGGCACAGAAGAATAGAATAGAGTAGAACAGAAGAGAATACCAAGAGTAGAATGGAGTAGAGTTGAGTAGAGTGGAATAGTCAGAGTCGGGTAGTGCAGAATATAGATGAATAGATCCAATTCAAGCCGAATCGATTCGAATGGAGAGGAAAGGAGACAAATCGTGATGAATCGAATCGATTCGAATCGATTAGAGTAGGGTAGGGTAGAACAGAATAGAATAGAGTAGAAAAGAGTAGAATGGTGTGGAATGGAGTTGAATGGAGCCAGATAGAGACAAATAAAGTAGAAAGGGTTGAGTAGAGCTGAACAGGGCTGAATAAGGTTCACTCGAACCTAATTACGCTGAATTGAGCAGAATCGAGACGAACTGACCCAATTCAAGCCAAATAGAGCTAAATCGAGCCGATTCAAGCCTAATCACATGGAATCGCGTCGAAATGCGTTGAATCGAATAGATTAGTGTAGAGGAGGGTACGGCAGGAGAGGCTAGACTACAACACAACAGAACACAATAGAAAGAAGAGAATAGAATTAAGTAGAGTCGGGTCCAGTAGAATAGAGTCAAATCGAGTTGACGAGAGCTGAAAAGAGCCAAACAGAGCTGAATACAGCCGAATTGACCAAATTCAAGGTGAATCGAGATGAATCAAGTCCAGTCGTTTGAAATGTGTCGAATGGAATCAAATAGATTAGTGTGGGGGAGGTAAGGTTAGGGTAGGGTAGAGAAGAATAGAATAGAGTAGAATAGAACAGAACAGAAAGAATCGAGTAGACTAGAGTCACACAGAGTCGAATACTGCCAAAAAGAGGCGAATAGAGTGGAAAAGAGCCGAATAGAACCGAATCGAGTTTAATGGAGGAGAAAGGAGATGAATCGAGCCGATATGACCCGAATCAGGTCGAATTCCGTTCAAGTGTGTCGAATAGCATAGAACAGATTACAGTAGGCTAAGTTAGGGTGGGGTAGGGTAGAAAAGAGTGCAGTAGAACAGAGCAGAAGAGAAGAGAACACAACTGAAAGAATAGAATAGGGTCGAGACGAGCAGAGTATAGAAGAGTAGAGTAGAGTAGAGTCGAATATTGCCGAATAGAGCCAAAGACAGCCAAATAGAGCCCAAAAGAGCTAAATCGATAGAAACCAAGACAAATCACGCCGAATCCCGTGGAATCGTGCTCTATCGCGTCGAATCCCGTCGAATTGCATTGAATCTGATCAATTCCAATCCAATCCAATCCAATCCATTAGAATAGACTAGAGTAGGGCAGAGTCCAATACAATACAGTAGAGAACAGTTTAGGATGGAGTAGAATGGTGTGGCATGGAGTCGAGTGGAGTCGAAAAGAGATAATAGAGTTGAGTAGAGTCTAACAGAGCCGAATAGAGCCTATTCGAGCTGACTAGAGCCGAATGGAGCCGATTAGAGCTGAATCGAACCGATTTGAGCCGATTGGGGAGGAATGGAGTGGAAAGGAGCCGATTTGAGCTGAATCGCATCGAGATGCATGGAATCGAATCCAGTAGAATAGATTAGATTAGGGTAGGGTGGAATAGAGTAGACTTGAACACAGTAGAAGAGAATGGAAAGAATACAATAGAATAGAGTAGAAAAGGGTAGAGCAGAGCAGAATAGTGTAGAGTAGAATAGAGTAGAGTAGAACAGAGCCGAAGCAAGCTGAATGGAGACGAAACGAGACAAATCTCATCGAATGGCGTCGAATCCCATGGAATCAATCACAGTACAGTATGGTAGAATAGCGTAGAATGGAGTAGAATGGTGTGCAATGGAATCGAGTAGAGTAGAAGAGAGCCGAAGAGGGCCGAAGAGAGCCAAATCGAGCTGAATTGAGCGAAATCGAGCCGAATCCAGTGAATCGAGCCTAATCAAGCCGAATCGACACTATTCGAGACAAATGGAGCCGGATGGACATGAATCACACCGATTCGGCCCCTAGTCGCGTCAAAATTTGTCGAATTCAATTGAATAGGCTAGAGTAGGGGAGGTTCGGGTAGGCTAGGGTAGGGTAGAATGGAGTAGAATAGAATAAAACAGAACAGAACACAACAAAATAGAACAGAACAACACAGAACGAATATAGAAACGAGTAGGCTAGAGTAGAGTAGAGGGGAATAGAGTAGAGTAGAATAGATTCGAACAGAGCCAAATCGAGCCGAATCGCGTCGAAATGGGTTGAATGAATCAAATCCAATCAAGTGGATTACAATACCTTAGAGTTGGGTAGCATAGGGTAGGGTAGAATAGAGTAGAATAGTACAGAACAGAGTAGAAACAATACAATAGAATAGAGAAGAGTTGACTAGAGTAGAATAGAGCTGAATAGAGCCAAATGCAGACGAAACGAGAGGAATCGTGTAGAAGCAATTAGAGTGGTGCTGGGTAGGGTAGAGCAGAATAGAGTAGAATAGTGTAGAATAGTGTGGAATGAATAGAATGAAGGAGAATGGAGTCAAATAGAAATGAATAGAGTAGAAAAGAGTCGAATAGAGCAGAATAGGGCCGAAGAACGCCAAATCGAGCAGATTCGAAGCGACTCAAGCCAAAACAAGCTGAATGGAGCCTAACTGAGCCGAATAGAGCCAAATCGAGCCGAATCGAGCCGATTCAAGCTTCATCGCCTCGAATCGCGTTCAATGCGTCAAATCCAATTGAGACGTATAGATTAGAGAAGGGGAGGGGAGGGGAGGGGAGAATAGAACAGCGTAGAGTGGAATAGAAGCGATTAGAACAGAATAGAAGGAATAGAATCGAGTAGAATAGAGTGGAAAAGAGTAGAGTCGAATACAGTCGAATAGAGCCGACTAAGCAGAATAGAGACGAATGGAGCTGAATACAGCCGAAAAGAGCTGTATACTGCCGAATCACACCTAATCGAGCGGAATCAAGCAGAATCGCACTGACTGTCACCGAACAGCGTCGAATCGAATCAGGTCGAATCGAGTCGAGCCACATCGTTTTGAATCAAACAAGGCCAAATCGCTTCATATCGTGTCGAATCCCATGGAATCACGTCGAATAACTTCGAATCGCGTCAAACCTCAGAGAATCCTACCGAATCACGTCGAGTCGCATGGAATCTCATCAAATCCCTTCAGATCTTGCTGAATCCAGTCAAGTCATATCAAATCGCTTTGCACGGAATCGAATTGAATCCAATAGACTAAAGTAGGCTAGGTTCGGGTGGGGTGCCGTAGGGTCGGGTAGGGTAGAATAGAATAGAGTACAACAGAATAGGAGAGAACAGAACAGAACAGAAAGAATACAACAGAACAGAATAGAGTCAAAGAGAGAGAACATACCCGAATTGAGCCGAGTGGAGACAAAACGAGACGAATCACGTCCGGTTGCTTCGAATCGCGTCAAATCAAATCGAATCGATTAGAAGAGATTAGGGTAGGGAAGGGTAGAATAGAATAGAGGAAAATAGTGAAGAATGGTGTGGAATGGAATAGAATGGAGTTGAACGGAGTCCAATAAAGACGGATAGATATGAATAGAGTACAAAAGAGTCTAATAGAGAAGAATAGGGCCGGATAGGGCCAAATAAGGCCTAATTGAGCAGAATCCAGCAGAATCGATGGAATTCGAGCCTAATCGAGCCGAATGGAGTGAAATGGAGTCAAGTCGAGCCGAACGAATAGAGCCGATGCGAACTGAATCGAGCTGATTCAAGCCTAATCGCGTCAAATCGCGTGGAAATACGTCACATCGAATCTAATCAAATAGATTAGGGGAGGGGCGGGTGGGTAGAATAGAACAGAATAGTACAGAATAGAAAGACTAGAATATAGTACAGTAGGGTGGAGTAGAGAGAGTAAAGCAGAGCAGAGTAGAATTGAGTCAAATAGAGTCAAATAGTGCAGGACATAGCTGAATAGAGCCCATTCTGGCCGAATCGAGTCAAATGGAAACAAAACGAGATGAATCACACCGAATTGCTTCGAATCGCATCCAGTCGAATAGATTAGAGTAACGTAGGGTAGAGTAGAACAGAATAGAGTAGAATAGCGTAGAATGGAGAAGAGTGGAGTCAAATGGAGTCGAACAGAGACAAATAGAGTAGAAAAGAGTCGAATCGAGCCAAATAGGGCCGAATAAGGCTGAATCGAGTGGAAATGAGCTGAATTGAAGCGATTCGAGCCAAATCGAGCTGATGTTGCGGAATCGAGCCGACTCAAGCGTGATGGTGTCCAGTCGCATCGAAATGCTTCGAATCGAATCAAATGGAATCGATTAGAATAGGTTAGGGTAGGGTAGTTTATGATCGGAAGACTAGGGTAGATGCCAGTAGACTACACTAGAGTAGACAAGAGAAGGCTAGAGTAGAAGCCTAGACTAGTAAGCTGGACTAGTCAGCTAGACTAGTGGCATAGAGCAGTAGCCTAGACAACTAGTCTTGAATAGTACCCTAAGTCAGTAATCTGAACGAGTACCCTTGCCTGAACTCTTAGCCTAATCTAGTACCCTTGCCTTAATTAGTAGTCCTAAGAAGTACCCTTGCCTTAACCAGTAGTCTTCACTAGTACCCTTGCCTTCACTAGTAGTATGTCCTTAACACGTAGCCTGAACGGGTAGCCTTGCCTTAACCAGTACCCTCAACAAGTACCCACGCCTTAACTAGTAGCCTGGCCTTAACTAGTAGCCTGGCCTTAACTAGTAGCCTGAACTAGTACACTTGCCTTAAGGAGTACCCTTGCCCGAACTACTCCCCTTAATTAGGACCCTTATTGAATAACCCTAAGTAGTAGAGTATGGTACGGTGGGGTAGCATAGGGTAGGGAAGCCTACGGTGGAACAGAGAAAATAGAAGGAAATAGAATAGAACAGCATAGGTCAGGGTAGGTTAGCTTAGTGCAGGGTATGGTAGAGTAGCATAGGATGGAATAGAGAAAATAGAAAAGGAGACTAGAAAAGAGCAGACTAGATTAGGATAGGGTAGGGTGGGGGAGGGTTTTGTAGAATACAGTAGTGTAGAATGGAATAGAATGGTGTGGAGTGGAGTCGAATGGATTCGAACAGAGATGAATAGAGTAGAAAAGAGTTGAATAGAGCCGAATAACGCTGAATAGGACCAAATATGGCCGAAATGAGCCGAATCGAGTCGAGTCCACCAGATTCGGGATGAATGCAGCTGAGTGGAGCTGAAATGAGCCAAATAGAGACAAACTGAACCCAGCAAAATCGAGCCAAAACACACTTAATTGCATCCTATTGCATCGGATCTCGTCGAATTCCATCAAATCCCACCAAAACGCATCAAATCTCGCGGAATCTCACCGAATCCCGTCGAATTGTCTCAAATCGGGTCGAATGGTGTCAAACGGAATGGAATCGAATTAAATCGAATAGATTAGAGTAGTGTAGGTTAGGCTGGGATTCAGTAGGGAAGGGCACAGAAGAATAGAATAGAGTAGAACAGAAGAGAATACCAAGAGTAGAATGGAGTAGAGTTGAGTAGAGTGGAATAGTCAGAGTCGGGTAGTGCAGAATATAGATGAATAGATCCAATTCAAGCCGAATCGATTCGAATGGAGAGGAAAGGAGACAAATCGTGATGAATCGAATCGATTCGAATCGATTAGAGTAGGGTAGGGTAGAACAGAATAGAATAGAGTAGAAAAGAGTAGAATGGTGTGGAATGGAGTTGAATGGAGCCAGATAGAGACAAATAAAGTAGAAAGGGTTGAGTAGAGCTGAACAGGGCTGAATAAGGTTCACTCGAGCCTAATTATGCTGAATTGAGCAGAATCGAGACGAACTGACCCAATTCAAGCCAAATAGAGCTAAATCGAGCCGATTCAAGCCTAATCACATGGAATCACGTCGAAATGCGTTGAATCGAATAGATTAGTGTAGAGGAGGGTACGGCAGGAGAGGCTAGACTACAAAACAACAGAACACAATAGAAAGAAGAGAATAGAATTAAGTAGAGTCGGGTCCAGTAGAATAGAGTCAAATCGAGTTGACGAGAGCTGAAAAGAGCCAAACAGAGCTGAATACAGCCGAATTGACCAAATTCAAGGTGAATCGAGATGAATCAAGTCCAGTCGTTTGAAATGTGTCGAATCGAATCAAATAGATTAGTGTGGGGAAGGTAAGGTTAGGGTAGGGTAGAGAAGAATAGAATAGAGTAGAATAGAACAGAACAGAAAGAATCGAGTAGACTAGAGTCACACAGAGTCGAATACTGCCAAAAAGAGCCGAATAGAGTGGAAAAGAGCCGAATAGAACCGAATCGAGTTTAATGGAGGAGAAAGGAGATGAATCGAGCCGATATGACCCGAATCAGGTCGAATTCCGTTCAAGTGTGTCGAATAGCATAGAACAGATTACAGTAGGCTAAGTTAGGGTAGGGTAGGGTAGAATAGAGTGCAGTAGAACAGAGCAGAAGAGAAGAGAACACAACTGAAAGAATAGAATAGGGTCGAGACGAGCAGAGTATAGAAGAGTAGAGTAGAGTAGAGTCGAATATTGCCGAATAGAGCCAAAGACAGCCAAATAGAGCCCAAAAGAGCTAAATCGATAGAAACCAAGACAAATCACGCCGAATCCCGTGGAATCGTGCTCTATCGCGTCGAATCCCGTCGAATTGCATTGAATCTGATCAATTCCAATCCAATCCAATCCAATCCATTACAATAGACTAGAGTAGGGTAGAGTCCAATACAATACAGTAGAGAACAGTTTAGGATGGAGTAGAATGGTGTGGCATGGAGTCGAGTGGAGTCGAAAAGAGATAATAGAGTTGAGTAGAGTCTAACAGAGCCGAATAGAGCCTATTCGAGCTGACTAGAGCCGAATGGAGCCGATTAGAGCTGAATCGAACCGTTTTGAGCCGATTGGGGATGAATGGAGTGGAAAGGAGCCGATTTGAGCTGAATCGCATCGAGATGCGTGGAATCGAATCCAGTAGAATAGATTAGATTAGGGTAGGGTGGAATAGAGTAGACTTGAACACAGTAGAAGAGAATGGAAAGAATACAATAGAATAGAGTAGAAAAGGGTAGAGCAGAGCAGAATAGTGTAGAGTAGAATAGAGTAGAGTAGAACAGAGTCGAAGCAAGCTGAATGGAGACGAAACGAGACAAATCTCGTCGAATGGCGTCGAATCCCATGGAATCAATCACAGTAGGGTATAGTAGAATAGCGTAGAATGGAGTAGAATGGTGTGCAATGGAATCGAGTAGAGTAGAAGAGAGCCGAAGAGGGCCGAAGAGGGCCAAATCGAGCTGAATTGAGCGAAATCGAGCCGAATCCAGTGAATCGAGCCTAATCAAGCCGAATCGACACTATTCGAGACAAATGGAGCCGGATGGACATGAATCACACCGATTCGGCCCCTAGTCGCGTCAAAATTTGTCGAATTCAATGGAATAGACTAGAGTAGGGGAGGTTCGGGTAGGCTAGGGTAGGGTAGAATGGAGTAGAATAGAATAAAACAGAACAGAACACAACAAAATAGAACAGAACAACACAGAACGAATACAGAAACGAGTAGGCTAGAGTAGAGTAGAGGGGAATAGAGTAGAGTAGAATAGATTCGAACAGAGCCAAATCGAGCCGAATCGCGTCGAAATGGGTTGAATGAATCAAATCCAATCAAGTGGATTACAATACCTTAGAGTTGGGTAGCATAGGGTAGGGTAGAATAGAGTAGAATAGTACAGAACAGAGTAGAAACAATACAATAGAATAGAGAAGAGTTGACTAGAGTAGAATAGAGCTGAATAGAGCCAAATGCAGACGAAACGAGAGGAATCGTGTAGAAGCAATTAGAGTGGTGCTGGGTAGGGTAGAGCAGAATAGAGTAGAATAGTGTAGAATAGTGTGGAATGAATAGAATGGAGTCAAATAGAAATGAATAGAGTAGAAAAGAGTCGAATAGAGCAGAATAGGGCCGAAGAACGCCAAATCGAGCAGATTCGAAGCGACTCAAGCCAAAACAAGCTGAATGGAGCCTAACTGAGCCGAATAGAGCCAAATCGAGCCGAATCGAGCCGATTCAAGCTTCATCGCCTCGAATCGCGTTCAATGCGTCAAATCCAATTGAGACGTATAGATTAGAGAAGGGGAGGGGAGGGGAGGGGAGAATAGAACAGCGTAGAGTGGAATAGAAGAGATTAGAACAGAATAGAAGGAATAGAATCGAGTAGAATAGAGTGGAAAAGAGTAGAGTCGAATACAGTCGAATAGAGCCGACTAAGCTGAATAGAGACGAATGGAGCTGAATACAGCCGAAAAGAGCTGTATACTGCCGAATCACACCTAATCGAGCGGAATCAAGCAGAATCGCACTGACTGTCACCGAACAGCGTCGAATCGAATCAGGTCGAATCGAGTCGAGCCACATCGTTTTGAATCAAACAAGGTCAAATCGCTTCATATCGTGTCGAATCCCATGGAATCACGTCGAATAACTTCGAATCGCGTCAAACCTCAGAGAATCCTACCGAATCACGTCGAGTCGCATGGAATCTCATCAAATCCCTTCAGATCTTGCTGAATCCAGTCAAGTCATATCAAATCGCTTTGCACGGAATCGAATTGAATCCAATAGACTAAAGTAGGCTAGGTTCGGGTGGGGTGCCGTAGGGTCGGGTAGGGTAGAATAGAATAGAGTACAACAGAATAGGAGAGAACAGAACAGAACAGAAAGAATACAACAGAACAGAATAGAGTCAAAGAGAGAGAACATACCCGAATTGAGCCGAGTGGAGACAAAACGAGACGAATCACGTCCGGTTGCTTCGAATCGCGTCAAATCAAATCGAATCGATTAGAAGAGATTAGGGTAGGGAAGGGTAGAATAGAATAGAGGAAAATAGTGAAGAATGGTGTGGAATGGAATAGAATGGAGTTGAACGGAGTCCAATAGAGACGGATAGATATGAATAGAGTACAAAAGAGTCTAATAGAGAAGAATAGGGCCGGATAGGGCCAAATAAGGCCTAATTGAGCAGAATCCAGCAGAATCGATGGAATTCGAGCCTAATCGAGCCGAATGGAGTGAAATGGAGTCAAGTCGAGCCGAACGAATAGAGCCGATGCGAACTGAATCGAGCTGATTCAAGCCTAATCGCGTCAAATCGCGTGGAAATACGTCACATCGAATCTAATCAAATAGACTAGGGGAGGGGCGGGTGGGTAGAATAGAACAGAATAGTACAGAATAGAAAGACTAGAATATAGTACAGTAGGGTGGAGTAGAGAGAGTAAAGCAGAGCAGAGTAGAATTGAGTCAAATAGAGTCAAATAGTGCAGGACATAGCTGAATAGAGCCCATTCTGGCCGAATCGAGTCAAATGGAAACAAAACGAGATGAATCACACCGAATTGCTTCGAATCGCATCCAGTCGAATACATTAGAGTAACGTAGGGTAGAGTAGAACAGAATAGAGTAGAATAGCGTAGAATGGAGACGAGTGGAGTCAAATGGAGTCGAACAGAGACAAATAGAGTAGAAAAGAGTCGAATCGAGCCAAATAGGGCCGAATAAGGCTGAATCGAGTGGAAATGAGCTGAATTGAAGCGATTCGAGCCAAATCGAGCTGATGTTGCGGAATCGAGCCGACTCAAGCGTGATGGTGTCCATTCGCATCGAAATGCTTTGAATCGAATCAAATGGAATCGATTAGAATAGGTTAGGGTAGGGTAGTTTATGATAGGAAGACTAGGGTAGATGCAAGTAGACTACACTAGAGTAGACAAGAGAAGGCTAGAGTAGAAGCCTAGACTAGTAAGCTGGACTAGTCAGCTAGACTAGTGGCATAGAGCAGTAGCCTAGACAACTAGTCTTGAATAGTACCCTAAGTCAGTAATCTGAACGAGTACCCTTGCCTGAACTCTTAGCCTAATCTAGTACCCTTGCCTTAATTAGTAGTCCTAAGAAGTACCCTTGCCTTAACCAGTAGTCTTCACTAGTACCCTTGCCTTCACTAGTAGTATGTCCTTAACACGTAGCCTGAACGGGTAGCCTTGCCTTAACCAGTACCCTCAACAAGTACCCACGCCTTAACTAGTAGCCTGGCCTTAACTAGTACCCTGGCCTTAACTAGTAGCCTGAACTAGTACACTTGCCTTAAGGAGTACCCTTGCCCGAACTACTCCCCTTAATTAGGACCCTTATTGAATAACCCTAAGTAGTAGAGTATGGTACGGTGGGGTAGCATAGGGTAGGGAAGCCTACGGTGGAACAGAGAAAATAGAAGGAAATAGAATAGAACAGCATAGGTCAGGGTAGGTTAGCTTAGTGCAGGGTATGGTAGAGTAGCATAGGATGGAATAGAGAAAATAGAAAAGGAGACTAGAAAAGAGCAGACTAGATTAGGATAGGGTAGGGTGGGGGAGGGTTTTGTAGAATACAGTAGTGTAGAATGGAATAGAATGGTGTGGAGTGGAGTCGAATGGATTCGAACAGAGATGAATAGAGTAGAAAAGAGTTGAATAGAGCCGAATAACGCTGAATAGGACCAAATATGGCCGAAATGAGCCGAATCGAGTCGAGTCCACCAGATTCGGGATGAATGCAGCTGAGTGGAGCTGAAATGAGCCAAATAGAGACAAACTGAACCCAGCAAAATCGAGCCAAAACACACTTAATTGCATCCTATTGCATCGGATCTCGTCGAATTCCATCAAATCCCACCAAAACGCATCAAATCTCGCGGAATCTCACCGAATCCCGTCGAATTGTCTCAAATCGGGTCGAATGGTGTCAAACGGAATGGAATCGAATTAAATCGAATAGATTAGAGTAGTGTAGGTTAGGCTGGGATTCAGTAGGGAAGGGCACAGAAGAATAGAATAGAGTAGAACAGAAGAGAATACCAAGAGTAGAATGGAGTAGAGTTGAGTAGAGTGGAATAGTCAGAGTCGGGTAGTGCAGAATATAGATGAATAGATCCAATTCAAGCCGAATCGATTCGAATGGAGAGGAAAGGAGACAAATCGTGATGAATCGAATCGATTCGAATCGATTAGAGTAGGGTAGGGTAGAACAGAATAGAATAGAGTAGAAAAGAGTAGAATGGTGTGGAATGGAGTTGAATGGAGCCAGATAGAGACAAATAAAGTAGAAAGGGTTGAGTAGAGCTGAACAGGGCTGAATAAGGTTCACTCGAGGCTAATTATGCTGAATTGAGCAGAATCGAGACGAACTGACCCAATTCAAGCCAAATAGAGCTAAATCGAGCCGATTCAAGCCTAATCACATGGAATCGCGTCGAAATGCGTTGAATCGAATAGATTAGTGTAGAGGAGGGTACGGCAGGAGAGGCTAGACTACAACACAACAGAACACAATAGAAAGAAGAGAATAGAATTAAGTAGAGTCGGGTCCAGTAGAATAGAGTCAAATCGAGTTGACGAGAGCTGAAAAGAGCCAAACAGAGCTGAATACAGCCGAATTGACCAAATTCAAGGTGAATCGAGATGAATCAAGTCCAGTCGTTTGAAATGTGTCGAATGGAATCAAATAGATTAGTGTGGGGGAGGTAAGGTTAGGGTAGGGTAGAGAAGAATAGAATAGAGTAGAATAGAACAGAACAGAAAGAATCGAGTAGACTAGAGTCACACAGAGTCGAATACTGCCAAAAAGAGCCGAATAGAGTGGAAAAGAGCCGAATAGAACCGAATCGAGTTTACTGGAGGAGAAAGGAGATGAATCGAGCCGATATGACCCGAATCAGGTCGAATTCCGTTCAAGTGTGTCGAATAGCATAGAACAGATTACAGTAGGCTAAGTTAGGGTAGGGTAGGGTAGAATAGAGTGCAGTAGAACAGAGCAGAAGAGAAGAGAACACAACTGAAAGAATAGAATAGGGTCGAGACGAGCAGAGTATAGAAGAGTAGAGTAGAGTAGAGTCGAATATTGCCGAATAGAGCCAAAGACAGCCAAATAGAGCCCAAAAGAGCTAAATCGATAGAAACCAAGACAAATCACGCCGAATCCCGTGGAATCGTGCTCTATCGCGTCGAATCCCGTCGAATTGCATTGAATCTGATCAATTCCAATCCAATCCAATCCAATCCATTACAATAGACTAGAGTAGGGTAGAGTCCAATACAATACAGTAGAGAACAGTTTAGGATGGAGTAGAATGGTGTGGCATGGAGTCGAGTGGAGTCGAAAAGAGATAATAGAGTTGAGTAGAGTCTAACAGAGCCGAATAGAGCCTATTCGAGCTGACTAGAGCCGAATGGAGCCGATTAGAGCTGAATCGAACCGTTTTGAGCCGATTGGGGATGAATGGAGTGGAAAGGAGCCGATTTGAGCTGAATCGCATCGAGATGCGTGGAATCGAATCCAGTAGAATAGATTAGATTAGGGTAGGGTGGAATAGAGTAGACTTGAACACAGTAGAAGAGAATGGAAAGAATACAATAGAATAGAGTAGAAAAGGGTAGAGCAGAGCAGAATAGTGTAGAGTAGAATAGAGTAGAGTAGAACAGAGTCGAAGCAAGCTGAATGGAGACGAAACGAGACAAATCTCGTCGAATGGCGTCGAATCCCATGGAATCAATCACAGTAGGGTATAGTAGAATAGCGTAGAATGGAGTAGAATGGTGTGCAATGGAATCGAGTAGAGTAGAAGAGAGCCGAAGAGGGCCGAAGAGGGCCAAATCGAGCTGAATTGAGCGAAATCGAGCCGAATCCAGTGAATCGAGCCTAATCAAGCCGAATCGACACTATTCGAGACAAATGGAGCCGGATGGACATGAATCACACCGATTCGGCCCCTAGTCGCGTCAAAATTTGTCGAATTCAATGGAATAGACTAGAGTAGGGGAGGTTCGGGTAGGCTAGGGTAGGGTAGAATGGAGTAGAATAGAATAAAACAGAACAGAACACAACAAAATAGAACAGAACAACACAGAACGAATACAGAAACGAGTAGGCTAGAGTAGAGTAGAGGGGAATAGAGTAGAGTAGAATAGATTCGAACAGAGCCAAATCGAGCCGAATCGCGTCGAAATGGGTTGAATGAATCAAATCCAATCAAGTGGATTACAATACCTTAGAGTTGGGTAGCATAGGGTAGGGTAGAATAGAGTAGAATAGTACAGAACAGAGTAGAAACAATACAATAGAATAGAGAAGAGTTGACTAGAGTAGAATAGAGCTGAATAGAGCCAAATGCAGACGAAACGAGAGGAATCGTGTAGAAGCAATTAGAGTGGTGCTGGGTAGGGTAGAGCAGAATAGAGTAGAATAGTGTAGAATAGTGTGGAATGAATAGAATGGAGTCAAATAGAAATGAATAGAGTAGAAAAGAGTCGAATAGAGCAGAATAGGGCCGAAGAACGCCAAATCGAGCAGATTCGAAGCGACTCAAGCCAAAACAAGCTGAATGGAGCCTAACTGAGCCGAATAGAGCCAAATCGAGCCGAATCGAGCCGATTCAAGCTTCATCGCCTCGAATCGCGTTCAATGCGTCAAATCCAATTGAGACGTATAGATTAGAGAAGGGGAGGGGAGGGGAGGGGAGAATAGAACAGCGTAGAGTGGAATAGAAGAGATTAGAACAGAATAGAAGGAATAGAATCGAGTAGAATAGAGTGGAAAAGAGTAGAGTCGAATACAGTCGAATAGAGCCGACTAAGCTGAATAGAGACGAATGGAGCTGAATACAGCCGAAAAGAGCTGTATACTGCCGAATCACACCTAATCGAGCGGAATCAAGCAGAATCGCACTGACTGTCACCGAACAGCGTCGAATCGAATCAGGTCGAATCGAGTCGAGCCACATCGTTTTGAATCAAACAAGGTCAAATCGCTTCATATCGTGTCGAATCCCATGGAATCACGTCGAATAACTTCGAATCGCGTCAAACCTCAGAGAATCCTACCGAATCACGTCGAGTCGCATGGAATCTCATCAAATCCCTTCAGATCTTGCTGAATCCAGTCAAGTCATATCAAATCGCTTTGCACGGAATCGAATTGAATCCAATAGACTAAAGTAGGCTAGGTTCGGGTGGGGTGCCGTAGGGTCGGGTAGGGTAGAATAGAATAGAGTACAACAGAATAGGAGAGAACAGAACAGAACAGAAAGAATACAACAGAACAGAATAGAGTCAAAGAGAGAGAACATACCCGAATTGAGCCGAGTGGAGACAAAACGAGACGAATCACGTCCGGTTGCTTCGAATCGCGTCAAATCAAATCGAATCGATTAGAAGAGATTAGGGTAGGGAAGGGTAGAATAGAATAGAGGAAAATAGTGAAGAATGGTGTGGAATGGAATAGAATGGAGTTGAACGGAGTCCAATAGAGACGGATAGATATGAATAGAGTACAAAAGAGTCTAATAGAGAAGAATAGGGCCGGATAGGGCCAAATAAGGCCTAATTGAGCAGAATCCAGCAGAATCGATGGAATTCGAGCCTAATCGAGCCGAATGGAGTGAAATGGAGTCAAGTCGAGCCGAACGAATAGAGCCGATGCGAACTGAATCGAGCTGATTCAAGCCTAATCGCGTCAAATCGCGTGGAAATACGTCACATCGAATCTAATCAAATAGACTAGGGGAGGGGCGGGTGGGTAGAATAGAACAGAATAGTACAGAATAGAAAGACTAGAATATAGTACAGTAGGGTGGAGTAGAGAGAGTAAAGCAGAGCAGAGTAGAATTGAGTCAAATAGAGTCAAATAGTGCAGGACATAGCTGAATAGAGCCCATTCTGGCCGAATCGAGTCAAATGGAAACAAAACGAGATGAATCACACCGAATTGCTTCGAATCGCATCCAGTCGAATACATTAGAGTAACGTAGGGTAGAGTAGAACAGAATAGAGTAGAATAGCGTAGAATGGAGACGAGTGGAGTCAAATGGAGTCGAACAGAGACAAATAGAGTAGAAAAGAGTCGAATCGAGCCAAATAGGGCCGAATAAGGCTGAATCGAGTGGAAATGAGCTGAATTGAAGCGATTCGAGCCAAATCGAGCTGATGTTGCGGAATCGAGCCGACTCAAGCGTGATGGTGTCCATTCGCATCGAAATGCTTTGAATCGAATCAAATGGAATCGATTAGAATAGGTTAGGGTAGGGTAGTTTATGATAGGAAGACTAGGGTAGATGCAAGTAGACTACACTAGAGTAGACAAGAGAAGGCTAGAGTAGAAGCCTAGACTAGTAAGCTGGACTAGTCAGCTAGACTAGTGGCATAGAGCAGTAGCCTAGACAACTAGTCTTGAATAGTACCCTAAGTCAGTAATCTGAACGAGTACCCTTGCCTGAACTCTTAGCCTAATCTAGTACCCTTGCCTTAATTAGTAGTCCTAAGAAGTACCCTTGCCTTAACCAGTAGTCTTCACTAGTACCCTTGCCTTCACTAGTAGTATGTCCTTAACACGTAGCCTGAACGGGTAGCCTTGCCTTAACCAGTACCCTCAACAAGTACCCACGCCTTAACTAGTAGCCTGGCCTTAACTAGTACCCTGGCCTTAACTAGTAGCCTGAACTAGTACACTTGCCTTAAGGAGTACCCTTGCCCGAACTACTCCCCTTAATTAGGACCCTTATTGAATAACCCTAAGTAGTAGAGTATGGTACGGTGGGGTAGCATAGGGTAGGGAAGCCTACGGTGGAACAGAGAAAATAGAAGGAAATAGAATAGAACAGCATAGGTCAGGGTAGGTTAGCTTAGTGCAGGGTATGGTAGAGTAGCATAGGATGGAATAGAGAAAATAGAAAAGGAGACTAGAAAAGAGCAGACTAGATTAGGATAGGGTAGGGTGGGGGAGGGTTTTGTAGAATACAGTAGTGTAGAATGGAATAGAATGGTGTGGAGTGGAGTCGAATGGATTCGAACAGAGATGAATAGAGTAGAAAAGAGTTGAATAGAGCCGAATAACGCTGAATAGGACCAAATATGGCCGAAATGAGCCGAATCGAGTCGAGTCCACCAGATTCGGGATGAATGCAGCTGAGTGGAGCTGAAATGAGCCAAATAGAGACAAACTGAACCCAGCAAAATCGAGCCAAAACACACTTAATTGCATCCTATTGCATCGGATCTCGTCGAATTCCATCAAATCCCACCAAAACGCATCAAATCTCGCGGAATCTCACCGAATCCCGTCGAATTGTCTCAAATCGGGTCGAATGGTGTCAAACGGAATGGAATCGAATTAAATCGAATAGATTAGAGTAGTGTAGGTTAGGCTGGGATTCAGTAGGGAAGGGCACAGAAGAATAGAATAGAGTAGAACAGAAGAGAATACCAAGAGTAGAATGGAGTAGAGTTGAGTAGAGTGGAATAGTCAGAGTCGGGTAGTGCAGAATATAGATGAATAGATCCAATTCAAGCCGAATCGATTCGAATGGAGAGGAAAGGAGACAAATCGTGATGAATCGAATCGATTCGAATCGATTAGAGTAGGGTAGGGTAGAACAGAATAGAATAGAGTAGAAAAGAGTAGAATGGTGTGGAATGGAGTTGAATGGAGCCAGATAGAGACAAATAAAGTAGAAAGGGTTGAGTAGAGCTGAACAGGGCTGAATAAGGTTCACTCGAGGCTAATTATGCTGAATTGAGCAGAATCGAGACGAACTGACCCAATTCAAGCCAAATAGAGCTAAATCGAGCCGATTCAAGCCTAATCACATGGAATCGCGTCGAAATGCGTTGAATCGAATAGATTAGTGTAGAGGAGGGTACGGCAGGAGAGGCTAGACTACAACACAACAGAACACAATAGAAAGAAGAGAATAGAATTAAGTAGAGTCGGGTCCAGTAGAATAGAGTCAAATCGAGTTGACGAGAGCTGAAAAGAGCCAAACAGAGCTGAATACAGCCGAATTGACCAAATTCAAGGTGAATCGAGATGAATCAAGTCCAGTCGTTTGAAATGTGTCGAATGGAATCAAATAGATTAGTGTGGGGGAGGTAAGGTTAGGGTAGGGTAGAGAAGAATAGAATAGAGTAGAATAGAACAGAACAGAAAGAATCGAGTAGACTAGAGTCACACAGAGTCGAATACTGCCAAAAAGAGCCGAATAGAGTGGAAAAGAGCCGAATAGAACCGAATCGAGTTTAATGGAGGAGAAAGGAGATGAATCGGGCCGATATGACCCGAATCAGGTCGAATTCCGTTCAAGTGTGTCGAATAGCATAGAACAGATTACAGTAGGCTAAGTTAGGGTAGGGTAGGATAGAATAGAGTGCAGTAGAACAGAGCAGAAGAGAAGAGAACACAACTGAAAGAATAGAATAGGGTCGAGACGAGCAGAGTATAGAAGAGTAGAGTAGAGTAGAGTCGAATATTGCCGAATAGAGCCAAAGACAGCCAAATAGAGCCCAAAAGAGCTAAATCGATAGAAACCAAGACAAATCACGCCGAATCCCGTGGAATCGTGCTCTATCGCGTCGAATCCCGTCGAATTGCATTGAATCTGATCAATTCCAATCCAATCCAATCCAATCCATTACAATAGACTAGAGTAGGGTAGAGTCCAATACAATACAGTAGAGAACAGTTTAGGATGGAGTAGAATGGTGTGGCATGGAGTCGAGTGGAGTCGAAAAGAGATAATAGAGTTGAGTAGAGTCTAACAGAGCCGAATAGAGCCTATTCGAGCTGACTAGAGCCGAATGGAGCCGATTAGAGCTGAATCGAACCGTTTTGAGCCGATTGGGGATGAATGGAGTGGAAAGGAGCCGATTTGAGCTGAATCGCATCGAGATGCATGGAATCGAATCCAGTAGAATAGATTAGATTAGGGTAGGGTGGAATAGAGTAGACTTGAACACAGTAGAAGAGAATGGAAAGAATACAATAGAATAGAGTAGAAAAGGGTAGAGCAGAGCAGAATAGTGTAGAGTAGAATAGAGTAGAGTAGAACAGAGTCGAAGCAAGCTGAATGGAGACGAAACGAGACAAATCTCGTCGAATGGCGTCGAATCCCATGGAATCAATCACAGTAGGGTATAGTAGAATAGCGTAGAATGGAGTAGAATGGTGTGCAATGGAATCGAGTAGAGTAGAAGAGAGCCGAAGAGGGCCGAAGAGGGCCAAATCGAGCTGAATTGAGCGAAATCGAGCCGAATCCAGTGAATCGAGCCTAATCAAGCCGAATCGACACTATTCGAGACAAATGGAGCCGGATGGACATGAATCACACCGATTCGGCCCCTAGTCGCGTCAAAATTTGTCGAATTCAATGGAATAGACTAGAGTAGGGGAGGTTCGGGTAGGCTAGGGTAGGGTAGAATGGAGTAGAATAGAATAAAACAGAACAGAACACAACAAAATAGAACAGAACAACACAGAACGAATACAGAAACGAGTAGGCTAGAGTAGAGTAGAGGGGAATAGAGTAGAGTAGAATAGATTCGAACAGAGCCAAATCGAGCCGAATCGCGTCGAAATGGGTTGAATGAATCAAATCCAATCAAGTGGATTACAATACCTTAGAGTTGGGTAGCATAGGGTAGGGTAGAATAGAGTAGAATAGTACAGAACAGAGTAGAAACAATACAATAGAATAGAGAAGAGTTGACTAGAGTAGAATAGAGCTGAATAGAGCCAAATGCAGACGAAACGAGAGGAATCGTGTAGAAGCAATTAGAGTGGTGCTGGGTAGGGTAGAGCAGAATAGAGTAGAATAGTGTAGAATAGTGTGGAATGAATAGAATGGAGTAGAATGGAGTCAAATAGAAATGAATAGAGTAGAAAAGAGTCGAATAGAGCAGAATAGGGCCGAAGAACGCCAAATCGAGCAGATTCGAAGCGACTCAAGCCAAAACAAGCTGAATGGAGCCTAACTGAGCCGAATAGAGCCAAATCGAGCCGAATCGAGCCGATTCAAGCTTCATCGCCTCGAATCGCGTTCAATGCGTCAAATCCAATCGAGACGTATAGATTAGAGAAGGGGAGGGGAGGGCAGGGGAGCGTAGAACAGCGTAGAGTGGAATAGAAGAGATTAGAACAGAATAGAAGGAATAGAATCGAGTAGAATAGAGTGGAAAAGAGTAGAGTCGAATACAGTCGAATAGAGCCGACTAAGCTGAATAGAGACGAATGGAGCTGAATACAGCCGAAAAGAGCTGTATACTGCCGAATCACACCTAATCGAGCGGAATCAAGCAGAATCGCACTGACTGTCACCGAACAGCGTCGAATCGAATCAGGTCGAATCGAGTCGAGCCACATCGTTTTGAATCAAACAAGGTCAAATCGCTTCATATCGTGTCGAATCCCATGGAATCACGTCGAATAACTTCGAATCGCGTCAAACCTCAGAGAATCCTACCGAATCACGTCGAGTCGCATGGAATCTCATCAAATCCCTTCAGATCTTGCTGAATCCAGTCAAGTCATATCAAATCGCTTTGCACGGAATCGAATTGAATCCAATAGACTAAAGTAGGCTAGGTTCGGGTGGGGTGCCGTAGGGTCGGGTAGGGTAGAATAGAATAGAGTACAACAGAATAGGAGAGAACAGAACAGAACAGAAAGAATACAACAGAACAGAATAGAGTCAAAGAGAGAGAACATACCCGAATTGAGCCGAGTGGAGACAAAACGAGACGAATCACGTCCGGTTGCTTCGAATCGCGTCAAATCGAATCGATTAGAAGAGATTAGGGTAGGGAAGGGTAGAATAGAATAGAGGAAAATAGTGAAGAATGGTGTGGAATGGAATAGAATGGAGTTGAACGGAGTCCAATAGAGACGGATAGATATGAATAGAGTACAAAAGAGTCTAATAGAGAAGAATAGGGCCGGATAGGGCCAAATAAGGCCTAATTGAGCAGAATCCAGCAGAATCGATGGAATTCGAGCCTAATCGAGCCGAATGGAGTGAAATGGAGTCAAGTCGAGCCGAACGAATAGAGCCGATGCGAACTGAATCGAGCTGATTCAAGCCTAATCGCGTCAAATCGCGTGGAAATACGTCACATCGAATCTAATCAAATAGACTAGGGGAGGGGCGGGTGGGTAGAATAGAACAGAATAGTACAGAATAGAAAGACTAGAATATAGTACAGTAGGGTGGAGTAGAGAGAGTAAAGCAGAGCAGAGTAGAATTGAGTCAAATAGAGTCAAATAGTGCAGGACATAGCTGAATAGAGCCCATTCTGGCCGAATCGAGTCAAATGGAAACAAAACGAGATGAATCACACCGAATTGCTTCGAATCGCATCCAGTCGAATACATTAGAGTAACGTAGGGTAGAGTAGAACAGAATAGAGTAGAATAGCGTAGAATGGAGACGAGTGGAGTCAAATGGAGTCGAACAGAGACAAATAGAGTAGAAAAGAGTCGAATCGAGCCAAATAGGGCCGAATAAGGCTGAATCGAGTGGAAATGAGCTGAATTGAAGCGATTCGAGCCAAATCGAGCTGATGTTGCGGAATCGAGCCGACTCAAGCGTGATGGTGTCCAGTCGCATCGAAATGCTTTGAATCGAATCAAATGGAATCGATTAGAATAGGTTAGGGTAGGGTAGTTTATGATAGGAAGACTAGGGTAGATGCCAGTAGACTACACTAGAGTAGACAAGAGAAGGCTAGAGTAGAAGCCTAGACTAGTAAGCTGGACTAGTCAGCTAGACTAGTGGCATAGAGCAGTAGCCTAGACAACTAGTCTTGAATAGTACCCTAAGTCAGTAATCTGAACGAGTACCCTTGCCTGAACTCTTAGCCTAATCTAGTACCCTTGCCTTAATTAGTAGTCCTAACAAGTACCCTTGCCTTAACCAGTAGTCTTCACTAGTACCCTTGCCTTCACTAGTAGTATGTCCTTAACACGTAGCCTGAACGGGTAGCCTTGCCTTAACCAGTACCCTCAACAAGTACCCACGCCTTAACTAGTAGCCTGGCCTTAACTAGTACCCTGGCCTTAACTAGTAGCCTGAACTAGTACACTTGCCTTAAGGAGTACCCTTGCCCGAACTACTCCCCTTAATTAGGACCCTTATTGAATAACCCTAAGTAGTAGAGTATGGTACGGTGGGGTAGCATAGGGTAGGGAAGCCTACGGTGGAACAGAGAAAATAGAAGGAAATAGAATAGAACAGCATAGGTCAGGGTAGGTTAGCTTAGTGCAGGGTATGGTAGAGTAGCATAGGATGGAATAGAGAAAATAGAAAAGGAGACTAGAAAAGAGCAGACTAGATTAGGATAGGGTAGGGTGGGGGAGGGTTTTGTAGAATACAGTAGTGTAGAATGGAATAGAATGGTGTGGAGTGGAGTCGAATGGATTCGAACAGAGATGAATAGAGTAGAAAAGAGTTGAATAGAGCCGAATAACGCTGAATAGGACCAAATATGGCCGAAATGAGCCGAATCGAGTCGAGTCCACCAGATTCGGGATGAATGCAGCTGAGTGGAGCTGAAATGAGCCAAATAGAGACAAACTGAACCCAGCAAAATCGAGCCAAAACACACTTAATTGCATCCTATTGCATCGGATCTCGTCGAATTCCATCAAATCCCACCAAAACGCATCAAATCTCGCGGAATCTCACCGAATCCCGTCGAATTGTCTCAAATCGGGTCGAATGGTGTCAAACGGAATGGAATCGAATTAAATCGAATAGATTAGAGTAGTGTAGGTTAGGCTGGGATTCAGTAGGGAAGGGCACAGAAGAATAGAATAGAGTAGAACAGAAGAGAATACCAAGAGTAGAATGGAGTAGAGTTGAGTAGAGTGGAATAGTCAGAGTCGGGTAGTGCAGAATATAGATGAATAGATCCAATTCAAGCCGAATCGATTCGAATGGAGAGGAAAGGAGACAAATCGTGATGAATCGAATCGATTAGAATAGATGAGAGTAGGGTAGGGTAGAATAGAATAGAATAGAGTAGAAAAGAGTAGAATGGTGTGGAATGGAGTTGAATGGAGCCAGATAGAGACAAATAAAGTAGAAAGGGTTGAGTAGAGCTGAACAGGGCTGAATAAGGTTCACTCGAGGCTAATTATGCTGAATTGAGCAGAATCGAGACGAACTGACCCAATTCAAGCCAAATAGAGCTAAATCGAGCCGATTCAAGCCTAATCACATGGAATCGCGTCGAAATGCGTTGAATCGAATAGATTAGTGTAGAGGAGGGTACGGCAGGAGAGGCTAGACTACAACACAACAGAACACAATAGAAAGAAGAGAATAGAATTAAGTAGAGTCGGGTCCAGTAGAATAGAGTCAAATCGAGTTGACGAAAGCTGAAAAAAGCCAAACAGAGCTGAATACAGCCGAATTGACCAAATTCAAGGTGAATCGAGATGAATCAAGTCCAGTCGTTTGAAATGTGTCGAATCGAATCAAATAGATTAGTGTGGGGAAGGTAAGGTTAGGGTAGGGTAGAGAAGAATAGAATAGAGTAGAATAGAACAGAACAGAAAGAATCGAGTAGACTAGAGTCACACAGAGTCGAATACTGCCAAAAAGAGCCGAATAGAGTGGAAAAGAGCCGAATAGAACCGAATCGAGTTTAATGGAGGAGAAAGGAGATGAATCGAGCCGATATGACCCGAATCAGGTCGGATTCCGTTCAAGTGTGTCGAATAGCATAGAACAGATTACAGTAGGCTAAGTTAGGGTGGGGTAGGGTAGAACAGAGTGCAGTAGAACAGAGCAGAAGAGAAGAGAACACAACTGAAAGAATAGAATAGGGTCGAGACGAGCAGAGTATAGAAGAGTAGAGTAGAGTAGAGTCGAATATTGCCGAATAGAGCCAAAGACAGCCAAATAGAGCCCAAAAGAGCTAAATCGATAGAAACCAAGACAAATCACGCCGAATCCCGTGGAATCGTGCTCTATCGCGTCGAATCCCGTCGAATTGCATTGAATCTGATCAATTCCAATCCAATCCAATCCAATCCAATCCATTACAATAGACTAGATTAGGGTAGAGTCCAATACAATACAGTAGAGAACAGTTTAGGATGGAGTAGAATGGTGTGGCATGGAGTCGAGTGGAGTCGAAAAGAGATAATAGAGTTGAGTAGAGTCTAACAGAGCCGAATAGAGCCTATTCGAGCTGACTAGAGCCGAATGGAGCCGATTAGAGCTGAATCGAACCGATTTGAGCCGATTGGGGATGAATGGAGTGGAAAGGAGCCGATTTGAGCTGAATCGCATCGAGATGCATGGAATCGAATCCAGTAGAATAGATTAGATTAGGGTAGGGTGGAATAGAGTAGACTTGAACACAGTAGAAGAGAATGGAAAGAATACAATAGAATAGAGTAGAAAAGGGTAGAGCAGAGCAGAATAGTGTAGAGTAGAATAGAGTAGAGTAGAACAGAGTCGAAGCAAGCTGAATGGAGACGAAACGAGACAAATCTCGTCGAATGGCGTCGAATCCCATGGAATCAATCACAGTAGGGTATAGTAGAATAGCGTAGAATGGAGTAGAATGGTGTGCAATGGAATCGAGTAGAGTAGAAGAGAGCCGAAGAGGGCCGAAGAGGGCCAAATCGAGCTGAATTGAGCGAAATCGAGCCGAATCCAGTGAATCGAGCCTAATCAAGCCGAATCGACACTATTCGAGACAAATGGAGCCGGATGGACATGAATCACACCGATTCGGCCCCTAGTCGCGTGAAAATTTGTCGAATTCAATGGAATAGACTAGAGTAGGGGAGGTTCGGGTAGGCTAGGGTAGGGTAGAATGGAGTAGAATAGAATAAAACAGAACAGAACACAACAAAATAGAACAGAACAACACAGAACGAATACAGAAACGAGTAGGCTAGAGTAGAGTAGAGGGGAATAGAGTAGAGTAGAATAGATTCGAACAGAGCCAAATCGAGCCGAATCGCGTCGAAATGGGTTGAATGAATCAAATCCAATCAAGTGGATTACAATACCTTAGAGTTGGGTAGCATAGGGTAGGGTAGAATAGAGTAGAATAGTACAGAACAGAGTAGAAACAATACAATAGAATAGAGAAGAGTTGACTAGAGTAGAATAGAGCTGAATAGAGCCAAATGCAGACGAAACGAGAGGAATCGTGTAGAAGCAATTAGAGGGGTGCTGGGTAGGGTAGAGCAGAATAGAGTAGAATAGTGTGGAATAGTGTGGAATGAATAGAATGGAGTAGAATGGAGTCAAATAGAAATGAATAGAGTAGAAAAGAGTCGAATAGAGCAGAATAGGGCCGAAGAACGCCAAATCGAGCAGATTCGAAGCGACTCAAGCCAAAACAAGCTGAATGGAGCCTAACTGAGCCGAATAGAGCCAAATCGAGCCGAATCGAGCCGATTCAAGCTTCATCGCCTCGAATCGCGTTCAATGCGTCAAATCCAATTGAGACGTATAGATTAGAGAAGGGGAGGGGAGGGGAGGGGAGAATAGAACAGCGTAGAGTGGAATAGAAGAGATTAGAACAGAATAGAAGGAATAGAATCGAGTAGAATAGAGTGGAAAAGAGTAGAGTCGAATACAGTCGAATAGAGCCGACTAAGCTGAATAGAGACGAATGGAGCTGAATACAGCCGAAAAGAGCTGTATACTGCCGAATCACACCTAATCGAGCGGAATCAAGCAGAATCGCACTGACTGTCACCGAACAGCGTCGAATCGAATCAGGTCGAATCGAGTCGAGCCACATCGTTTTGAATCAAACAAGGTCAAATCGCTTCATATCGTGTCGAATCCCATGGAATCACGTCGAATAACTTCGAATCGCGTCAAACCTCAGAGAATCCTACCGAATCACGTCGAGTCGCATGGAATCTCATCAAATCCCTTCAGATCTTGCTGAATCCAGTCAAGTCATATCAAATCGCTTTGCACGGAATCGAATTGAATCCAATAGACTAAAGTAGGCTAGGTTCGGGTGGGGTGCCGTAGGGTCGGGTAGGGTAGAATAGAATAGAGTACAACAGAATAGGAGAGAACAGAACAGAACAGAAAGAATACAACAGAACAGAATAGAGTCAAAGAGAGAGAACATAGCCGAATTGAGCCGAGTGGAGACAAAACGAGACGAATCACGTCCGGTTGCTTCGAATCGCGTCAAATCAAATCGAATCGATTAGAAGAGATTAGGGTAGGGAAGGGTAGAATAGAATAGAGGAAAATAGTGAAGAATGGTGTGGAATGGAATAGAATGGAGTTGAACGGAGTCCAATAGAGACGGATAGATATGAATAGAGTACAAAAGAGTCTAATAGAGAAGAATAGGGCCGGATAGGGCCAAATAAGGCCTAATTGAGCAGAATCCAGCAGAATCGATGGAATTCGAGCCTAATCGAGCCGAATGGAGTGAAATGGAGTCAAGTCGAGCCGAACGAATAGAGCCGATGCGAACTGAATCGAGCTGATTCAAGCCTAATCGCTTCAAATCGCGTGGAAATACGTCACATCGAATCTAATCAAATAGACTAGGGGAGGGGCGGGTGGGTAGAATAGAACAGAATAGTACAGAATAGAAAGACTAGAATATAGTACAGTAGGGTGGAGTAGAGAGAGTAAAGCAGAGCAGAGTAGAATTGAGTCAAATAGAGTCAAATAGTGCAGGACATAGCTGAATAGAGCCCATTCTGGCCGAATCGAGTCAAATGGAAACAAAACGAGATGAATCACACCGAATTGCTTCGAATCGCATCCAGTCCAATAGATTAGAGTAACGTAGGTTAGAGTAGAACAGAATAGAATAGCGTAGAATGGAGACGAGTGGAGTCAAATGGAGTCGAACAGAGACAAATAGAGTAGAAAAGAGTCGAATCGAGCCAAATAGGGCCGAATAAGGCTGAATCGAGTGGAAATGAGCTGAATTGAAGCGATTCGAGCCAAATCGAGCTGATGTTGCGGAATCGAGCCGACTCAAGCGTGATGGTGTCCAGTCGCATCGAAACGCTTTGAATCGAATCAAATGGAATCGATTAGAATAGGTTAGGGTAGGGTAGTTTATGATAGGAAGACTAGGGTAGATGCCAGTAGACTACACTAGAGTAGACAAGAGAAGGCTAGAGTAGAAGCCTAGACTAGTAAGCTGGACTAGTCAGCTAGACTAGTGGCATAGAGCAGTAGCCTAGACAACTAGTCTTGAATAGTACCCTAAGTCAGTAATCTGAACGAGTACCCTTGCCTGAACTCTTAGCCTAATCTAGTACCCTTGCCTTAATTAGTAGTCCTAACAAGTACCCTTGCCTTAACCAGTAGTCTTCACTAGTACCCTTGCCTTCACTAGTAGTATGTCCTTAACACGTAGCCTGAACGGGTAGCCTTGCCTTAACCAGTACCCTCAACAAGTACCCACGCCTTAACTAGTAGCCTGGCCTTAACTAATACCCTGGCCTTAACTAGTAGCCTGAACTAGTACACTTGCCTTAAGGAGTACCCTTGCCCGAACTACTCCCCTTAATTAGGACCCTTATTGAATAACCCTAAGTAGTAGAGTATGGTACGGTGGGGTAGCATAGGGTAGGGAAGCCTACGGTGGAACAGAGAAAATAGAAGGAAATAGAATAGAACAGCATAGGTCAGGGTAGGTTAGCTTAGTGCAGGGTATGGTAGAGTAGCATAGGATGGAATAGAGAAAATAGAAAAGGAGACTAGAAAAGAGCAGACTAGATTAGGATAGGGTAGGGTGGGGGAGGGTTGTGTAGAATACAGTAGTGTAGAATGGAATAGAATGGTGTGGAGTGGAGTCGAATGGATTCGAACAGAGATGAATAGAGTAGAAAAGAGTTGAATAGAGCCGAATAACGCTGAATAGGACCAAATATGGCCGAAATGAGCCGAATCGAGTCGAGTCCACCAGATTCGGGATGAATGCAGCTGAGTGGAGCTGAAATGAGCCAAATAGAGACAAACTGAACCCAGCAAAATCGAGCCAAAACACACTTAATTGCATCCTATTGCATCGGATCTCGTCGAATTCCATCAAATCCCACCAAAACGCATCAAATCTCGCGGAATCTCACCGAATCCCGTCGAATTGTCTCAAATCGGGTCGAATGGTGTCAAACGGAATGGAATCGAATTAAATCGAATAGATTAGAGTAGTGTAGGTTAGGCTGGGATTCAGTAGGGAAGGGCACAGAAGAATAGAATAGAGTAGAACAGAAGAGAATACCAAGAGTAGAATGGAGTAGAGTTGAGTAGAGTGGAATAGTCAGAGTCGGGTAGTGCAGAATATAGATGAATAGATCCAATTCAAGCCGAATCGATTCGAATGGAGAGGAAAGGAGACAAATCGTGATGAATCGAATCGATTAGAATAGATGAGAGTAGGGTAGGGTAGAATAGAATAGAATAGAGTAGAAAAGAGTAGAATGGTGTGGAATGGAGTTGAATGGAGCCAGATAGAGACAAATAAAGTAGAAAGGGTTGAGTAGAGCTGAACAGGGCTGAATAAGGTTCACTCGAGCCTAATTATGCTGAATTGAGCAGAATCGAGACGAACTGACCCAATTCAAGCCAAATAGAGCTAAATCGAGCCGATTCAAGCCTAATCACATGGAATCGCGTCGAAATGCGTTGAATCGAATAGATTAGTGTAGAGGAGGGTACGGCAGGAGAGGCTAGACTACAACACAACAGAACACAATAGAAAGAAGAGAATAGAATTAAGTAGAGTCGGGTCCAGTAGAATAGAGTCAAATCGAGTTGACGAGAGCTGAAAAAAGCCAAACAGAGCTGAATACAGCCGAATTGACCAAATTCAAGGTGAATCGAGATGAATCAAGTCCAGTCGTTTGAAATGTGTCGAATCGAATCAAATAGATTAGTGTGGGGAAGGTAAGGTTAGGGTAGGGTAGAGAAGAATAGAATAGAGTAGAATAGAACAGAACAGAAAGAATCGAGTAGACTAGAGTCACACAGAGTCGAATACTGCCAAAAAGAGCCGAATAGAGTGGAAAAGAGCCGAATAGAACCGAATCGAGTTTAATGGAGGAGAAAGGAGATGAATCGAGCCGATATGACCCGAATCAGGTCGAATTCCGTTCAAGTGTGTCGAATAGCATAGAACAGATTACAGTAGGCTAAGTTAGGGTAGGGTAGGGTAGAACAGAGTGCAGTAGAACAGAGCAGAAGAGAAGAGAACACAACTGAAAGAATAGAATAGGGTCGAGACGAGCAGAGTATAGAAGAGTAGAGTAGAGTAGAGTCGAATATTGCCGAATAGAGCCAAAGACAGCCAAATAGAGCCCAAAAGAGCTAAATCGATAGAAACCAAGACAAATCACGCCGAATCCCGTGGAATCGTGCTCTATCGCGTCGAATCCCGTCGAATTGCATTGAATCTGATCAATTCCAATCCAATCCAATCCAATCCAATCCATTACAATAGACTAGATTAGGGTAGAGTCCAATACAATACAGTAGAGAACAGTTTAGGATGGAGTAGAATGGTGTGGCATGGAGTCGAGTGGAGTCGAAAAGAGATAATAGAGTTGAGTAGAGTCTAACAGAGCCGAATAGAGCCTATTCGAGCTGACTAGAGCCGAATGGAGCCGATTAGAGCTGAATCGAACCGATTTGAGCCGATTGGGGATGAATGGAGTGGAAAGGAGCCGATTTGAGCTGAATCGCATCGAGATGCATGGAATCGAATCCAGTAGAATAGATTAGATTAGGGTAGGGTGGAATAGAGTAGACTTGAACACAGTAGAAGAGAATGGAAAGAATACAATAGAATAGAGTAGAAAAGGGTAGAGCAGAGCAGAATAGTGTAGAGTAGAATAGAGTAGAGTAGAACAGAGTCGAAGCAAGCTGAATGGAGACGAAACGAGACAAATCTCGTCGAATGGCGTCGAATCCCATGGAATCAATCACAGTAGGGTATAGTAGAATAGCGTAGAATGGAGTAGAATGGTGTGCAATGGAATCGAGTAGAGTAGAAGAGAGCCGAAGAGGGCCGAAGAGGGCCAAATCGAGCTGAATTGAGCGAAATCGAGCCGAATCCAGTGAATCGAGCCTAATCAAGCCGAATCGACACTATTCGAGACAAATGGAGCCGGATGGACATGAATCACACCGATTCGGCCCCTAGTCGCGTCAAAATTTGTCGAATTCAATGGAATAGACTAGAGTAGGGGAGGTTCGGGTAGGCTAGGGTAGGGTAGAATGGAGTAGAATAGAATAAAACAGAACAGAACACAACAAAATAGAACAGAACAACACAGAACGAATACAGAAACGAGTAGGCTAGAGTAGAGTAGAGGGGAATAGAGTAGAGTAGAATAGATTCGAACAGAGCCAAATCGAGCCGAATCGCGTCGAAATGGGTTGAATGAATCAAATCCAATCAAGTGGATTACAATACCTTAGAGTTGGGTAGCATAGGGTAGGGTAGAATAGAGTAGAATAGTACAGAACAGAGTAGAAACAATACAATAGAATAGAGAAGAGTTGACTAGAGTAGAATAGAGCTGAATAGAGCCAAATGCAGACGAAACGAGAGGAATCGTGTAGAAGCAATTAGAGTGGTGCTGGGTAGGGTAGAGCAGAATAGAGTAGAATAGTGTGGAATAGTGTGGAATGAATAGAATGGAGTAGAATGGAGTCAAATAGAAATGAATAGAGTAGAAAAGAGTCGAATAGAGCAGAATAGGGCCGAAGAACGCCAAATCGAGCAGATTCGAAGCGACTCAAGCCAAAACAAGCTGAATGGAGCCTAACTGAGCCGAATAGAGCCAAATCGAGCCGAATCGAGCCGATTCAAGCTTCATCGCCTCGAATCGCGTTCAATGCGTCAAATCCAATCGAGACGTATAGATTAGAGAAGGGGAGGGGAGGGCAGGGGAGGGTAGAACAGCGTAGAGTGGAATAGAAGAGATTAGAACAGAATAGAAGGAATAGAATCGAGTAGAATAGAGTGGAAAAGAGTAGAGTCGAATACAGTCGAATAGAGCCGACTAAGCTGAATAGAGACGAATGGAGCTGAATACAGCCGAAAAGAGCTGTATACTGCCGAATCACACCTAATCGAGCGGAATCAAGCAGAATCGCACTGACTGTCACCGAACAGCGTCGAATCGAATCAGGTCGAATCGAGTCGAGCCACATCGTTTTGAATCAAACAAGGTCAAATCGCTTCATATCGTGTCGAATCCCATGGAATCACGTCGAATAACTTCGAATCGCGTCAAACCTCAGAGAATCCTACCGAATCACGTCGAGTCGCATGGAATCTCATCAAATCCCTTCAGATCTTGCTGAATCCAGTCAAGTCATATCAAATCGCTTTGCACGGAATCGAATTGAATCCAATAGACTAAAGTAGGCTAGGTTCGGGTGGGGTGCCGTAGGGTCGGGTAGGGTAGAATAGAATAGAGTACAACAGAATAGGAGAGAACAGAACAGAACAGAAAGAATACAACAGAACAGAATAGAGTCAAAGAGAGAGAACATACCCGAATTGAGCCGAGTGGAGACAAAACGAGACGAATCACGTCCGGTTGCTTCGAATCGCGTCAAATCGAATCGATTAGAAGAGATTAGGGTAGGGAAGGGTAGAATAGAATAGAGGAAAATAGTGAAGAATGGTGTGGAATGGAATAGAATGGAGTTGAACGGAGTCCAACAGAGATGGATAGATATGAATAGAGTACAAAAGAGTCTAATAGAGAAGAATAGGGCCGGATAGGGCCAAATAAGGCCTAATTGAGCAGAATCCAGCAGAATCGATGGAATTCGAGCCTAATCGAGCCGAATGGAGTGAAATGGAGTCAAGTCGAGCCGAACGAATAGAGCCGATGCGAACTGAATCGAGCTGATTCAAGCCTAATCGCGTCAAATCGCGTGGAAATACGTCACATCGAATCTAATCAAATAGATTAGGGGAGGGGCGGGTGGGTAGAATAGAACAGAATAGTACAGAATAGAAAGACTAGAATATAGTACAGTAGGGTGGAGTAGAGAGAGTAAAGCAGAGCAGAGTAGAATTGAGTCAAATAGAGTCAAATAGTGCAGGACATAGCTGAATAGAGCCCATTCTGGCCGAATCGAGTCAAATGGAAACAAAACGAGATGAATCACACCGAAATGCTTCGAATCGCATCCAGTCGAATAGATTAGAGTAACGTAGGGTAGAGTAGAACAGAATAGAGTAGAATAGCGTAGAATGGAGAAGAGTGGAGTCAAATGGAGTCGAACAGAGACAAATAGAGTAGAAAAGAGTCGAATCGAGCCAAATAGGGCCGAATAAGGCTGAACCGAGTGGAAACGAGCTGAATTGAAGCGATTCGAGCCAAATCGAGCTGAATCGAGCTGATGTTGCGGAATCGAGCCGACTCAAGCGTGATGGTGTCCAGTCGCATCGAAATGCTTTGAATCGAATCAAATGGAATCGATTAGAATAGGTTAGGGTAGGGTAGTTTATGATCGGAAGACTAGGGTAGATGCAAGTAGACTACACTAGAGTAGACAAGAGAAGGCTAGAGTAGAAGCCTAGACTAGTAAGCTGGACTAGTCAGCTAGACTAGTGGCATAGAGCAGTAGCCTAGACAACTAGTCTTGAATAGTACCCTAAGTCAGTAATCTGAACGAGTACCCTTGCCTGAACTCTTAGCCTAATCTAGTACCCTTGCCTTAACTAGTAGTCCTAACAAGTACCCTTGCCTTAACCAGTAGTCTTCACTAGTACCCTTGCCTTCACTAGTAGTATGTCCTTAACACGTAGCCTGAACGGGTAGCCTTGCCTTAACCAGTACCCTCAACAAGTACCCACGCCTTAACTAGTAGCCTGGCCTTAACTAATACCCTGGCCTTAACTAGTAGCCTGAACTAGTACACTTGCCTTAAGGAGTACCCTTGCCCGAACTACTCCCCTTAATTAGGACCCTTATTGAATAACCCTAAGTAGTAGAGTATGGTACGGTGGGGTAGCATAGGGTAGGGAAGCCTACGGTGGAACAGAGAAAATAGAAGGAAATAGAATAGAACAGCATAGGTCAGGGTAGGTTAGCTCAGTGCAGGGTATGGTAGAGTAGCATAGGATGGAATAGAGAAAATAGAAAAGGAGACTAGAAAAGAGCAGACTAGATTAGGATAGGGTAGGGTGGGGGAGGGTTTTGTAGAATACAGTAGTGTAGAATGGAATAGAATGGTGTGGAGTGGAGTCGAATGGATTCGAACAGAGATGAATAGAGTAGAAAAGAGTTGAATAGAGCCGAATAACGCTGAATAGGACCAAATATGGCCAAAATGAGCTGAATCGAGTCGAGTCCACCAGATTCGGGATGAATGCAGCTGAGTGGAGCTGAAATGAGCCAAATAGAGACAAACTGAACCCAGCAAAATCGAGCCAAAACACACTTAATTGCATCCTATTGCATCGGATCTCGTCGAATTCCATCAAATCCCACCAAAACGCATCAAATCTCGCGGAATCTCACCGAATCCCGTCGAATTGTCTCAAATCGGGTCGAATGGTGTCAAACAGAATGGAATCGAATTAAATCGAATAGATTAGAGCAGTGTAGGTTAGGCTGGGATTCAGTAGGGAAGGGCACAGAAGAATAGAATAGAGTAGAACAGAAGAGAATACCAAGAGTAGAATGGAGTAGAGTTGAGTAGAGTGGAATAGTCAGAGTCGGGTAGTGCAGAATATAGATGAATAGATCCAATTCAAGCCGAATCGATTCGAATGGAGAGGAAAGGAGACAAATCGTGATGAATCGAATCGATTCGAATCGATTAGAGTAGGGTAGGGTAGAACAGAATAGAATAGAGTAGAAAAGAGTAGAATGGTGTGGAATGGAGTTGAATGGAGCCAGATAGAGACAAATAAAGTAGAAAGGGTTGAGTAGAGCTGAACAGGGCTGAATAAGGTTCACTCGAGCCTAATTACGCTGAATTGAGCAGAATCGAGACGAACTGACCCAATTCAAGCCAAATAGAGCTAAATCGAGCCGATTCAAGCCTAATCACATGGAATCGCGTCGAAATGCGTTGAATCGAATAGATTAGTGTAGAGGAGGGTACGGCAGGAGAGGCTAGACTACAACACAACAGAACACAATAGAAAGAAGAGAATAGAATTAAGTAGAGTCGGGTCCAGTAGAATAGAGTCAAATCGAGTTGACGAGAGCTAAAAAGAGCCAAACAGAGCTGAATACAGCCGAATTGACCAAATTCAAGGTGAATCGAGATGAATCAAGTCCAGTCGTTTGAAATGTGTCGAATCGAATCAAATAGGTTAGTGTGGGCAAGGTAAGGTTAGGGTAGGGTAGAGAAGAATAGAATAGATTAGAATAGAACAGAACAGAAAGAATCGAGTAGACTAGAGTCACACAGAGTCGAATACTGCCAAAAAGAGCCGAATAGAGTGGAAAAGAGCCGAATAGAACCGAATCGAGTTTAATGGAGGAGAAAGGAGATGAATCGAGCCGATATGACCCGAATCAGGTCGAATTCCGTTCAAGTGTGTCGAATAGCATAGAACAGATTACAGTAGGCTAAGTTAGGGTAGGGTAGGGTAGAACAGAGTGCAGTAGAACAGAGCAGAAGAGAAGAGAACACAACTGAAAGAATAGAATAGGGTCGAGACGAGCAGAGTATAGAAGAGTAGAGTAGAGTAGAGTCGAATATTGCCGAATAGAGCCAAAGACAGCCAAATAGAGCCCAAAAGAGCTAAATCGATAGAAACCAAGACAAATCACGCCGAATCCCGTGGAATCGTGCTCTATCGCGTCGAATCCTGTCGAATTGCATTGAATCTGATCAATTCCAATCCAATCCAATCCAATCCATTAGAATAGACTAGAGTAGGGTAGAGTCCAATACAATACAGTAGAGAACAGTTTAGGATGGAGTAGAATGGTGTGGCATGGAGTCGAGTGGAGTCGAAAAGAGATAATAGAGTTGAGTAGAGTCTAACAGAGCCGAATAGAGCCTATTCGAGCTGACTAGAGCCGAATGGAGCCGATTAGAGCTGAATCGAACCGATTTGAGCCGATTGGGGATGAATGGAGTGGAAAGGAGCCGATTTGAGCTGAATCGCATCGAGATGCGTGGAATCGAATCCAGTAGAATAGATTAGATTAGGGTAGGGTGGAATAGAGTAGACTTGAACACAGTAGAAGAGAATGGAAAGAATACAATAGAATAGAGTAGAAAAGGGTAGAGCAGAGCAGAATAGTGTAGAGTAGAATAGAGTAGAGTAGAACAGAGTCGAAGCAAGCTGAATGGAGACGAAACGAGACAAATCTCGTCGAATGGCGTCGAATCCCATGGAATCAATCACAGTAGGGTATAGTAGAATAGCGTAGAATGGAGTAGAATGGTGTGCAATGGAATCGAGTAGAGTAGAAGAGAGCCGAAGAGGGCCGAAGAGGGCCAAATCGAGCTGAATTGAGCGAAATCGAGCCGAATCCAGTGAATCGAGCCTAATCAAGCCGAATCGACACTATTCGAGACAAATGGAGCCGGATGGACATGAATCACACCGATTCGGCCCCTAGTCGCGTCAAAATTTGTCGAATTCAATGGAATAGACTAGAGTAGGGGAGGTTCGGGTAGGCTAGGGTAGGGTAGAATGGAGTAGAATAGAATAAAACAGAACAGAACACAACAAAATAGAACAGAACAACACAGAACGAATACAGAAACGAGTAGGCTAGAGTAGAGTAGAGGGGAATAGAGTAGAGTAGAATAGATTCGAACAGAGCCAAATCGAGCCGAATCGCGTCGAAATGGGTTGAATGAATCAAATCCAATCAAGTGGATTACAATACCTTAGAGTTGGGTAGCATAGGGTAGGGTAGAATAGAGTAGAATAGTACAGAACAGAGTAGAAACAATACAATAGAATAGAGAAGAGTTGACTAGAGTAGAATAGAGCTGAATAGAGCCAAATGCAGACGAAACGAGAGGAATCGTGTAGAAGCAATTAGAGGGGTGCTGGGTAGGGTAGAGCAGAATAGAGTAGAATAGTGTAGAATAGTGTGGAATGAATAGAATGGAGTAGAATGGAGTCAAATAGAAATGAATAGAGTAGAAAAGAGTCGAATAGAGCAGAATAGGGCCGAAGAACGCCAAATCGAGCAGATTCGAAGCGACTCAAGCCAAAACAAGCTGAATGGAGCCTAACTGAGCCGAATAGAGCCAAATCGAGCCGAATCGAGCCGATTCAAGCTTCATCGCCTCGAATCGCGTTCAATGCGTCAAATCCAATTGAGACGTATAGATTAGAGAAGGGGAGGGGAGGGGAGGGGAGAATAGAACAGCGTAGAGTGGAATAGAAGAGATTAGAACAGAATAGAAGGAATAGAATCGAGTAGAATAGAGTGGAAAAGAGTAGAGTCGAATACAGTCGAATAGAGCCGACTAAGCTGAATAGAGACGAATGGAGCTGAATACAGCCGAAAAGAGCTGTATACTGCCGAATCACACCTAATCGAGCGGAATCAAGCAGAATCGCACTGACTGTCACCGAACAGCGTCGAATCGAATCAGGTCGAATCGAGTCGAGCCACATCGTTTTGAATCAAACAAGGTCAAATCGCTTCATATCGTGTCGAATCCCATGGAATCACGTCGAATAACTTCGAATCGCGTCAAACCTCAGAGAATCCTACCGAATCACGTCGAGTCGCATGGAATCTCATCAAATCCCTTCAGATCTTGCTGAATCCAGTCAAGTCATATCAAATCGCTTTGCACGGAATCGAATTGAATCCAATAGACTAAAGTAGGCTAGGTTCGGGTGGGGTGCCGTAGGGTCGGGTAGGGTAGAATAGAATAGAGTACAACAGAATAGGAGAGAACAGAACAGAACAGAAAGAATACAACAGAACAGAATAGAGTCAAAGAGAGAGAACATACCCGAATTGAGCCGAGTGGAGACAAAACGAGACGAATCACGTCCGGTTGCTTCGAATCGCGTCAAATCGAATCGATTAGAAGAGATTAGGGTAGGGAAGGGTAGAATAGAATAGAGGAAAATAGTGAAGAATGGTGTGGAATGGAATAGAATGGAGTTGAACGGAGTCCAATAGAGACGGATAGATATGAATAGAGTACAAAAGAGTCTAATAGAGAAGAATAGGGCCGGATAGGGCCAAATAAGGCCTAATTGAGCAGAATCCAGCAGAATCGATGGAATTCGAGCCTAATCGAGCCGAATGGAGTGAAATGGAGTCAAGTCGAGCCGAACGAATAGAGCCGATGCGAACTGAATCGAGCTGATTCAAGCCTAATCGCGTCAAATCGCGTGGAAATACGTCACATCGAATCTAATCAAATAGATTAGGGGAGGGGCGGGTGGGTAGAATAGAACAGAATAGTACAGAATAGAAAGACTAGAATATAGTACAGTAGGGTGGAGTAGAGAGAGTAAAGCAGAGCAGAGTAGAATTGAGTCAAATAGAGTCAAATAGTGCAGGACATAGCTGAATAGAGCCCATTCTGGCCGAATCGAGTCAAATGGAAACAAAACGAGATGAATCACACCGAAATGCTTCGAATCGCATCCAGTCGAATAGATTAGAGTAACGTAGGGTAGAGTAGAACAGAATAGAGTAGAATAGCGTAGAATGGAGAAGAGTGGAGTCAAATGGAGTCGAACAGAGACAAATAGAGTAGAAAAGAGTCGAATCGAGCCAAATAGGGCCGAATAAGGCTGAACCGAGTGGAAACGAGCTGAATTGAAGCGATTCGAGCCAAATCGAGCTGAATCGAGCTGATGTTGCGGAATCGAGCCGACTCAAGCGTGATGGTGTCCAGTCGCATCGAAATGCTTTGAATCGAATCAAATGGAATCGATTAGAATAGGTTAGGGTAGGGTAGTTTATGATCGGAAGACTAGGGTAGATGCAAGTAGACTACACTAGAGTAGACAAGAGAAGGCTAGAGTAGAAGCCTAGACTAGTAAGCTGGACTAGTCAGCTAGACTAGTGGCATAGAGCAGTAGCCTAGACAACTAGTCTTGAATAGTACCCTAAGTCAGTAATCTGAACGAGTACCCTTGCCTGAACTCTTAGCCTAATCTAGTACCCTTGCCTTAACTAGTAGTCCTAACAAGTACCCTTGCCTTAACCAGTAGTCTTCACTAGTACCCTTGCCTTCACTAGTAGTATGTCCTTAACACGTAGCCTGAACGGGTAGCCTTGCCTTAACCAGTACCCTCAACAAGTACCCACGCCTTAACTAGTAGCCTGGCCTTAACTAATACCCTGGCCTTAACTAGTAGCCTGAACTAGTACACTTGCCTTAAGGAGTACCCTTGCCCGAACTACTCCCCTTAATTAGGACCCTTATTGAATAACCCTAAGTAGTAGAGTATGGTACGGTGGGGTAGCATAGGGTAGGGAAGCCTACGGTGGAACAGAGAAAATAGAAGGAAATAGAATAGAACAGCATAGGTCAGGGTAGGTTAGCTCAGTGCAGGGTATGGTAGAGTAGCATAGGATGGAATAGAGAAAATAGAAAAGGAGACTAGAAAAGAGCAGACTAGATTAGGATAGGGTAGGGTGGGGGAGGGTTTTGTAGAATACAGTAGTGTAGAATGGAATAGAATGGTGTGGAGTGGAGTCGAATGGATTCGAACAGAGATGAATAGAGTAGAAAAGAGTTGAATAGAGCCGAATAACGCTGAATAGGACCAAATATGGCCAAAATGAGCCGAATCGACTCGAGTCCACCAGATTCGGGATGAATGCAGCTGAGTGGAGCTGAAATGAGCCAAATAGAGACAAACTGAACCCAGCAAAATCGAGCCAAAACACACTTAATTGCATCCTATTGCATCGGATCTCGTCGAATTCCATCAAATCCCACCAAAACGCATCAAATCTCGCGGAATCTCACCGAATCCCGTCGAATTGTCTCAAATCGGGTCGAATGGTGTCAAACGGAATGGAATCGAATTAAATCGAATAGATTAGAGTAGTGTAGG
The DNA here is from genome assembly GCF_030014295.1 of Loxodonta africana. NCBI lineage: Eukaryota > Metazoa > Chordata > Mammalia > Proboscidea > Elephantidae > Loxodonta > Loxodonta africana. The sequence continues at coordinate 486,818 of NW_026974873.1, read as the reverse complement.
TTAGGCTGGGATTCAGTAGGGAAGGGCACAGAAGAATAGAATAGAGTAGAACAGAAGAGAATACCAAGAGTAGAACGGAGTAGAGTTGGGTAGAGTCCAATACAATACAGTAGAGAACAGTTTAGGATGGAGTAGAATGGTGTGGCATGGAGTCGAGTGGAGTCGAAAAGAGATAATAGAGTTGAGCAGAGTCTAACAGAGCCGAATAGAGCCTATTCGAGCTGACTAGAGCCGAATGGAGCCGATTAGAGCTGAATCGAACCGATTTGAGCCGATTGGGGATGAATGGAGTGGAAAGGAGCCGATTTGAGCTGAATCGCATCGAGATGCGTGGAATCGAATCCAGTAGAATAGATTAGATTAGGGTAGGGTGGAATAGAGTAGACTTGAACACAGTAGAAGAGAATGGAAAGAATACAATAGAATAGAGTAGAAAAGGGTAGAGCAGAGCAGAATAGTGTAGAGTAGAATAGAGTAGAGTAGAACAGAGTCGAAGCAAGCTGAATGGAGACGAAACGAGACAAATCTCGTCGAATGGCGTCGAATCCCATGGAATCAATCACAGTAGGGTATAGTAGAATAGCGTAGAATGGAGTAGAATGGTGTGCAATGGAATCGAGTAGAGTAGAAGAGAGCCGAAGAGGGCCGAAGAGGGCCAAATCGAGCTGAATTGAGCGAAATCGAGCCGAATCCAGTGAATCGAGCCTAATCAAGCCGAATCGACACTATTCGAGACAAATGGAGCCGGATGGACATGAATCACACCGATTCGGCCCCTAGTCGCGTCAAAATTTGTCGAATTCAATGGAATAGACTAGAGTAGGGGAGGTTCGGGTAGGCTAGGGTAGGGTAGAATGGAGTAGAATAGAATAAAACAGAACAGAACACAACAAAATAGAACAGAACAACACAGAACGAATACAGAAACGAGTAGGCTAGAGTAGAGTAGAGGGGAATAGAGTAGAGTAGAATAGATTCGAACAGAGCCAAATCGAGCCGAATCGCGTCGAAATGGGTTGAATGAATCAAATCCAATCAAGTGGATTACAATACCTTAGAGTTGGGTAGCATAGAGTAGGGTAGAATAGAGTAGAATAGTACAGAACAGAGTAGAAACAATACAATAGAATAGAGAAGAGTTGACTAGAGTAGAATAGAGCTGAATAGAGCCAAATGCAGACGAAACGAGAGGAATCGTGTAGAAGCAATTAGAGTGATGCTGGGTAGGGTAGAGCAGAATAGAGTAGAATAGTGTAGAATAGTGTGGAATGAATAGAATGGAGTAGAATGGAGTCAAATAGAAATGAATAGAGTAGAAAAGAGTCGAATAGAGCAGAATAGGGCCGAAGAACGCCAAATCGAGCAGATTCGAAGCGACTCAAGCCAAAACAAGCTGAATGGAGCCTAACTGAGCCGAATAGAGCCAAATCGAGCCGAATCGAGCCGATTCAAGCTTCATCGCCTCGAATCGCGTTCAATGCGTCAAATCCAATTGAGACGTATAGATTAGAGAAGGGGAGGGGAGGGGAGGGGAGAATAGAACAGCGTAGAGTGGAATAGAAGAGATTAGAACAGAATAGAAGGAATAGAATCGAGTAGAATAGAGTGGAAAAGAGTAGAGTCAAATACAGTCGAATAGAGCCGACTAAGCTGAATAGAGACGAATGGAGCTGAATACAGCCGAAAAGAGCTGTATACTGCCGAATCACACCTAATCGAGCGGAATCAAGCAGAATCGCACTGACTGTCACCGAACAACGTCGAATCGAATCAGGTCGAATCGAGTCGAGCCACATCGTTTTGAATCAAACAAGGTCAAATCGCTTCATATCGTGTCGAATCCCATGGAATCACGTCGAATAACTTCGAATCGCGTCAAACCTCAGAGAATCCTACCGAATCACGTCGAGTCGCATGGAATCTCATCAAATCCCTTCAGATCTTGCTGAATCCAGTCAAGTCATATCAAATCGCTTTGCACGGAATCGAATTGAATCCAATAGACTAAAGTAGGCTAGGTTCGGGTGGGGTGCCGTAGGGTCGGGTAGGGTAGAATAGAATAGAGTACAACAGAATAGGAGAGAACAGAACAGAACAGAAAGAATACAACAGAACAGAATAGAGTCAAAGAGAGAGAACATACCCGAATTGAGCCGAGTGGAGACAAAACGAGACGAATCACGTCCGGTTGCTTCGAATCGCGTCAAATCAAATCGAATCGATTAGAAGAGATTAGGGTAGGGAAGGGTAGAATAGAATAGAGGAAAATAGTGAAGAATGGTGTGGAATGGAATAGAATGGAGTTGAACGGAGTCCAATAGAGACGGATAGATATGAATAGAGTACAAAAGAGTCTAATAGAGAAGAATAGGGCCGGATAGGGCCAAATAAGGCCTAATTGAGCAGAATCCAGCAGAATCGATGGAATTCGAGCCTAATCGAGCCGAATGGAGTGAAATGGAGTCAAGTCGAGCCGAACGAATAGAGCCGATGCGAACTGAATCGAGCTGATTCAAGCCTAATCGCGTCAAATCGCGTGGAAATACGTCACATCGAATCTAATCAAATAGATTAGGGGAGGGGCGGGTGGGTAGAATAGAACAGAATAGTACAGAATAGAAAGACTAGAATATAGTACAGTAGGGTGGAGTAGAGAGAGTAAAGCAGAGCAGAGTAGAATTGAGTCAAATAGAGTCAAATAGTGCAGGACATAGCTGAATAGAGCCCATTCTGGCCGAATCGAGTCAAATGGAAACAAAACGAGATGAATCACACCGAAATGCTTCGAATCGCATCCAGTCGAATAGATTAGAGTAACGTAGGGTAGAGTAGAACAGAATAGAGTAGAATAGCGTAGAATGGAGAAGAGTGGAGTCAAATGGAGTCGAACAGAGACAAATAGAGTAGAAAAGAGTCGAATCGAGCCAAATAGGGCCGAATAAGGCTGAACCGAGTGGAAACGAGCTGAATTGAAGCGATTCGAGCCAAATCGAGCTGAATCGAGCTGATGTTGCGGAATCGAGCCGACTCAAGCGTGATGGTGTCCAGTCGCATCGAAATGCTTTGAATCGAATCAAATGGAATCGATTAGAATAGGTTAGGGTAGGGTAGTTTATGATAGGAAGACTAGGGTAGATGCAAGTAGACTACACTAGAGTAGACAAGAGAAGGCTAGAGTAGAAGCCTAGACTAGTAAGCTGGACTAGTCAGCTAGACTAGTGGCATAGAGCAGTAGCCTAGACACCTAGTCTTGAATAGTACCCTAAGTCAGTAATCTGAACGAGTACCCTTGCCTGAACTCTTAGCCTAATCTAGTACCCTTGCCTTAACTAGTAGTCCTAACAAGTACCCTTGCCTTAACCAGTAGTCTTCACTAGTACCCTTGCCTTCACTAGTAGTATGTCCTTAACACGTAGCCTGAACGGGTAGCCTTGCCTTAACCAGTACCCTCAACAAGTACCCACGCCTTAACTAGTAGCCTGGCCTTAACTAATACCCTGGCCTTAACTAGTAGCCTGAACTAGTACACTTGCCTTAAGGAGTACCCTTGCCCGAACTACTCCCCTTAATTAGGACCCTTATTGAATAACCCTAAGTAGTAGAGTATGGTACGGTGGGGTAGCATAGGGTAGGGAAGCCTACAGTGGAACAGAGAAAATAGAAGGAAATAGAATAGAACAGCATAGGTCAGGGTAGGTTAGCTCAGTGCAGGGTATGGTAGAGTAGCATAGGATGGAATAGAGAAAATAGAAAAGGAGACTAGAAAAGAGCAGACTAGATTAGGATAGGGTAGGGTGGGGGAGGGTTTTGTAGAATACAGTAGTGTAGAATGGAATAGAATGGTGTGGAGTGGAGTCGAATGGATTCGAACAGAGATGAATAGAGTAGAAAAGAGTTGAATAGAGCCGAATAACGCTGAATAGGACCAAATATGGCCAAAATGAGCCGAATCGAGTCGAGTCCACCAGATTCGGGATGAATGCAGCTGAGTGGAGCTGAAATGAGCCAAATAGAGACAAACTGAACCCAGCAAAATCGAGCCAAAACACACTTAATTGCATCCTATTGCATCGGATCTCGTCGAATTCCATCAAATCCCACCAAAACGCATCAAATCTCGCGGAATCTCACCGAATCCCGTCGAATTGTCTCAAATCGGGTCGAATGGTGTCAAACGGAATGGAATCGAATTAAATCGAATAGATTAGAGTAGTGTAGGTTAGGCTGGGATTCAGTAGGGAAGGGCACAGAAGAATAGAATAGAGTAGAACAGAAGAGAATACCAAGAGTAGAATGGAGTAGAGTTGAGTAGAGTGGAATAGTCAGAGTCGGGTAGTGCAGAATATAGATGAATAGATCCAATTCAAGCCGAATCGATTCGAATGGAGAGGAAAGGAGACAAATCGTGATGAATCGAATCGATTCGAATCGATTAGAGTAGGGTAGGGTAGAACAGAATAGAATAGAGTAGAAAAGAGTAGAATGGTGTGGAATGGAGTTGAATGGAGCCAGATAGAGACAAATAAAGTAGAAAGGGTTGAGTAGAGCTGAACAGGGCTGAATAAGGTTCACTCGAGGCTAATTATGCTGAATTGAGCAGAATCGAGACGAACTGACCCAATTCAAGCCAAATAGAGCTAAATCGAGCCGATTCAAGCCTAATCACATGGAATCGCGTCGAAATGCGTTGAATCGAATAGATTAGTGTGGAGGAGGGTACGGCAGGAGAGGCTAGACTACAACACAACAGAACACAATAGAAAGAAGAGAATAGAATTAAGTAGAGTCGGGTCCAGTAGAATAGAGTCAAATCGAGTTGACGAGAGCTAAAAAGAGCCAAACAGAGCTGAATACAGCCGAATTGACCAAATTCAAGGTGAATCGAGATGAATCAAGTCCAGTCGTTTGAAATGTGTCGAATCGAATCAAATAGGTTAGTGTGGGGAAGGTAAGGTTAGGGTAGGGTAGAGAAGAATAGAATAGAGTAGAATAGAACAGAACAGAAAGAATCGAGTAGACTAGAGTCACACAGAGTCGAATACTGCCAAAAAGAGCCGAATAGAGTGGAAAAGAGCCGAATAGAACCGAATCGAGTTTAATGGAGGAGAAAGGAGATGAATCGAGCCGATATGACCCGAATCAGGTCGAATTCCGTTCAAGTGTGTCGAATAGCATAGAACAGATTACAGTAGGCTAAGTTAGGGTAGGGTAGGGTAGAACAGAGTGCAGTAGAACAGAGCAGAAGAGAAGAGAACACAACTGAAAGAATAGAATAGGGTCGAGACGAGCAGAGTATAGAAGAGTAGAGTAGAGTAGAGTCGAATATTGCCGAATAGAGCCAAAGACAGCCAAATAGAGCCCAAAAGAGCTAAATCGATAGAAACCAAGACAAATCACGCCGAATCCCGTGGAATCGTGCTCTATCGCGTCGAATCCTGTCGAATTGCATTGAATCTGATCAATTCCAATCCAATCCAATCCAATCCATTAGAATAGACTAGAGTAGGGTAGAGTCCAATACAATACAGTAGAGAACAGTTTAGGATGGAGTAGAATGGTGTGGCATGGAGTCGAGTGGAGTCGAAAAGAGATAATAGAGTTGAGCAGAGTCTAACAGAGCCGAATAGAGCCTATTCGAGCTGACTAGAGCCGAATGGAGCCGATTAGAGCTGAATCGAACCGATTTGAGCCGATTGGGGATGAATGGAGTGGAAAGGAGCCGATTTGAGCTGAATCGCATCGAGATGCGTGGAATCGAATCCAGTAGAATAGATTAGATTAGGGTAGGGTGGAATAGAGTAGACTTGAACACAGTAGAAGAGAATGGAAAGAATACAATAGAATAGAGTAGAAAAGGGTAGAGCAGAGCAGAATAGTGTAGAGTAGAATAGAGTAGAGTAGAACAGAGTCGAAGCAAGCTGAATGGAGACGAAACGAGACAAATCTCGTCGAATGGCGTCGAATCCCATGGAATCAATCACAGTAGGGTATAGTAGAATAGCGTAGAATGGAGTAGAATGGTGTGCAATGGAATCGAGTAGAGTAGAAGAGAGCCGAAGAGGGCCGAAGAGGGCCAAATCGAGCTGAATTGAGCGAAATCGAGCCGAATCCAGTGAATCGAGCCTAATCAAGCCGAATCGACACTATTCGAGACAAATGGAGCCGGATGGACATGAATCACACCGATTCGGCCCCTAGTCGCGTCAAAATTTGTCGAATTCAATGGAATAGACTAGAGTAGGGGAGGTTCGGGTAGGCTAGGGTAGGGTAGAATGGAGTAGAATAGAATAAAACAGAACAGAACACAACAAAATAGAACAGAACAACACAGAACGAATACAGAAACGAGTAGGCTAGAGTAGAGTAGAGGGGAATAGAGTAGAGTAGAATAGATTCGAACAGAGCCAAATCGAGCCGAATCGCGTCGAAATGGGTTGAATGAATCAAATCCAATCAAGTGGATTACAATACCTTAGAGTTGGGTAGCATAGAGTAGGGTAGAATAGAGTAGAATAGTACAGAACAGAGTAGAAACAATACAATAGAATAGAGAAGAGTTGACTAGAGTAGAATAGAGCTGAATAGAGCCAAATGCAGACGAAACGAGAGGAATCGTGTAGAAGCAATTAGAGTGATGCTGGGTAGGGTAGAGCAGAATAGAGTAGAATAGTGTAGAATAGTGTGGAATGAATAGAATGGAGTAGAATGGAGTCAAATAGAAATGAATAGAGTAGAAAAGAGTCGAATAGAGCAGAATAGGGCCGAAGAACGCCAAATCGAGCAGATTCGAAGCGACTCAAGCCAAAACAAGCTGAATGGAGCCTAACTGAGCCGAATAGAGCCAAATCGAGCCGAATCGAGCCGATTCAAGCTTCATCGCCTCGAATCGCGTTCAATGCGTCAAATCCAATTGAGACGTATAGATTAGAGAAGGGGAGGGGAGGGGAGGGGAGAATAGAACAGCGTAGAGTGGAATAGAAGAGATTAGAACAGAATAGAAGGAATAGAATCGAGTAGAATAGAGTGGAAAAGAGTAGAGTCAAATACAGTCGAATAGAGCCGACTAAGCTGAATAGAGACGAATGGAGCTGAATACAGCCGAAAAGAGCTGTATACTGCCGAATCACACCTAATCGAGCGGAATCAAGCAGAATCGCACTGACTGTCACCGAACAACGTCGAATCGAATCAGGTCGAATCGAGTCGAGCCACATCGTTTTGAATCAAACAAGGTCAAATCGCTTCATATCGTGTCGAATCCCATGGAATCACGTCGAATAACTTCGAATCGCGTCAAACCTCAGAGAATCCTACCGAATCACGTCGAGTCGCATGGAATCTCATCAAATCCCTTCAGATCTTGCTGAATCCAGTCAAGTCATATCAAATCGCTTTGCACGGAATCGAATTGAATCCAATAGACTAAAGTAGGCTAGGTTCGGGTGGGGTGCCGTAGGGTCGGGTAGGGTAGAATAGAATAGAGTACAACAGAATAGGAGAGAACAGAACAGAACAGAAAGAATACAACAGAACAGAATAGAGTCAAAGAGAGAGAACATACCCGAATTGAGCCGAGTGGAGACAAAACGAGACGAATCACGTCCGGTTGCTTCGAATCGCGTCAAATCAAATCGAATCGATTAGAAGAGATTAGGGTAGGGAAGGGTAGAATAGAATAGAGGAAAATAGTGAAGAATGGTGTGGAATGGAATAGAATGGAGTTGAACGGAGTCCAATAGAGACGGATAGATATGAATAGAGTACAAAAGAGTCTAATAGAGAAGAATAGGGCCGGATAGGGCCAAATAAGGCCTAATTGAGCAGAATCCAGCAGAATCGATGGAATTCGAGCCTAATCGAGCCGAATGGAGTGAAATGGAGTCAAGTCGAGCCGAACGAATAGAGCCGATGCGAACTGAATCGAGCTGATTCAAGCCTAATCGCGTCAAATCGCGTGGAAATACGTCACATCGAATCTAATCAAATAGATTAGGGGAGGGGCGGGTGGGTAGAATAGAACAGAATAGTACAGAATAGAAAGACTAGAATATAGTACAGTAGGGTGGAGTAGAGAGAGTAAAGCAGAGCAGAGTAGAATTGAGTCAAATAGAGTCAAATAGTGCAGGACATAGCTGAATAGAGCCCATTCTGGCCGAATCGAGTCAAATGGAAACAAAACGAGATGAATCACACCGAAATGCTTCGAATCGCATCCAGTCGAATAGATTAGAGTAACGTAGGGTAGAGTAGAACAGAATAGAGTAGAATAGCGTAGAATGGAGAAGAGTGGAGTCAAATGGAGTCGAACAGAGACAAATAGAGTAGAAAAGAGTCGAATCGAGCCAAATAGGGCCGAATAAGGCTGAACCGAGTGGAAACGAGCTGAATTGAAGCGATTCGAGCCAAATCGAGCTGAATCGAGCTGATGTTGCGGAATCGAGCCGACTCAAGCGTGATGGTGTCCAGTCGCATCGAAATGCTTTGAATCGAATCAAATGGAATCGATTAGAATAGGTTAGGGTAGGGTAGTTTATGATAGGAAGACTAGGGTAGATGCAAGTAGACTACACTAGAGTAGACAAGAGAAGGCTAGAGTAGAAGCCTAGACTAGTAAGCTGGACTAGTCAGCTAGACTAGTGGCATAGAGCAGTAGCCTAGACACCTAGTCTTGAATAGTACCCTAAGTCAGTAATCTGAACGAGTACCCTTGCCTGAACTCTTAGCCTAATCTAGTACCCTTGCCTTAACTAGTAGTCCTAACAAGTACCCTTGCCTTAACCAGTAGTCTTCACTAGTACCCTTGCCTTCACTAGTAGTATGTCCTTAACACGTAGCCTGAACGGGTAGCCTTGCCTTAACCAGTACCCTCAACAAGTACCCACGCCTTAACTAGTAGCCTGGCCTTAACTAATACCCTGGCCTTAACTAGTAGCCTGAACTAGTACACTTGCCTTAAGGAGTACCCTTGCCCGAACTACTCCCCTTAATTAGGACCCTTATTGAATAACCCTAAGTAGTAGAGTATGGTACGGTGGGGTAGCATAGGGTAGGGAAGCCTACAGTGGAACAGAGAAAATAGAAGGAAATAGAATAGAACAGCATAGGTCAGGGTAGGTTAGCTCAGTGCAGGGTATGGTAGAGTAGCATAGGATGGAATAGAGAAAATAGAAAAGGAGACTAGAAAAGAGCAGACTAGATTAGGATAGGGTAGGGTGGGGGAGGGTTTTGTAGAATACAGTAGTGTAGAATGGAATAGAATGGTGTGGAGTGGAGTCGAATGGATTCGAACAGAGATGAATAGAGTAGAAAAGAGTTGAATAGAGCCGAATAACGCTGAATAGGACCAAATATGGCCAAAATGAGCCGAATCGAGTCGAGTCCACCAGATTCGGGATGAATGCAGCTGAGTGGAGCTGAAATGAGCCAAATAGAGACAAACTGAACCCAGCAAAATCGAGCCAAAACACACTTAATTGCATCCTATTGCATCGGATCTCGTCGAATTCCATCAAATCCCACCAAAACGCATCAAATCTCGCGGAATCTCACCGAATCCCGTCGAATTGTCTCAAATCGGGTCGAATGGTGTCAAACGGAATGGAATCGAATTAAATCGAATAGATTAGAGTAGTGTAGGTTAGGCTGGGATTCAGTAGGGAAGGGCACAGAAGAATAGAATAGAGTAGAACAGAAGAGAATACCAAGAGTAGAATGGAGTAGAGTTGAGTAGAGTGGAATAGTCAGAGTCGGGTAGTGCAGAATATAGATGAATAGATCCAATTCAAGCCGAATCGATTCGAATGGAGAGGAAAGGAGACAAATCGTGATGAATCGAATCGATTCGAATCGATTAGAGTAGGGTAGGGTAGAACAGAATAGAATAGAGTAGAAAAGAGTAGAATGGTGTGGAATGGAGTTGAATGGAGCCAGATAGAGACAAATAAAGTAGAAAGGGTTGAGTAGAGCTGAACAGGGCTGAATAAGGTTCACTCGAGGCTAATTATGCTGAATTGAGCAGAATCGAGACGAACTGACCCAATTCAAGCCAAATAGAGCTAAATCGAGCCGATTCAAGCCTAATCACATGGAATCGCGTCGAAATGCGTTGAATCGAATAGATTAGTGTGGAGGAGGGTACGGCAGGAGAGGCTAGACTACAACACAACAGAACACAATAGAAAGAAGAGAATAGAATTAAGTAGAGTCGGGTCCAGTAGAATAGAGTCAAATCGAGTTGACGAGAGCTAAAAAGAGCCAAACAGAGCTGAATACAGCCGAATTGACCAAATTCAAGGTGAATCGAGATGAATCAAGTCCAGTCGTTTGAAATGTGTCGAATCGAATCAAATAGGTTAGTGTGGGGAAGGTAAGGTTAGGGTAGGGTAGAGAAGAATAGAATAGAGTAGAATAGAACAGAACAGAAAGAATCGAGTAGACTAGAGTCACACAGAGTCGAATACTGCCAAAAAGAGCCGAATAGAGTGGAAAAGAGCCGAATAGAACCGAATCGAGTTTAATGGAGGAGAAAGGAGATGAATCGAGCCGATATGACCCGAATCAGGTCGAATTCCGTTCAAGTGTGTCGAATAGCATAGAACAGATTACAGTAGGCTAAGTTAGGGTAGGGTAGGGTAGAACAGAGTGCAGTAGAACAGAGCAGAAGAGAAGAGAACACAACTGAAAGAATAGAATAGGGTCGAGACGAGCAGAGTATAGAAGAGTAGAGTAGAGTAGAGTCGAATATTGCCGAATAGAGCCAAAGACAGCCAAATAGAGCCCAAAAGAGCTAAATCGATAGAAACCAAGACAAATCACGCCGAATCCCGTGGAATCGTGCTCTATCGCGTCGAATCCTGTCGAATTGCATTGAATCTGATCAATTCCAATCCAATCCAATCCAATCCATTAGAATAGACTAGAGTAGGGTAGAGTCCAATACAATACAGTAGAGAACAGTTTAGGATGGAGTAGAATGGTGTGGCATGGAGTCGAGTGGAGTCGAAAAGAGATAATAGAGTTGAGCAGAGTCTAACAGAGCCGAATAGAGCCTATTCGAGCTGACTAGAGCCGAATGGAGCCGATTAGAGCTGAATCGAACCGATTTGAGCCGATTGGGGATGAATGGAGTGGAAAGGAGCCGATTTGAGCTGAATCGCATCGAGATGCGTGGAATCGAATCCAGTAGAATAGATTAGATTAGGGTAGGGTGGAATAGAGTAGACTTGAACACAGTAGAAGAGAATGGAAAGAATACAATAGAATAGAGTAGAAAAGGGTAGAGCAGAGCAGAATAGTGTAGAGTAGAATAGAGTAGAGTAGAACAGAGTCGAAGCAAGCTGAATGGAGACGAAACGAGACAAATCTCGTCGAATGGCGTCGAATCCCATGGAATCAATCACAGTAGGGTATAGTAGAATAGCGTAGAATGGAGTAGAATGGTGTGCAATGGAATCGAGTAGAGTAGAAGAGAGCCGAAGAGGGCCGAAGAGGGCCAAATCGAGCTGAATTGAGCGAAATCGAGCCGAATCCAGTGAATCGAGCCTAATCAAGCCGAATCGACACTATTCGAGACAAATGGAGCCGGATGGACATGAATCACACCGATTCGGCCCCTAGTCGCGTCAAAATTTGTCGAATTCAATGGAATAGACTAGAGTAGGGGAGGTTCGGGTAGGCTAGGGTAGGGTAGAATGGAGTAGAATAGAATAAAACAGAACAGAACACAACAAAATAGAACAGAACAACACAGAACGAATACAGAAACGAGTAGGCTAGAGTAGAGTAGAGGGGAATAGAGTAGAGTAGAATAGATTCGAACAGAGCCAAATCGAGCCGAATCGCGTCGAAATGGGTTGAATGAATCAAATCCAATCAAGTGGATTACAATACCTTAGAGTTGGGTAGCATAGGGTAGGGTAGAATAGAGTAGAATAGTACAGAACAGAGTAGAAACAATACAATAGAATAGAGAAGAGTTGACTAGAGTAGAATAGAGCTGAATAGAGCCAAATGCAGACGAAACGAGAGGAATCGTGTAGAAGCAATTAGAGGGGTGCTGGGTAGGGTAGAGCAGAATAGAGTAGAATAGTGTAGAATAGTGTGGAATGAATAGAATGGAGTAGAATGGAGTCAAATAGAAATGAATAGAGTAGAAAAGAGTCGAATAGAGCAGAATAGGGCCGAAGAACGCCAAATCGAGCAGATTCGAAGCGACTCAAGCCAAAACAAGCTGAATGGAGCCTAACTGAGCCGAATAGAGCCAAATCGAGCCGAATCGAGCCGATTCAAGCTTCATCGCCTCGAATCGCGTTCAATGCGTCAAATCCAATTGAGACGTATAGATTAGAGAAGGGGAGGGGAGGGGAGGGGAGAATAGAACAGCGTAGAGTGGAATAGAAGCGATTAGAACAGAATAGAAGGAATAGAATCGAGTAGAATAGAGTGGAAAAGAGTAGAGTCGAATACAGTCGAATAGAGCCGACTAAGCTGAATAGAGACGAATGGAGCTGAATACAGCCGAAAAGAGCTGTATACTGCCGAATCACACCTAATCGAGCGGAATCAAGCAGAATCGCACTGACTGTCACCGAACAGCGTCGAATCGAATCAGGTCGAATCGAGTCGAGCCACATCGTTTTGAATCAAACAAGGTCAAATCGCTTCATATCGTGTCGAATCCCATGGAATCACGTCGAATAACTTCGAATCGCGTCAAACCTCAGAGAATCCTACCGAATCACGTCGAGTCGCATGGAATCTCATCAAATCCCTTCAGATCTTGCTGAATCCAGTCAAGTCATATCAAATCGCTTTGCACGGAATCGAATTGAATCCAATAGACTAAAGTAGGCTAGGTTCGGGTGGGGTGCCGTAGGGTCGGGTAGGGTAGAATAGAATAGAGTACAACAGAATAGGAGAGAACAGAACAGAACAGAAAGAATACAACAGAACAGAATAGAGTCAAAGAGAGAGAACATACCCGAATTGAGCCGAGTGGAGACAAAACGAGACGAATCACGTCCGGTTGCTTCGAATCGCGTCAAATCGAATCGATTAGAAGAGATTAGGGTAGGGAAGGGTAGAATAGAATAGAGGAAAATAGTGAAGAATGGTGTGGAATGGAATAGAATGGAGTTGAACGGAGTCCAACAGAGACGGATAGATATGAATAGAGTACAAAAGAGTCTAATAGAGAAGAATAGGGCCGGATAGGGCCAAATAAGGCCTAATTGAGCAGAATCCAGCAGAATCGATGGAATTCGAGCCTAATCGAGCCGAATGGAGTGAAATGGAGTCAAGTCGAGCCGAACGAATAGAGCCGATGCGAACTGAATCGAGCTGATTCAAGCCTAATCGCGTCAAATCGCGTGGAAATACGTCACATCGAATCTAATCAAATAGATTAGGGGAGGGGCGGGTGGGTAGAATAGAACAGAATAGTACAGAATAGAAAGACTAGAATATAGTACAGTAGGGTGGAGTAGAGAGAGTAAAGCAGAGCAGAGTAGAATTGAGTCAAATAGAGTCAAATAGTGCAGGACATAGCTGAATAGAGCCCATTCTGGCCGAATCGAGTCAAATGGAAACAAAACGAGATGAATCACACCGAATTGCTTCGAATCGCATCCAGTCGAATAGATTAGAGTAACGTAGGGTAGAGTAGAACAGAATAGAGTAGAATAGCGTAGAATGGAGAAGAGTGGAGTCAAATGGAGTCGAACAGAGACAAATAGAGTAGAAAAGAGTCGAATCGAGCCAAATAGGGCCGAATAAGGCTGAATCGAGTGGAAACGAGCTGAATTGAAGCGATTCGAGGCAAATCGAGCTGAATCGAGCTGATGTTGCGGAATCGAGCCGACTCAAGCGTGATGGTGTCCAGTCGCATCGAAATGCTTTGAATCGAATCAAATGGAATCGATTAGAATAGGTTAGGGTAGGGTAGTTTATGATCGGAAGACTAGGGTAGATGCCAGTAGACTACGCTAGAGTAGACAAGAGAAGGCTAGAGTAGAAGCCTAGACTAGTAAGCTGGACTAGTCAGCTAGACTAGTGGCATAGAGCAGTAGCCTAGACAACTAGTCTTGAATAGTACCCTAAGTCAGTAATCTGAACGAGTACCCTTGCCTGAACGCTTAGCCTAATCTAGTACCCTTGCCTTAATTAGTAGTCCTAACAAGTACCCTTGCCTTAACCAGTAGTCTTCACTAGTACCCTTGCCTTCACTAGTAGTATGTCCTTAACAAGTAGCCTGAACGGGTAGCCTTGCCTTAACCAGTACCCTCAACAAGTACCCACGCCTTAACTAGTAGCCTGGCCTTAACTAGTAGCCTGGCCTTAACTAGTAGCCTGAACTAGTACACTTGCCTTAAGGAGTACCCTTGCCCGAACTACTCCCCTTAATTAGGACCCTTATTGAATAACCCTAAGTAGTGGAGTATGGTACGGTGGGGTAGCATAGGGTAGGGAAGCCTACGGTGGAACAGAGAAAATAGAAGGAAATAGAATAGAACAGCATAGGTCAGGGTAGGTTAGCTCAGTGCAGGGTATGGTAGAGTAGCATAGGATGGAATAGAGAAAATAGAAAAGGAGACTAGAAAAGAGCAGACTAGATTAGGATAGGGTAGGGTGGGGGAGGGTTTTGTAGAATACAGTAGTGTAGAATGGAATAGAATGGTGTGGAGTGGAGTCGAATGGATTCGAACAGAGATGAATAGAGTAGAAAAGAGTTGACTAGAGCCGAATAACGCTGAATAGGACCAAATATGGCCGAAATGAGCCGAATCGAGTGGAGTCCACCAGATTCGGGATGAATGCAGCTGAGTGGAGCTGAAATGAGCCAAATAGAGACAAACTGAACCCAGCAAAATCGAGCCAAAACACACTTAATTGCATCCTATTGCATCGGATCTCGTCGAATTCCATCAAATCCCACCAAAACGCATCAAATCTCGCGGAATCTCACCGAATCCCGTCGAATTGTCTCAAATCGGGTCGAATGGTGTCAAACGGAATGGAATCGAATTAAATCGAATAGATTAGAGTAGTGTAGGTTAGGCTGGGATTCAGTAGGGAAGGGCACAGAAGAATAGAATAGAGTAGAACAGAAGAGAATATCAAGAGTAGAATGGAGTAGAGTTGAGTAGAGTGGAATAGTCAGAGTCGGGTAGTGCAGAATATAGATGAATAGATCCAATTCAAGCCGAATCGATTCGAATGGAGAGGAAAGGAGACAAATCGTGATGAATCGAATCGATTCGAATCGATTAGAGTAGGGTAGGGTAGAACAGAATAGAATAGAGTAGAAAAGAGTAGAATGGTGTGGAATGGAGTTGAATGGAGCCAGATAGAGACAAATAAAGTAGAAAGGGTTGAGTAGAGCTGAACAGGGCTGAATAAGGTTCACTCGAGCCTAATTACGCTGAATTGAGCAGAATCGAGACGAACTGACCCAATTCAAGCCAAATAGAGCTAAATCGAGCCGATTCAAGCCTAATCACATGGAATCGCGTCGAAATGCGTTGAATCGAATAGATTAGTGTAGAGGAGGGTACGGCAGGAGAGGCTAGACTACAACACAACAGAACACAATAGAAAGAAGAGAATAGAATTAAGTAGAGTCGGGTCCAGTAGAATAGAGTCAAATCGAGTTGACGAGAGCTAAAAAGAGCCAAACAGAGCTGAATACAGCCGAATTGACCAAATTCAAGGTGAATCGAGATGAATCAAGTCCAGTCGTTTGAAATGTGTCGAATCGAATCAAATAGGTTAGTGTGGGCAAGGTAAGGTTAGGGTAGGGTAGAGAAGAATAGAATAGAGTAGAATAGAACAGAACAGAAAGAATCGAGTAGACTAGAGTCACATAGAGTCGAATACTGCCAAAAAGAGCCGAATAGAGTGGAAAAGAGCCGAATAGAACCGAATCGAGTTTAATGGAGGAGAAAGGAGATGAATCGAGCCGATATGACCCGAATCAGGTCGAATTCCGTTCAAGTGTGTCGAATAGCATAGAACAGATTACAGTAGGCTAAGTTAGGGTAGGGTAGGGTAGAACAGAGTGCAGTAGAACAGAGCAGAAGAGAAGAGAACACAACTGAAAGAATAGAATAGGGTCGAGACGAGCAGAGTATAGAAGAGTAGAGTAGAGTAGAGTCGAATATTGCCGAATAGAGCCAAAGACAGCCAAATAGAGCCCAAAAGAGCTAAATCGATAGAAACCAAGACAAATCACGCCGAATCCCGTGGAATCGTGCTCTATCGCGTCGAATCCTGTCGAATTGCATTGAATCTGATCAATTCCAATCCAATCCAATCCAATCCATTAGAATAGACTAGAGTAGGGTAGAGTCCAATACAATACAGTAGAGAACAGTTTAGGATGGAGTAGAATGGTGTGGCATGGAGTCGAGTGGAGTCGAAAAGAGATAATAGAGTTGAGCAGAGTCTAACAGAGCCGAATAGAGCCTATTCGAGCTGACTAGAGCCGAATGGAGCCGATTAGAGCTGAATCGAACCGATTTGAGCCGATTGGGGATGAATGGAGTGGAAAGGAGCCGATTTGAGCTGAATCGCATCGAGATGCGTGGAATCGAATCCAGTAGAATAGATTAGATTAGGGTAGGGTGGAATAGAGTAGACTTGAACACAGTAGAAGAGAATGGAAAGAATACAATAGAATAGAGTAGAAAAGGGTAGAGCAGAGCAGAATAGTGTAGAGTAGAATAGAGTAGAGTAGAACAGAGTCGAAGCAAGCTGAATGGAGACGAAACGAGACAAATCTCGTCGAATGGCGTCGAATCCCATGGAATCAATCACAGTAGGGTATAGTAGAATAGCGTAGAATGGAGTAGAATGGTGTGCAATGGAATCGAGTAGAGTAGAAGAGAGCCGAAGAGGGCCGAAGAGGGCCAAATCGAGCTGAATTGAGCGAAATCGAGCCGAATCCAGTGAATCGAGCCTAATCAAGCCGAATCGACACTATTCGAGACAAATGGAGCCGGATGGACATGAATCACACCGATTCGGCCCCTAGTCGCGTCAAAATTTGTCGAATTCAATGGAATAGACTAGAGTAGGGGAGGTTCGGGTAGGCTAGGGTAGGGTAGAATGGAGTAGAATAGAATAAAACAGAACAGAACACAACAAAATAGAACAGAACAACACAGAACGAATACAGAAACGAGTAGGCTAGAGTAGAGTAGAGGGGAATAGAGTAGAGTAGAATAGATTCGAACAGAGCCAAATCGAGCCGAATCGCGTCGAAATGGGTTGAATGAATCAAATCCAATCAAGTGGATTACAATACCTTAGAGTTGGGTAGCATAGGGTAGGGTAGAATAGAGTAGAATAGTACAGAACAGAGTAGAAACAATACAATAGAATAGAGAAGAGTTGACTAGAGTAGAATAGAGCTGAATAGAGCCAAATGCAGACGAAACGAGAGGAATCGTGTAGAAGCAATTAGAGGGGTGCTGGGTAGGGTAGAGCAGAATAGAGTAGAATAGTGTAGAATAGTGTGGAATGAATAGAATGGAGTAGAATGGAGTCAAATAGAAATGAATAGAGTAGAAAAGAGTCGAATAGAGCAGAATAGGGCCGAAGAACGCCAAATCGAGCAGATTCGAAGCGACTCAAGCCAAAACAAGCTGAATGGAGCCTAACTGAGCCGAATAGAGCCAAATCGAGCCGAATCGAGCCGATTCAAGCTTCATCGCCTCGAATCGCGTTCAATGCGTCAAATCCAATTGAGACGTATAGATTAGAGAAGGGGAGGGGAGGGGAGGGGAGAATAGAACAGCGTAGAGTGGAATAGAAGCGATTAGAACAGAATAGAAGGAATAGAATCGAGTAGAATAGAGTGGAAAAGAGTAGAGTCGAATACAGTCGAATAGAGCCGACTAAGCTGAATAGAGACGAATGGAGCTGAATACAGCCGAAAAGAGCTGTATACTGCCGAATCACACCTAATCGAGCGGAATCAAGCAGAATCGCACTGACTGTCACCGAACAGCGTCGAATCGAATCAGGTCGAATCGAGTCGAGCCACATCGTTTTGAATCAAACAAGGTCAAATCGCTTCATATCGTGTCGAATCCCATGGAATCACGTCGAATAACTTCGAATCGCGTCAAACCTCAGAGAATCCTACCGAATCACGTCGAGTCGCATGGAATCTCATCAAATCCCTTCAGATCTTGCTGAATCCAGTCAAGTCATATCAAATCGCTTTGCACGGAATCGAATTGAATCCAATAGACTAAAGTAGGCTAGGTTCGGGTGGGGTGCCGTAGGGTCGGGTAGGGTAGAATAGAATAGAGTACAACAGAATAGGAGAGAACAGAACAGAACAGAAAGAATACAACAGAACAGAATAGAGTCAAAGAGAGAGAACATACCCGAATTGAGCCGAGTGGAGACAAAACGAGACGAATCACGTCCGGTTGCTTCGAATCGCGTCAAATCGAATCGATTAGAAGAGATTAGGGTAGGGAAGGGTAGAATAGAATAGAGGAAAATAGTGAAGAATGGTGTGGAATGGAATAGAATGGAGTTGAACGGAGTCCAACAGAGACGGATAGATATGAATAGAGTACAAAAGAGTCTAATAGAGAAGAATAGGGCCGGATAGGGCCAAATAAGGCCTAATTGAGCAGAATCCAGCAGAATCGATGGAATTCGAGCCTAATCGAGCCGAATGGAGTGAAATGGAGTCAAGTCGAGCCGAACGAATAGAGCCGATGCGAACTGAATCGAGCTGATTCAAGCCTAATCGCGTCAAATCGCGTGGAAATACGTCACATCGAATCTAATCAAATAGATTAGGGGAGGGGCGGGTGGGTAGAATAGAACAGAATAGTACAGAATAGAAAGACTAGAATATAGTACAGTAGGGTGGAGTAGAGAGAGTAAAGCAGAGCAGAGTAGAATTGAGTCAAATAGAGTCAAATAGTGCAGGACATAGCTGAATAGAGCCCATTCTGGCCGAATCGAGTCAAATGGAAACAAAACGAGATGAATCACACCGAATTGCTTCGAATCGCATCCAGTCCAATAGATTAGAGTAACGTAGGGTAGAGTAGAATAGCGTAGAATGGAGAAGAGTGGAGTCAAATGGAGTCGAACAGAGACAAATAGAGTAGAAAAGAGTCGAATCAAGCCAAATAGGGCCGAATAAGGCTGAACCGAGTGGAAACGAGCTGAATTGAAGCGATTCGAGCCAAATCGAGCTGATATTGCGGAATCGAGCCGACTCAAGCGTGATGGTGTCCAGTCGCATCGAAATGCTTTGAATCGAATCAAATGGAATCGATTAGAATAGGTTAGGGTAGGGTAGTTTATGATCGGAAGACTAGGGTAGATGCCAGTAGACTATGCTAGAGTAGACAAGAGAAGGCTAGAGTAGAAGCCTAGACTAGTAAGCTGGACTAGTCAGCTAGACTAGTGGCATAGAGCAGTAGCCTAGACAACTAGTCTTGAATAGTACCCTAAGTCAGTAATCTGAACGAGTACCCTTGCCTGAACTCTTAGCCTAATCTAGTACCCTTGCCTTAATTAGTAGTCCTAACAAGTACCCTTGCCTTAACCAGTAGTCTTCACTAGTACCCTTGCCTTCACTAGTAGTATGTCCTTAACACGTAGCCTGAACGGGTAGCCTTGCCTTAACCAGTACCCTCAACAAGTACCCACGCCTTAACTAGTAGCCTGGCCTTAACTAGTAGCCTGGCCTTAACTAGTAGCCTGAACTAGTACACTTGCCTTAAGGAGTACCCTTGCCCGAACTACTCCCCTTAATTAGGACCCTTATTGAATAACCCTAAGTAGTGGAGTATGGTACGGTGGGGTAGCATAGGGTAGGGAAGCCTACGGTGGAACAGAGAAAATAGAAGGAAATAGAATAGAACAGCATAGGTCAGGGTAGGTTAGCTCAGTGCAGGGTATGGTAGAGTAGCATAGGATGGAATAGAGAAAATAGAAAAGGAGACTAGAAAAGAGCAGACTAGATTAGGATAGGGTAGGGTGGGGGAGGGTTTTGTAGAATACAGTAGTGTAGAATGGAATAGAATGGTGTGGAGTGGAGTCGAATGGATTCGAACAGAGATGAATAGAGTAGAAAAGAGTTGAATAGAGCCGAATAACGCTGAATAGGACCAAATATGGCCGAAATGAGCCGAATCGAGTGGAGTCCACCAGATTCGGGATGAATGCAGCTGAGTGGAGCTGAAATGAGCCAAATAGAGACAAACTGAACCCAGCAAAATCGAGCCAAAACACACTTAATTGCATCCTATTGCATCGGATCTCGTCGAATTCCATCAAATCCCACCAAAACGCATCAAATCTCGTGGAATCTCACCGAATCCCGTCGAATTGTCTCAAATCGGGTCGAATGGTGTCAAACGGAATGGAATCGAATTAAATCGAATAGATTAGAGTAGTGTAGGTTAGGCTGGGATTCAGTAGGGAAGGGCACCGAAGAATAGAATAGAGTAGAACAGAAGAGAATATCAAGAGTAGAATGGAGTAGAGTTGAGTAGAGTGGAATAGTCAGAGTCGGGTAGTGCAGAATATAGATGAATAGATCCAATTCAAGCCGAATCGATTCGAATGGAGAGGAAAGGAGACAAATCGTGATGAATCGAATCGATTCGAATCGATTAGAGTAGGGTAGGGTAGAACAGAATAGAATAGAGTAGAAAAGAGTAGAATGGTGTGGAATGGAGTTGAATGGAGCCAGATAGAGACAAATAAAGTAGAAAGGGTTGAGTAGAGCTGAACAGGGCTGAATAAGGTTCACTCGAGCCTAATTACGCTGAATTGAGCAGAATCGAGACGAACTGACCCAATTCAAGCCAAATAGAGCTAAATCGAGCCGATTCAAGCCTAATCACATGGAATCGCGTCGAAATGCGTTGAATCGAATAGATTAGTGTAGAGGAGGGTACGGCAGGAGAGGCTAGACTACAACACAACAGAACACAATAGAAAGAAGAGAATAGAATTAAGTAGAGTCGGGTCCAGTAGAATAGAGTCAAATCGAGTTGACGAGAGCTAAAAAGAGCCAAACAGAGCTGAATACAGCCGAATTGACCAAATTCAAGGTGAATCGAGATGAATCAAGTCCAGTCGTTTGAAATGTGTCGAATCGAATCAAATAGATTAGTGTGGGCAAGGTAAGGTTAGGGTAGGGTAGAGAAGAATAGAATAGAGTAGAATAGAACAGAACAGAAAGAATCGAGTAGACTAGAGTCACACAGAGTCGAATACTGCCAAAAAGAGCCGAATAGAGTGGAAAAGAGCCGAATAGAACCGAATCGAGTTTAATGGAGGAGAAAGGAGATGAATCGAGCCGATATGACCCGAATCAGGTCGAATTCCGTTCAAGTGTGTCGAATAGCATAGAACAGATTACAGTAGGCTAAGTTAGGGTAGGGTAGGGTAGAACAGAGTGCAGTAGAACAGAGCAGAAGAGAAGAGAACACAACTGAAAGAATAGAATAGGGTCGAGACGAGCAGAGTATAGAAGAGTAGAGTAGAGTAGAGTCGAATATTGCCGAATAGAGCCAAAGACAGCCAAATAGAGCCCAAAAGAGCTAAATCGATAGAAACCAAGACAAATCACGCCGAATCCCGTGGAATCGTGCTCTATCGCGTCGAATCCCGTCGAATTGCATTGAATCTGATCAATTCCAATCCAATCCAATCCAATCCATTACAATAGACTAGAGTAGGGTAGAGTCCAATACAATACAGTAGAGAACAGTTTAGGATGGAGTAGAATGGTGTGGCATGGAGTCGAGTGGAGTCGAAAAGAGATAATAGAGTTGAGTAGAGTCTAACAGAGCCGAATAGAGCCTATTCGAGCTGACTAGAGCCGAATGGAGCCGATTAGAGCTGAATCGAACCGATTTGAGCCGATTGGGGATGAATGGAGTGGAAAGGAGCCGATTTGAGCTGAATCGCATCGAGATGCGTGGAATCGAATCCAGTAGAATAGATTAGATTAGGGTAGGGTGGAATAGAGTAGACTTGAACACAGTAGAAGAGAATGGAAAGAATACAATAGAATAGAGTAGAAAAGGGTAGAGCAGAGCAGAATAGTGTAGAGTAGAATAGAGTAGAGTAGAACAGAGTTGAATCAAGCTGAATGGAGACGAAACGAGACAAATCGCGTCAAATGGCGTCGTATCCCGTCAAATCAATTTTTATAGTAGAATAGCGTAGAATGGAGTGGAATGGTGTGCAATGGAATCGAGTAGAGTAGAAAAGAGCTGAAGAAAGCCGAAGAGGGCCAAATCGAGCTGAATTGAGCGAAATCGAGCCGAATCCAGTGAATCGAGCCTAGTCAAGCCGAATCGACACTATTCGAGACAAATGGAGCCGGATGGACATGAATCACACCGATTCGGCCCCTAGTCGCGTCAAAATTTGTCGAATTCAATGGAATAGACTAGAGTAGGGGAGGTTCGGGTAGGCTAGGGTAGGGTAGAATGGAGTAGAATAGAATAAAACAGAACAGAACACAACAAAATAGAACAGAACAACACAGAACGAATACAGAAACGAGTAGGCTAGAGTAGAGTAGAGGGGAATAGAGTAGAGTAGAATAGATTCGAACAGAGCCAAATCGAGCCGAATCGCGTCGAAATGGGTTGAATGAATCAAATCCAATCAAGTGGATTACAATACCTTAGAGTTGGGTAGCATAGGGTAGGGTAGAATAGAGTAGAATAGTACAGAACAGAGTAGAAACAATACAATAGAATAGAGAAGAGTTGACTAGAGTAGAATAGAGCTGAATAGAGCCAAATGCAGACGAAACGAGAGGAATCGTGTAGAAGCAATTAGAGTGGTGCTGGGTAGGGTAGAGCAGAATAGAGTAGAATAGTGTGGAATAGTGTGGAATGAATAGAATGGAGTAGAATGGAGTCAAATAGAAATGAATAGAGTAGAAAAGAGTCGAATAGAGCAGAATAGGGCCGAAGAACGCCAAATCGAGCAGATTCGAAGCGACTCAAGCCAAAACAAGCTGAATGGAGCCTAACTGAGCCGAATAGAGCCAAATCGAGCCGAATCGAGCCGATTCAAGCTTCATCACCTCGAATCGCGTTCAATGCGTCAAATCCAATTGAGACGTATAGATTAGAGAAGGGGAGGGGAGGGGAGGGGAGAATAGAACAGCGTAGAGTGGAATAGAAGAGATTAGAACAGAATAGAAGGAATAGAATCGAGTAGAATAGAGTGGAAAAGAGTAGAGTCGAATACAGTCGAATAGAGCCGACTAAGCTGAATAGAGACGAATGGAGCTGAATACAGCCGAAAAGAGCTGTATACTGCCGAATCACACCTAATCGAGCGGAATCAAGCAGAATCGCACTGACTGTCACCGAACAGCGTCGAATCGAATCAGGTCGAATCGAGTCGAGCCACATCGTTTTGAACCAAACAAGGTCAAATCGCTTCATATCGTGTCGAATCCCATGGAATCACGTCGAATAACTTCGAATCGCGTCAAACCTCAGAGAATCCTACCGAATCACGTCGAGTCGCATGGAATCTCATCAAATCCCTTCAGATCTTGCTGAATCCAGTCAAGTCATATCAAATCGCTTTGCACGGAATCGAATTGAATCCAATAGACTAAAGTAGGCTAGGTTCGGGTGGGGTGCCGTAGGGTCGGGTAGGGTAGAATAGAATAGAGTACAACAGAATAGGAGAGAACAGAACAGAACAGAAAGAATACAACAGAACAGAATAGAGTCAAAGAGAGAGAACATACCCGAATTGAGCCGAGTGGAGACAAAACGAGACGAATCACGTCCGGTTGCTTCGAATCGCGTCAAATCAAATCGAATCGATTAGAAGAGATTAGGGTAGGGAAGGGTAGAATAGAATAGAGGAAAATAGTGAAGAATGCTGTGGAATGGAATAGAATGGAGTTGAACGGAGTCCAATAGAGACGGATAGATATGAATAGAGTACAAAAGAGTCTAATAGAGAAGAATAGGGCCGGATAGGGCCAAATAAGGCCTAATTGAGCAGAATCCAGCAGAATCGATGGAATTCGAGCCTAATCGAGCCGAATGGAGTGAAATGGAGTCAAGTCGAGCCGAACGAATAGAGCCGATGCGAACTGAATCGAGCTGATTCAAGCCTAATCGCGTCAAATCGCGTGGAAATACGTCACATCGAATCTAATCAAATAGATTAGGGGAGGGGCGGGTGGGTAGAATAGAACAGAATAGTACAGAATAGAAAGACTAGAATATAGTACAGTAGGGTGGAGTAGAGAGAGTAAAGCAGAGCAGAGTAGAATTGAGTCAAATAGAGTCAAATAGTGCAGGACATAGCTGAATAGAGCCCATTCTGGCCGAATCGAGTCAAATGGAAACAAAACGAGATGAATCACACCGAATTGCTTCGAATCGCATCCAGTCCAATAGATTAGAGTAACGTAGGGTAGAGTAGAATAGCGTAGAATGGAGAAGAGTGGAGTCAAATGGAGTCGAACAGAGACAAATAGAGTAGAAAAGAGTCGAATCAAGCCAAATAGGGCCGAATAAGGCTGAACCGAGTGGAAACGAGCTGAATTGAAGCGATTCGAGCCAAATCGAGCTGATGTTGCGGAATCGAGCCGACTCAAGCGTGATGGTGTCCAGTCGCATCGAAATGCTTTGAATCGAATCAAATGGAATCGATTAGAATAGGTTAGGGTAGGGTAGTTTATGATCGGAAGACTAGGGTAGATGCCAGTAGACTATGCTAGAGTAGACAAGAGAAGGCTAGAGTAGAAGCCTAGACTAGTAAGCTGGACTAGTCAGCTAGACTAGTGGCATAGAGCAGTAGCCTAGACAACTAGTCTTGAATAGTACCCTAAGTCAGTAATCTGAACGAGTACCCT
Source organism: Loxodonta africana (assembly GCF_030014295.1). Classification (NCBI taxonomy): domain Eukaryota; kingdom Metazoa; phylum Chordata; class Mammalia; order Proboscidea; family Elephantidae; genus Loxodonta; species Loxodonta africana. The sequence goes on along the minus strand of NW_026974873.1, from coordinate 461,923 downwards.
TGCCTGAACTCTTAGCCTAATCTAGTACCCTTGCCTTAATTAGTAGTCCTAACAAGTACCCTTGCCTTAACCAGTAGTCTTCACTAGTACCCTTGCCTTCACTAGTAGTATGTCCTTAACAAGTAGCCTGAACGGGTAGCCTTGCCTTAACCAGTACCCTCAACAAGTACCCACGCCTTAACTAGTAGCCTGGCCTTAACTAGTAGCCTGGCCTTAACTAGTAGCCTGAACTAGTACACTTGCCTTAAGGAGTACCCTTGCCCGAACTACTCCCCTTAATTAGGACCCTTATTGAATAACCCTAAGTAGTGGAGTATGGTACGGTGGGGTAGCATAGGGTAGGGAAGCCTACGGTGGAACAGAGAAAATAGAAGGAAATAGAATAGAACAGCATAGGTCAGGGTAGGTTAGCTCAGTGCAGGGTATGGTAGAGTAGCATAGGATGGAATAGAGAAAATAGAAAAGGAGACTAGAAAAGAGCAGACTAGATTAGGATAGGGTAGGGTGGGGGAGGGTTTTGTAGAATACAGTAGTGTAGAATGGAATAGAATGGTGTGGAGTGGAGTCGAATGGATTCGAACAGAGATGAATAGAGTAGAAAAGAGTTGAATAGAGCCGAATAACGCTGAATAGGACCAAATATGGCCGAAATGAGCCGAATCGAGTGGAGTCCACCAGATTCGGGATGAATGCAGCTGAGTGGAGCTGAAATGAGCCAAATAGAGACAAACTGAACCCAGCAAAATCGAGCCAAAACACACTTAATTGCATCCTATTGCATCGGATCTCGTCGAATTCCATCAAATCCCACCAAAACGCATCAAATCTCGTGGAATCTCACCGAATCCCGTCGAATTGTCTCAAATCGGGTCGAATGGTGTCAAACGGAATGGAATCGAATTAAATCGAATAGATTAGAGTAGTGTAGGTTAGGCTGGGATTCAGTAGGGAAGGGCACCGAAGAATAGAATAGAGTAGAACAGAAGAGAATATCAAGAGTAGAATGGAGTAGAGTTGAGTAGAGTGGAATAGTCAGAGTCGGGTAGTGCAGAATATAGATGAATAGATCCAATTCAAGCCGAATCGATTCGAATGGAGAGGAAAGGAGACAAATCGTGATGAATCGAATCGATTCGAATCGATTAGAGTAGGGTAGGGTAGAACAGAATAGAATAGAGTAGAAAAGAGTAGAATGGTGTGGAATGGAGTTGAATGGAGCCAGATAGAGACAAATAAAGTAGAAAGGGTTGAGTAGAGCTGAACAGGGCTGAATAAGGTTCACTCGAGCCTAATTACGCTGAATTGAGCAGAATCGAGACGAACTGACCCAATTCAAGCCAAATAGAGCTAAATCGAGCCGATTCAAGCCTAATCACATGGAATCGCGTCGAAATGCGTTGAATCGAATAGATTAGTGTAGAGGAGGGTACGGCAGGAGAGGCTAGACTACAACACAACAGAACACAATAGAAAGAAGAGAATAGAATTAAGTAGAGTCGGGTCCAGTAGAATAGAGTCAAATCGAGTTGACGAGAGCTAAAAAGAGCCAAACAGAGCTGAATACAGCCGAATTGACCAAATTCAAGGTGAATCGAGATGAATCAAGTCCAGTCGTTTGAAATGTGTCGAATCGAATCAAATAGATTAGTGTGGGCAAGGTAAGGTTAGGGTAGGGTAGAGAAGAATAGAATAGAGTAGAATAGAACAGAACAGAAAGAATCGAGTAGACTAGAGTCACACAGAGTCGAATACTGCCAAAAAGAGCCGAATAGAGTGGAAAAGAGCCGAATAGAACCGAATCGAGTTTAATGGAGGAGAAAGGAGATGAATCGAGCCGATATGACCCGAATCAGGTCGAATTCCGTTCAAGTGTGTCGAATAGCATAGAACAGATTACAGTAGGCTAAGTTAGGGTAGGGTAGGGTAGAATAGAGTGCAGTAGAACAGAGCAGAAGAGAAGAGAACACAACTGAAAGAATAGAATAGGGTCGAGACGAGCAGAGTATAGAAGAGTAGAGTAGAGTAGAGTCGAATATTGCCGAATAGAGCCAAAGACAGCCAAATAGAGCCCAAAAGAGCTAAATCGATAGAAACCAAGACAAATCACGCCGAATCCCGTGGAATCGTGCTCTATCGCGTCGAATCCCGTCGAATTGCATTCAATCTGATCAATTCCAATCCAATCCAATCCAATCCATTACAATAGACTAGAGTAGGGTAGAGTCCAATACAATACAGTAGAGAACAGTTTAGGATGGAGTAGAATGGTGTGGCATGGAGTCGAGTGGAGTCGAAAAGAGATAATAGAGTTGAGTAGAGTCTAACAGAGCCGAATAGAGCCTATTCGAGCTGACTAGAGCCGAATGGAGCCGATTAGAGCTGAATCGAACCGATTTGAGCCGATTGGGGATGAATGGAGTGGAAAGGAGCCGATTTGAGCTGAATCGCATCGAGATGCGTGGAATCGAATCCAGTAGAATAGATTAGATTAGGGTAGGGTGGAATAGAGTAGACTTGAACACAGTAGAAGAGAATGGAAAGAATACAATAGAATAGAGTAGAAAAGGGTAGAGCAGAGCAGAATAGTGTAGAGTAGAATAGAGTAGAGTAGAACAGAGTCGAAGCAAGCTGAATGGAGACGAAACGAGACAAATCTCGTCGAATGGCGTCGAATCCCATGGAATCAATCACAGTAGGGTATAGTAGAATAGCGTAGAATGGAGTAGAATGGTGTGCAATGGAATCGAGTAGAGTAGAAGAGAGCCGAAGTGGGCCGAAGAGGGCCAAATCGAGCTGAATTGAGCGAAATCGAGCCGAATCCAGTGAATCGAGCCTAATCAAGCCGAATCGACACTATTCGAGACAAATGGAGCCGGATGGACATGAATCACACCGATTCGGCCCCTAGTCGCGTCAAAATTTGTCGAATTCAATGGAATAGACTAGAGTAGGGGAGGTTCGGGTAGGCTAGGGTAGGGTAGAATGGAGTAGAATAGAATAAAACAGAACAGAACACAACAAAATAGAACAGAACAACACAGAACGAATACAGAAACGAGTAGGCTAGAGTAGAGTAGAGGGGAATAGAGTAGAGTAGAATAGATTCGAACAGAGCCAAATCGAGCCGAATCGCGTCGAAATGGGTTGAATGAATCAAATCCAATCAAGTGGATTACAATACCTTAGAGTTGGGTAGCATAGGGTAGGGTAGAATAGAGTAGAATAGTACAGAACAGAGTAGAAACAATACAATAGAATAGAGAAGAGTTGACTAGAGTAGAATAGAGCTGAATAGAGCCAAATGCAGACGAAACGAGAGGAATCGTGTAGAAGCAATTAGAGTGGTGCTGGGTAGGGTAGAGCAGAATAGAGTAGAATAGTGTGGAATAGTGTGGAATGAATAGAATGGAGTAGAATGGAGTCAAATAGAAATGAATAGAGTAGAAAAGAGTCGAATAGAGCAGAATAGGGCCGAAGAACGCCAAATCGAGCAGATTCGAAGCGACTCAAGCCAAAACAAGCTGAATGGAGCCTAACTGAGCCGAATAGAGCCAAATCGAGCCGAATCGAGCCGATTCAAGCTTCATCGCCTCGAATCGCGTTCAATGCGTCAAATCCAATTGAGACGTATAGATTAGAGAAGGGGAGGGGAGGGGAGGGGAGAATAGAACAGCGTAGAGTGGAATAGAAGAGATTAGAACAGAATAGAAGGAATAGAATCGAGTAGAATAGAGTGGAAAAGAGTAGAGTCGAATACAGTCGAATAGAGCCGACTAAGCTGAATAGAGACGAATGGAGCTGAATACAGCCGAAAAGAGCTGTATACTGCCGAATCACACCTAATCGAGCGGAATCAAGCAGAATCGCACTGACTGTCACCGAACAGCGTCGAATCGAATCAGGTCGAATCGAGTCGAGCCACATCGTTTTGAATCAAACAAGGTCAAATCGCTTCATATCGTGTCAAATCCCATGGAATCAAGTCGAATAACTTCGAATCGCGTCAAACCTCAGAGAATCCTACCGAATCACGTCGAGTCGCATGGAATCTCATCAAATCCCTTCAGATCTTGCTGAATCCAGTCAAGTCATATCAAATCGCTTTGCACGGAATCGAATTGAATCCAATAGACTAAAGTAGGCTAGGTTCGGGTGGGGTGCCGTAGGGTCGGGTAGGGTAGAATAGAATAGAGTACAACAGAATAGGAGAGAACAGAACAGAACAGAAAGAATACAACAGAACAGAATAGAGTCAAAGAGAGAGAACATAGCCGAATTGAGCCGAGTGGAGACAAAACGAGACGAATCACGTCCGGTTGCTTCGAATCGCGTCAAATCAAATCGAATCGATTAGAAGAGATTAGGGTAGGGAAGGGTAGAATAGAATAGAGGAAAATAGTGAAGAATGGTGTGGAATGGAATAGAATGGAGTTGAACGGAGTCCAATAGAGACGGATAGATATGAATAGAGTACAAAAGAGTCTAATAGAGAAGAATAGGGCCGGATAGGGCCAAATAAGGCCTAATTGAGCAGAATCCAGCAGAATCGATGGAATTCGAGCCTAATCGAGCCGAATGGAGTGAAATGGAGTCAAGTCGAGCCGAACGAATAGAGCCGATGCGAACTGAATCGAGCTGATTCAAGCCTAATCGCGTCAAATCGCGTGGAAATACGTCACATCGAATCTAATCAAATAGATTAGGGGAGGGGCGGGTGGGTAGAATAGAACAGAATAGTACAGAATAGAAAGACTAGAATATAGTACAGTAGGGTGGAGTAGAGAGAGTAAAGCAGAGCAGAGTAGAATTGAGTCAAATAGAGTCAAATAGTGCAGGACATAGCTGAATAGAGCCCATTCTGGCCGAATCGAGTCAAATGGAAACAAAACGAGATGAATCACACCGAATTGCTTCGAATCGCATCCAGTCGAATAGATTAGAGTAAAGTAGGGTAGAGTAGAACAGAATAGAGTAGAATAGCGTAGAATGGAGAAGAGTGGAGTCAAATGGAGTCGAACAGAGACAAATAGAGTAGAAAAGAGTCGAATCAAGCCAAATAGGGCCGAATAAGGCTGAACCGAGTGGAAACGAGCTGAATTGAAGCGATTCGAGCCAAATCGAGCTGATGTTGCGGAATCGAGCCGACTCAAGCGTGATGGTGTCCAGTCGCATCGAAATGCTTTGAATCGAATCAAATGGAATCGATTAGAATAGGTTAGGGTAGGGTAGTTTATGATCGGAAGACTAGGGTAGATGCCAGTAGACTACGCTAGAGTAGACAAGAGAAGGCTAGAGTAGAAGCCTAGACTAGTAAGCTGGACTAGTCAGCTAGACTAGTGGCATAGAGCAGTAGCCTAGACTAGTCTTGAATAGTACCCTAAGTCAGTAATCTGAACGAGTACCCTTGCCTGAACTCTTAGCCTAATCTAGTACCCTTGCCTTAATTAGTAGTCCTAACAAGTACCCTTGCCTTAACCAGTAGTCTTCACTAGTACCCTTGCCTTCACTAGTAGTATGTCCTTAACAAGTAGCCTGAACGGGTAGCCTTGCCTTAACCAGTACCCTCAACAAGTACCCACGCCTTAACTAGTAGCCTGGCCTTAACTAGTAGCCTGGCCTTAACTAGTAGCCTGAACTAGTACACTTGCCTTAAGGAGTACCCTTGCCCGAACTACTCCCCTTAATTAGGACCCTTATTGAATAACCCTAAGTAGTGGAGTATGGTACGGTGGGGTAGCATAGGGTAGGGAAGCCTACGGTGGAACAGAGAAAATAGAAGGAAATAGAATAGAACAGCATAGGTCAGGGTAGGTTAGCTCAGTGCAGGGTATGGTAGAGTAGCATAGGATGGAATAGAGAAAATAGAAAAGGAGACTAGAAAAGAGCAGACTAGATTAGGATAGGGTAGGGTGGGGGAGGGTTTTGTAGAATACAGTAGTGTAGAATGGAATAGAATGGTGTGGAGTGGAGTCGAATGGATTCGAACAGAGATGAATAGAGTAGAAAAGAGTTGACTAGAGCCGAATAACGCTGAATAGGACCAAATATGGCCGAAATGAGCCGAATCGAGTGGAGTCCACCAGATTCGGGATGAATGCAGCTGAGTGGAGCTGAAATGAGCCAAATAGAGACAAACTGAACCCAGCAAAATCGAGCCAAAACACACTTAATTGCATCCTATTGCATCGGATCTCGTCGAATTCCATCAAATCCCACCAAAACGCATCAAATCTCGTGGAATCTCACCGAATCCCGTCGAATTGTCTCAAATCGGGTCGAATGGTGTCAAACGGAATGGAATCGAATTAAATCGAATAGATTAGAGTAGTGTAGGTTAGGCTGGGATTCAGTAGGGAAGGGCACAGAAGAATAGAATAGAGTAGAACAGAAGAGAATATCAAGAGTAGAATGGAGTAGAGTTGAGTAGAGTGGAATAGTCAGAGTCGGGTAGTGCAGAATATAGATGAATAGATCCAATTCAAGCCGAATCGATTCGAATGGAGAGGAAAGGAGACAAATCGTGATGAATCGAATCGATTCGAATCGATTAGAGTAGGGTAGGGTAGAACAGAATAGAATAGAGTAGAAAAGAGTAGAATGGTGTGGAATGGAGTTGAATGGAGCCAGATAGAGACAAATAAAGTAGAAAGGGTTGAGTAGAGCTGAACAGGGCTGAATAAGGTTCACTCGAGCCTAATTACGCTGAATTGAGCAGAATCGAGACGAACTGACCCAATTCAAGCCAAATAGAGCTAAATCGAGCCGATTCAAGCCTAATCACATGGAATCGCGTCGAAATGCGTTGAATCGAATAGATTAGTGTAGAGGAGGGTACGGCAGGAGAGGCTAGACTACAACACAACAGAACACAATAGAAAGAAGAGAATAGAATTAAGTAGAGTCGGGTCCAGTAGAATAGAGTCAAATCGAGTTGACGAGAGCTAAAAAGAGCCAAACAGAGCTGAATACAGCCGAATTGACCAAATTCAAGGTGAATCGAGATGAATCAAGTCCAGTCGTTTGAAATGTGTCGAATCGAATCAAATAGATTAGTGTGGGGAAGGTAAGGTTAGGGAAGGGTAGAGAAGAATAGAATAGTGTAGAATAGAACAGAACAGAAAGAATCGAGTAGACTAGAGTCACACAGAGTCGAATACTGCCAAAAAGAGCCGAATAGAGTGGAAAAGAGCCGAATAGAACCGAATCGAGTTTAATGGAGGAGAAAGGAGATGAATCGAGCCGATATGACCCGAATCAGGTCGAATTCCGTTCAAGTGTGTCGAATAGCATAGAACAGATTACAGTAGGCTAAGTTAGGGTAGGGTAGGGTAGAACAGAGTGCAGTAGAACAGAGCAGAAGAGAAGAGAACACAACTGAAAGAATAGAATAGGGTCGAGACGAGCAGAGTATAGAAGAGTAGAGTAGAGTAGAGTCGAATATTGCCGAATAGAGCCAAAGACAGCCAAATAGAGCCCAAAAGAGCTAAATCGATAGAAACCAAGACAAATCACGCCGAATCCCGTGGAATCGTGCTCTATCGCGTCGAATCCTGTCGAATTGCATTGAATCTGATCAATTCCAATCCAATCCAATCCAATCCATTACAATAGACTAGAGTAGGGTAGAGTCCAATACAATACAGTAGAGAACAGTTTAGGATGGAGTAGAATGGTGTGGCATGGAGTCGAGTGGAGTCGAAAAGAGATAATAGAGTTGAGTAGAGTCTAACAGAGCCGAATAGAGCCTATTCGAGCTGACTAGAGCCGAATGGAGCCGATTAGAGCTGAATCGAACCGATTTGAGCCGATTGGGGAGGAATGGAGTGGAAAGGAGCCGACTTGAGCTGAATCGCATCGAGATGCGTGGAATCGAATCCAGTAGAATAGATTAGATTAGGGTAGGGTGGAATAGAGTAGACTTGAACACAGTAAAAGAGAATGGAAAGAATACAATAGAATAGAGTAGAAAAGGGTAGAGCAGAGCAGAATAGTGTAGAGTAGAATAGAGTAGAGTAGAACAGAGTCGAAGCAAGCTGAATGGAGACGAAACGAGACAAATCTCGTCGAATGGCGTCGAATCCCATGGAATCAATCACAGTAGGGTATAGTAGAATAGCGTAGAATGGAGTAGAATGGTGTGCAATGGAATCGAGTAGAGTAGAAGAGAGCCGAAGAGGGCCGAAGAGGGCCAAATCGAGCTGAATTGAGCGAAATCGAGCCGAATCCAGTGAATCGAGCCTAATCAAGCCGAATCGACACTATTCGAGACAAATGGAGCCGGATGGACATGAATCACACCGATTCGGCCCCTAGTCGCGTCAAAATTTGTCGAATTCAATGGAATAGACTAGAGTAGGGGAGGTTCGGGTAGGCTAGGGTAGGGTAGAATGGAGTAGAATAGAATAAAACAGAACAGAACACAACAAAATAGAACAGAACAACACAGAACGAATACAGAAACGAGTAGGCTAGAGTAGAGTAGAGGGGAATAGAGTAGAGTAGAATAGATTCGAACAGAGCCAAATCGAGCCGAATCGCGTCGAAATGGGTTGAATGAATCAAATCCAATCAAGTGGATTACAATACCTTAGAGTTGGGTAGCATAGGGTAGGGTAGAATAGAGTAGAATAGTACAGAACAGAGTAGAAACAATACAATAGAATAGAGAAGAGTTGACTAGAGTAGAATAGAGCTGAATAGAGCCAAATGCAGACGAAACGAGAGGAATCGTGTAGAAGCAATTAGAGTGGTGCTGGGTAGGGTAGAGCAGAATAGAGTAGAATAGTGTGGAATAGTGTGGAATGAATAGAAAGGAGTAGAATGGAGTCAAATAGAAATGAATAGAGTAGAAAAGAGTCGAATAGAGCAGAATAGGGCCGAAGAACGCCAAATCGAGCAGATTCGAAGCGACTCAAGCCAAAACAAGCTGAATGGAGCCTAACTGAGCCGAATAGAGCCAAATCGAGCCGAATCGAGCCGATTCAAGCTTCATCGCCTCGAATCGCGTTCAATGCGTCAAATCCAATTGAGACGTATAGATTAGAGAAGGGGAGGGGAGGGGAGGGGAGAATAGAACAGCGTAGAGTGGAATAGAAGAGATTAGAACAGAATACAAGGAATAGAATCGAGTAGAATAGAGTGGAAAAGAGTAGAGTCGAATACAGTCGAATAGAGCCGACTAAGCAGAATAGAGACGAATGGAGCTGAATACAGCCGAAAAGAGCTGTATACTGCCGAATCACACCTAATCGAGCGGAATCAAGCAGAATCGCACTGTCACCGAACAGCGTCGAATCGAATCAGGTCGAATCGAGTCGAGCCACATCGTTTTGAATCAAACAAGGTCAAATCGCTTCATATCGTGTCGAATCCCATGGAATCACGTCGAATAACTTCGAATCGCGTCAAACCTCAGAGAATCCTACCGAATCACGTCGAGTCGCATGGAATCTCATCAAATCCCTTCAGATCTTGCTGAATCCAGTCAAGTCATATCAAATCGCTTTGCACGGAATCGAATTGAATCCAATAGACTAAAGTAGGCTAGGTTCGGGTGGGGTGCCGTAGGGTCGGGTAGGGTAGAATAGAATAGAGTACAACAGAATAGGAGAGAACAGAACAGAACAGAAAGAATACAACAGAACAGAATAGAGTCAAAGAGAGAGAACATAGCCGAATTGAGCCGAGTGGAGACAAAACGAGACGAATCACGTCCGGTTGCTTCGAATCGCGTCAAATCAAATCGAATCGATTAGAAGAGATTAGGGTAGGGAAGGGTAGAATAGAATAGAGGAAAATAGTGAAGAATGGTGTGGAATGGAATAGAATGGAGTTGAACGGAGTCCAATAGAGACGGATAGATATGAATAGAGTACAAAAGAGTCTAATAGAGAAGAATAGGGCCGGATAGGGCCAAATAAGGCCTAATTGAGCAGAATCCAGCAGAATCGATGGAATTCGAGCCTAATCGAGCCGAATGGAGTGAAATGGAGTCAAGTCGAGCCGAACGAATAGAGCCGATGCGAACTGAATCGAGCTGATTCAAGCCTAATCGCGTCAAATCGCGTGGAAATACGTCACATCGAATCTAATCAAATAGATTAGGGGAGGGGCGGGTGGGTAGAATAGAACAGAATAGTACAGAATAGAAAGACTAGAATATAGTACAGTAGGGTGGAGTAGAGAGAGTAAAGCAGAGCAGAGTAGAATTGAGTCAAATAGAGTCAAATAGTGCAGGACATAGCTGAATAGAGCCCATTCTGGCCGAATCGAGTCAAATGGAAACAAAACGAGATGAATCACACCGAATTGCTTCGAATCGCATCCAGTCGAATAGATTAGAGTAACGTAGGGTAGAGTAGAACAGAATAGAGTAGAATAGCGTAGAATGGAGAAGAGTGGAGTCAAATGGAGTCGAACAGAGACAAATAGAGTAGAAAAGATTCGAATCGAGCCAAATAGGGCCGAATAAGGCTGAACCGAGTGGAAACGAGCTGAATTGAAGCGATTCGAGCCAAATCGAGCTGATGTTGCGGAATCGAGCCGACTCAAGCGTGATGGTGTCCAGTCGCATCGAAATGCTTTGAATCGAATCAAATGGAATCGATTAGAATAGGTTAGGGTAGGGTAGTTTATGATCGGAAGACTAGGGTAGATGCCAGTAGACTACGCTAGAGTAGACAAGAGAAGGCTAGAGTAGAAGCCTAGACTAGTAAGCTGGACTAGTCAGCTAGACTAGTGGCATAGAGCAGTAGCCTAGACAACTAGTCTTGAATAGTACCCTAAGTCAGTAATCTGAACGAGTACCCTTGCCTGAACTCTTAGCCTAATCTAGTACCCTTGCCTTAATTAGTAGTCCTAACAAGTACCCTTGCCTTAACCAGTAGTCTTCACTAGTACCCTTGCCTTCACTAGTAGTATGTCCTTAACAAGTAGCCTGAACGGGTAGCCTTGCCTTAACCAGTACCCTCAACAAGTACCCACGCCTTAACTAGTAGCCTGGCCTTAACTAGTAGCCTGGCCTTAACTAGTAGCCTGAACTAGTACACTTGCCTTAAGGAGTACCCTTGCCCGAACTACTCCCCTTAATTAGGACCCTTATTGAATAACCCTAAGTAGTGGAGTATGGTACGGTGGGGTAGCATAGGGTAGGGAAGCCTACGGTGGAACAGAGAAAATAGAAGGAAATAGAATAGAACAGCATAGGTCAGGGTAGGTTAGCTCAGTGCAGGGTATGGTAGAGTAGCATAGGATGGAATAGAGAAAATAGAAAAGGAGACTAGAAAAGAGCAGACTAGATTAGGATAGGGTAGGGTGGGGGAGGGTTTTGTAGAATACAGTAGTGTAGAATGGAATAGAATGGTGTGGAGTGGAGTCGAATGGATTCGAACAGAGATGAATAGAGTAGAAAAGAGTTGAATAGAGCCGAATAACGCTGAATAGGACCAAATATGGCCGAAATGAGCCGAATCGAGTGGAGTCCACCAGATTCGGGATGAATGCAGCTGAGTGGAGCTGAAATGAGCCAAATAGAGACAAACTGAACCCAGCAAAATCGAGCCAAAACACACTTAATTGCATCCTATTGCATCGGATCTCGTCGAATTCCATCAAATCCCACCAAAACGCATCAAATCTCGTGGAATCTCACCGAATCCCGTCGAATTGTCTCAAATCGGGTCGAATGGTGTCAAACGGAATGGAATCGAATTAAATCGAATAGATTAGAGTAGTGTAGGTTAGGCTGGGATTCAGTAGGGAAGGGCACCGAAGAATAGAATAGAGTAGAACAGAAGAGAATATCAAGAGTAGAATGGAGTAGAGTTGAGTAGAGTGGAATAGTCAGAGTCGGGTAGTGCAGAATATAGATGAATAGATCCAATTCAAGCCGAATCGATTCGAATGGAGAGGAAAGGAGACAAATCGTGATGAATCGAATCGATTCGAATCGATTAGAGTAGGGTAGGGTAGAACAGAATAGAATAGAGTAGAAAAGAGTAGAATGGTGTGGAATGGAGTTGAATGGAGCCAGATAGAGACAAATAAAGTAGAAAGGGTTGAGTAGAGCTGAACAGGGCTGAATAAGGTTCACTCGAGCCTAATTACGCTGAATTGAGCAGAATCGAGACGAACTGACCCAATTCAAGCCAAATAGAGCTAAATCGAGCCGATTCAAGCCTAATCACATGGAATCGCGTCGAAATGCGTTGAATCGAATAGATTAGTGTGGAGGAGGGTACGGCAGGAGAGGCTAGACTACAACACAACAGAACACAATAGAAAGAAGAGAATAGAATTAAGTAGAGTCGGGTCCAGTAGAATAGAGTCAAATCGAGTTGACGAGAGCTAAAAAGAGCCAAACAGAGCTGAATACAGCCGAATTGACCAAATTCAAGGTGAATCGAGATGAATCAAGTCCAGTCGTTTGAAATGTGTCGAATCGAATCAAATAGATTAGTGTGGGCAAGGTAAGGTTAGGGTAGGGTAGAGAAGAATAGAATAGAGTAGAATAGAACAGAACAGAAAGAATCGAGTAGACTAGAGTCACACAGAGTCGAATACTGCCAAAAAGAGCCGAATAGAGTGGAAAAGAGCCGAATAGAACCGAATCGAGTTTAATGGAGGAGAAAGGAGATGAATCGAGCCGATATGACCCGAATCAGGTCGAATTCCGTTCAAGTGTGTCGAATAGCATAGAACAGATTACAGTAGGCTAAGTTAGGGTAGGGTAGGGTAGAATAGAGTGCAGTAGAACAGAGCAGAAGAGAAGAGAACACAACTGAAAGAATAGAATAGGGTCGAGACGAGCAGAGTATAGAAGAGTAGAGTAGAGTAGAGTCGAATATTGCCGAATAGAGCCAAAGACAGCCAAATAGAGCCCAAAAGAGCTAAATCGATAGAAACCAAGACAAATCACGCCGAATCCCGTGGAATCGTGCTCTATCGCGTCGAATCCTGTCGAATTGCATTGAATCTGATCAATTCCAATCCAATCCAATCCATTACAATAGACTAGAGTAGGGTAGAGTCCAATACAATACAGTAGAGAACAGTTTAGGATGGAGTAGAATGGTGTGGCATGGAGTCGAGTGGAGTCGAAAAGAGATAATAGAGTTGAGTAGAGTCTAACAGAGCCGAATAGAGCCTATTCGAGCTGACTAGAGCCGAATGGAGCCGATTAGAGCTGAATCGAACCGATTTGAGCCGATTGGGGATGAATGGAGTGGAAAGGAGCCGATTTGAGCTGAATCGCATCGAGATGCGTGGAATCGAATCCAGTAGAATAGATTAGATTAGGGTAGGGTGGAATAGAGTAGACTTGAACACAGTAGAAGAGAATGGAAAGAATACAATAGAATAGAGTAGAAAAGGGTAGAGCAGAGCAGAATAGTGTAGAGTAGAATAGAGTAGAGTAGAACAGAGTCGAAGCAAGCTGAATGGAGACGAAACGAGACAAATCTCGTCGAATGGCGTCGAATCCCATGGAATCAATCACAGTAGGGTATAGTAGAATAGCGTAGAATGGAGTAGAATGGTGTGCAATGGAATCGAGTAGAGTAGAAGAGAGCCGAAGAGGGCCGAAGAGGGCCAAATCGAGCTGAATTGAGCGAAATCGAGCCGAATCCAGTGAATCGAGCCTAATCAAGCCGAATCGACACTATTCGAGACAAATGGAGCCGGATGGACATGAATCACACCGATTCGGCCCCTAGTCGCGTCAAAATTTGTCGAATTCAATGGAATAGACTAGAGTAGGGGAGGTTCGGGTAGGCTAGGGTAGGGTAGAATGGAGTAGAATAGAATAAAACAGAACAGAACACAACAAAATAGAACAGAACAACACAGAACGAATACAGAAACGAGTAGGCTAGAGTAGAGTAGAGGGGAATAGAGTAGAGTAGAATAGATTCGAACAGAGCCAAATCGAGCCGAATCGCGTCGAAATGGGTTGAATGAATCAAATCCAATCAAGTGGATTACAATACCTTAGAGTTGGGTAGCATAGGGTAGGGTAGAATAGAGTAGAATAGTACAGAACAGAGTAGAAACAATACAATAGAATAGAGAAGAGTTGACTAGAGTAGAATAGAGCTGAATAGAGCCAAATGCAGACGAAACGAGAGGAATCGTGTAGAAGCAATTAGAGTGGTGCTGGGTAGGGTAGAGCAGAATAGAGTAGAATAGTGTGGAATAGTGTGGAATGAATAGAAAGGAGTAGAATGGAGTCAAATAGAAATGAATAGAGTAGAAAAGAGTCGAATAGAGCAGAATAGGGCCGAAGAACGCCAAATCGAGCAGATTCGAAGCGACTCAAGCCAAAACAAGCTGAATGGAGCCTAACTGAGCCGAATAGAGCCAAATCGAGCCGAATCGAGCCGATTCAAGCTTCATCGCCTCGAATCGCGTTCAATGCGTCAAATCCAATTGAGACGTATAGATTAGAGAAGGGGAGGGGAGGGGAGGGGAGAATAGAACAGCGTAGAGTGGAATAGAAGAGATTAGAACAGAATAGAAGGAATAGAATCGAGTAGAATAGAGTGGAAAAGAGTAGAGTCGAATACAGTCGAATAGAGCCGACTAAGCTGAATAGAGACGAATGGAGCTGAATACAGCCGAAAAGAGCTGTATACTGCCGAATCACACCTAATCGAGCGGAATCAAGCAGAATCGCACTGACTGTCACCGAACAGCGTCGAATCGAATCAGGTCGAATCGAGTCGAGCCACATCGTTTTGAATCAAACAAGGTCAAATCGCTTCATATCGTGTCGAATCCCATGGAATCAAGTCGAATAACTTCGAATCGCGTCAAACCTCAGAGAATCCTACCGAATCACGTCGAGTCGCATGGAATCTCATCAAATCCCTTCAGATCTTGCTGAATCCAGTCAAGTCATATCAAATCGCTTTGCACGGAATCGAATTGAATCCAATAGACTAAAGTAGGCTAGGTTCGGGTGGGGTGCCGTAGGGTCGGGTAGGGTAGAATAGAATAGAGTACAACAGAATAGGAGAGAACAGAACAGAACAGAAAGAATACAACAGAACAGAATAGAGTCAAAGAGAGAGAACATAGCCGAATTGAGCCGAGTGGAGACAAAACGAGACGAATCACGTCCGGTTGCTTCGAATCGCGTCAAATCAAATCGAATCGATTAGAAGAGATTAGGGTAGGGAAGGGTAGAATAGAATAGAGGAAAATAGTGAAGAATGGTGTGGAATGGAATAGAATGGAGTTGAACGGAGTCCAATAGAGACGGATAGATATGAATAGAGTACAAAAGAGTCTAATAGAGAAGAATAGGGCCGGATAGGGCCAAATAAGGCCTAATTGAGCAGAATCCAGCAGAATCGATGGAATTCGAGCCTAATCGAGCCGAATGGAGTGAAATGGAGTCAAGTCGAGCCGAACGAATAGAGCCGATGCGAACTGAATCGAGCTGATTCAAGCCTAATCGCGTCAAATCGCGTGGAAATACGTCACATCGAATCTAATCAAATAGATTAGGGGAGGGGCGGGTGGGTAGAATAGAACAGAATAGTACAGAATAGAAAGACTAGAATATAGTACAGTAGGGTGGAGTAGAGAGAGTAAAGCAGAGCAGAGTAGAATTGAGTCAAATAGAGTCAAATAGTGCAGGACATAGCTGAATAGAGCCCATTCTGGCCGAATCGAGTCAAATGGAAACAAAACGAGATGAATCACACCGAATTGCTTCGAATCGCATCCAGTCGAATAGATTAGAGTAACGTAGGGTAGAGTAGAACAGAATAGAGTAGAATAGCGTAGAATGGAGAAGAGTGGAGTCAAATGGAGTCGAACAGAGACAAATAGAGTAGAAAAGAGTCGAATCGAGCCAAATAGGGCCGAATAAGGCTGAACCGAGTGGAAACGAGCTGAATTGAAGCGATTCGAGCCAAATCGAGCTGAATCGAGCTGATGTTGCGGAATCGAGCCGACTCAAGCGTGATGGTGTCCAGTCGCATCGAAATGCTTTGAATCGAATCAAATGGAATCGATTAGAATAGGTTAGGGTAGGGTAGTTTATGATCGGAAGACTAGGGTAGATGCCAGTAGACTACGCTAGAGTAGACAAGAGAAGGCTAGAGTAGAAGCCTAGACTAGTAAGCTGGACTAGTCAGCTAGACTAGTGGCATAGAGCAGTAGCCTAGACAACTAGTCTTGAATAGTACCCTAAGTCAGTAATCTGAACGAGTACCCTTGCCTGAACTCTTAGCCTAATCTAGTACCCTTGCCTTAATTAGTAGTCCTAACAAGTACCCTTGCCTTAACCAGTAGTCTTCACTAGTACCCTTGCCTTCACTAGTAGTATGTCCTTAACAAGTAGCCTGAACGGGTAGCCTTGCCTTAACCAGTACCCTCAACAAGTACCCACGCCTTAACTAGTAGCCTGGCCTTAACTAGTAGCCTGGCCTTAACTAGTAGCCTGAACTAGTACACTTGCCTTAAGGAGTACCCTTGCCCGAACTACTCCCCTTAATTAGGACCCTTATTGAATAACCCTAAGTAGTGGAGTATGGTACGGTGGGGTAGCATAGGGTAGGGAAGCCTACGGTGGAACAGAGAAAATAGAAGGAAATAGAATAGAACAGCATAGGTCAGGGTAGGTTAGCTCAGTGCAGGGTATGGTAGAGTAGCATAGGATGGAATAGAGAAAATAGAAAAGGAGACTAGAAAAGAGCAGACTAGATTAGGATAGGGTAGGGTGGGGGAGGGTTTTGTAGAATACAGTAGTGTAGAATGGAATAGAATGGTGTGGAGTGGAGTCGAATGGATTCGAACAGAGATGAATAGAGTAGAAAAGAGTTGAATAGAGCCGAATAACGCTGAATAGGACCAAATATGGCCGAAATGAGCCGAATCGAGTGGAGTCCACCAGATTCGGGATGAATGCAGCTGAGTGGAGCTGAAATGAGCCAAATAGAGACAAACTGAACCCAGCAAAATCGAGCCAAAACACACTTAATTGCATCCTATTGCATCGGATCTCGTCGAATTCCATCAAATCCCACCAAAACGCATCAAATCTCGTGGAATCTCACCGAATCCCGTCGAATTGTCTCAAATCGGGTCGAATGGTGTCAAACGGAATGGAATCGAATTAAATCGAATAGATTAGAGTAGTGTAGGTTAGGCTGGGATTCAGTAGGGAAGGGCACCGAAGAATAGAATAGAGTAGAACAGAAGAGAATATCAAGAGTAGAATGGAGTAGAGTTGAGTAGAGTGGAATAGTCAGAGTCGGGTAGTGCAGAATATAGATGAATAGATCCAATTCAAGCCGAATCGATTCGAATGGAGAGGAAAGGAGACAAATCGTGATGAATCGAATCGATTCGAATCGATTAGAGTAGGGTAGGGTAGAACAGAATAGAATAGAGTAGAAAAGAGTAGAATGGTGTGGAATGGAGTTGAATGGAGCCAGATAGAGACAAATAAAGTAGAAAGGGTTGAGTAGAGCTGAACAGGGCTGAATAAGGTTCACTCGAGCCTAATTACGCTGAATTGAGCAGAATCGAGACGAACTGACCCAATTCAAGCCAAATAGAGCTAAATCGAGCCGATTCAAGCCTAATCACATGGAATCGCGTCGAAATGCGTTGAATCGAATAGATTAGTGTAGAGGAGGGTACGGCAGGAGAGGCTAGACTACAACACAACAGAACACAATAGAAAGAAGAGAATAGAATTAAGTAGAGTCGGGTCCAGTAGAATAGAGTCAAATCGAGTTGACGAGAGCTAAAAAGAGCCAAACAGAGCTGAATACAGCCGAATTGACCAAATTCAAGGTGAATCGAGATGAATCAAGTCCAGTCGTTTGAAATGTGTCGAATCGAATCAAATAGGTTAGTGTGGGCAAGGTAAGGTTAGGGTAGGGTAGAGAAGAATAGAATAGAGTAGAATAGAACAGAACAGAAAGAATCGAGTAGACTAGAGTCACACAGAGTCGAATACTGCCAAAAAGAGCCGAATAGAGTGGAAAAGAGCCGAATAGAACCGAATCGAGTTTAATGGAGGAGAAAGGAGATGAATCGAGCCGATATGACCCGAATCAGGTCGAATTCCGTTCAAGTGTGTCGAATAGCATAGAACAGATTACAGTAGGCTAAGTTAGGGTAGGGTAGGGTAGAATAGAGTGCAGTAGAACAGAGCAGAAGAGAAGAGAACACAACTGAAAGAATAGAATAGGGTCGAGACGAGCAGAGTATAGAAGAGTAGAGTAGAGTAGAGTCGAATATTGCCGAATAGAGCCAAAGACAGCCAAATAGAGCCCAAAAGAGCTAAATCGATAGAAACCAAGACAAATCACGCCGAATCCCGTGGAATCGTGCTCTATCGCGTCGAATCCTGTCGAATTGCATTGAATCTGATCAATTCCAATCCAATCCAATCCAATCCATTACAATAGACTAGAGTAGGGTAGAGTCCAATACAATACAGTAGAGAACAGTTTAGGATGGAGTAGAATGGTGTGGCATGGAGTCGAGTGGAGTCGAAAAGAGATAATAGAGTTGAGTAGAGTCTAACAGAGCCGAATAGAGCCTATTCGAGCTGACTAGAGCCGAATGGAGCCGATTAGAGCTGAGTCGAACCGATTTGAGCCGATTGGGGATGAATGGAGTGGAAAGGAGCCGATTTGAGCTGAATCGCATCGAGATGCGTGGAATCGAATCCAGTAGAATAGATTAGATTAGGGTAGGGTGGAATAGAGTAGACTTGAACACAGTAGAAGAGAATGGAAAGAATACAATAGAATAGAGTAGAAAAGGGTAGAGCAGAGCAGAATAGTGTAGAGTAGAATAGAGTAGAGTAGAACAGAGTCGAAGCAAGCTGAATGGAGACGAAACGAGACAAATCTCGTCGAATGGCGTCGAATCCCATGGAATCAATCACAGTAGGGTATAGTAGAATAGCGTAGAATGGAGTAGAATGGTGTGCAATGGAATCGAGTAGAGTAGAAGAGAGCCGAAGAGGGCCGAAGAGGGCCAAATCGAGCTGAATTGAGCGAAATCGAGCCGAATCCAGTGAATCGAGCCTAATCAAGCCGAATCGACACTATTCGAGACAAATGGAGCCGGATGGACATGAATCACACCGATTCGGCCCCTAGTCGCGTCAAAATTTGTCGAATTCAATGGAATAGACTAGAGTAGGGGAGGTTCGGGTAGGCTAGGGTAGGGTAGAATGGAGTAGAATAGAATAAAACAGAACAGAACACAACAAAATAGAACAGAACAACACAGAACGAATACAGAAACGAGTAGGCTAGAGTAGAGTAGAGGGGAATAGAGTAGAGTAGAATAGATTCGAACAGAGCCAAATCGAGCCGAATCGCGTCGAAATGGGTTGAATGAATCAAATCCAATCAAGTGGATTACAATACCTTAGAGTTGGGTAGCATAGGGTAGGGTAGAATAGAGTAGAATAGTACAGAACAGAGTAGAAACAATACAATAGAATAGAGAAGAGTTGACTAGAGTAGAATAGAGCTGAATAGAGCCAAATGCAGACGAAACGAGAGGAATCGTGTAGAAGCAATTAGAGTGGTGCTGGGTAGGGTAGAGCAGAATAGAGTAGAATAGTGTGGAATAGTGTGGAATGAATAGAAAGGAGTAGAATGGAGTCAAATAGAAATGAATAGAGTAGAAAAGAGTCGAATAGAGCAGAATAGGGCCGAAGAACGCCAAATCGAGCAGATTCGAAGCGACTCAAGCCAAAACAAGCTGAATGGAGCCTAACTGAGCCGAATAGAGCCAAATCGAGCCGAATCGAGCCGATTCAAGCTTCATCGCCTCGAATCGCGTTCAATGCGTCAAATCCAATTGAGACGTATAGATTAGAGAAGGGGAGGGGAGGGGAGGGGAGAATAGAACAGCGTAGAGTGGAATAGAAGCGATTAGAACAGAATAGAAGGAATAGAATCGAGTAGAATAGAGTGGAAAAGAGTAGAGTCGAATACAGTCGAATAGAGCCGACTAAGCTGAATAGAGACGAATGGAGCTGAATACAGCCGAAAAGAGCTGTATACTGCCGAATCACACCTAATCGAGCGGAATCAAGCAGAATCGCACTGACTGTCACCGAACAGCGTCGAATCGAATCAGGTCGAATCGAGTCGAGCCACATCGTTTTGAATCAAACAAGGTCAAATCGCTTCATATCGTGTCGAATCCCATGGAATCAAGTCGAATAACTTCGAATCGCGTCAAACCTCAGAGAATCCTACCGAATCACGTCGAGTCGCATGGAATCTCATCAAATCCCTTCAGATCTTGCTGAATCCAGTCAAGTCATATCAAATCGCTTTGCACGGAATCGAATTGAATCCAATAGACTAAAGTAGGCTAGGTTCGGGTGGGGTGCCGTAGGGTCGGGTAGGGTAGAATAGAATAGAGTACAACAGAATAGGAGAGAACAGAACAGAACAGAAAGAATACAACAGAACAGAATAGAGTCAAAGAGAGAGAACATACCCGAATTGAGCCGAGTGGAGACAAAACGAGACGAATCACGTCCGGTTGCTTCGAATCGCGTCAAATCAAATCGAATCGATTAGAAGAGATTAGGGTAGGGAAGGGTAGAATAGAATAGAGGAAAATAGTGAAGAATACTGTGGAATGGAATAGAATGGAGTTGAACGGAGTCCAATAGAGACGGATAGATATGAATAGAGTACAAAAGAGTCTAATAGAGAAGAATAGGGCCGGATAGGGCCAAATAAGGCCTAATTGAGCAGAATCCAGCAGAATCGATGGAATTCGAGCCTAATCGAGCCGAATGGAGTGAAATGGAGTCAAGTCGAGCCGAACGAATAGAGCCGATGCGAACTGAATCGAGCTGATTCAAGCCTAATCGCGTCAAATCGCGTGGAAATACGTCACATCGAATCTAATCAAATAGATTAGGGGAGGGGCGGGTGGGTAGAATAGAACAGAATAGTACAGAATAGAAAGACTAGAATATAGTACAGTAGGGTGGAGTAGAGAGAGTAAAGCAGAGCAGAGTAGAATTGAGTCAAATAGAGTCAAATAGTGCAGGACATAGCTGAATAGAGCCCATTCTGGCCGAATCGAGTCAAATGGAAACAAAATGAGATGAATCACACCGAATTGCTTCGAATCGCATCCAGTCGAATAGATTAGAGTAACGTAGGGTAGAGTAGAACAGAATAGAGTAGAATAGCGTAGAATGGAGAAGAGTGGAGTCAAATGGAGTCGAACAGAGACAAATAGAGTAGAAAAGAGTCGAATCGAGCCAAATAGGGCCGAATAAGGCTGAACCGAGTGGAAACGAGCTGAATTGAAGCGATTCGAGCCAAATCGAGCTGAATCGAGCTGATGTTGCGGAATCGAGCCGACTCAAGCGTGATGGTGTCCAGTCGCATCGAAATGCTTTGAATCGAATCAAATGGAATCGATTAGAATAGGTTAGGGTAGGGTAGTTTATGATCGGAAGACTAGGGTAGATGCCAGTAGACTACGCTAGAGTAGACAAGAGAAGGCTAGAGTAGAAGCCTAGACTAGTAAGCTGGACTAGTCAGCTAGACTAGTGGCATAGAGCAGTAGCCTAGACAACTAGTCTTGAATAGTACCCTAAGTCAGTAATCTGAACGAGTACCCTTGCCTGAACTCTTAGCCTAATCTAGTACCCTTGCCTTAATTAGTAGTCCTAACAAGTACCCTTGCCTTAACCAGTAGTCTTCACTAGTACCCTTGCCTTCACTAGTAGTATGTCCTTAACACGTAGCCTGAACGGGTAGCCTTGCCTTAACCAGTACCCTCAACAAGTACCCACGCCTTAACTAGTAGCCTGGCCTTAACTAGTAGCCTGGCCTTAACTAGTTGCCTGAACTAGTACACTTGCCTTAAGGAGTACCCTTGCCCGAACTACTCCCCTTAATTAGGACCCTTATTGAATAACCCTAAGTAGTGGAGTATGGTACGGTGGGGTAGCATAGGGTAGGGAAGCCTACGGTGGAACAGAGAAAATAGAAGGAAATAGAATAGAACAGCATAGGTCAGGGTAGGTTAGCTCAGTGCAGGGTATGGTAGAGTAGCATAGGATGGAATAGAGAAAATAGAAAAGGAGACTAGAAAAGAGCAGACTAGATTAGGATAGGGTAGGGTGGGGGAGGGTTTTGTAGAATACAGTAGTGTAGAATGGAATAGAATGGTGTGGAGTGGAGTCGAATGGATTCGAACAGAGATGAATAGAGTAGAAAAGAGTTGAATAGAGCCGAATAACGCTGAATAGGACCAAATATGGCCGAAATGAGCCGAATCGAGTGGAGTCCACCAGATTCGGGATGAATGCAGCTGAGTGGAGCTGAAATGAGCCAAATAGAGACAAACTGAACCCAGCAAAATCGAGCCAAAACACACTTAATTGCATCCTATTGCATCGGATCTCGTCGAATTCCATCAAATCCCACCAAAACGCATCAAATCTCGTGGAATCTCACCGAATCCCGTCGAATTGTCTCAAATCGGGTCGAATGGTGTCAAACGGAATGGAATCGAATTAAATCGAATAGATTAGAGTAGTGTAGGTTAGGCTGGGATTCAGTAGGGAAGGGCACCGAAGAATAGAATAGAGTAGAACAGAAGAGAATATCAAGAGTAGAATGGAGTAGAGTTGAGTAGAGTGGAATAGTCAGAGTCGGGTAGTGCAGAATATAGATGAATAGATCCAATTCAAGCCGAATCGATTCGAATGGAGAGGAAAGGAGACAAATCGTGATGAATCGAATCGATTCGAATCGATTAGAGTAGGGTAGGGTAGAACAGAATAGAATAGAGTAGAAAAGAGTAGAATGGTGTGGAATGGAGTTGAATGGAGCCAGATAGAGACAAATAAAGTAGAAAGGGTTGAGTAGAGCTGAACAGGGCTGAATAAGGTTCACTCGAGCCTAATTACGCTGAATTGAGCAGAATCGAGACGAACTGACCCAATTCAAGCCAAATAGAGCTAAATCGAGCCGATTCAAGCCTAATCACATGGAATCGCGTCGAAATGCGTTGAATCGAATAGATTAGTGTGGAGGAGGGTACGGCAGGAGAGGCTAGACTACAACACAACAGAACACAATAGAAAGAAGAGAATAGAATTAAGTAGAGTCGGGTCCAGTAGAATAGAGTCAAATCGAGTTGACGAGAGCTAAAAAGAGCCAAACAGAGCTGAATACAGCCGAATTGACCAAATTCAAGGTGAATCGAGATGAATCAAGTCCAGTCGTTTGAAATGTGTCGAATCGAATCAAATAGATTAGTGTGGGCAAGGTAAGGTTAGGGTAGGGTAGAGAAGAATAGAATAGAGTAGAATAGAACAGAACAGAAAGAATCGAGTAGACTAGAGTCACACAGAGTCGAATACTGCCAAAAAGAGCCGAATAGAGTGGAAAAGAGCCGAATAGAACCGAATCGAGTTTAATGGAGGAGAAAGGAGATGAATCGAGCCGATATGACCCGAATCAGGTCGAATTCCGTTCAAGTGTGTCGAATAGCATAGAACAGATTACAGTAGGCTAAGTTAGGGTAGGGTAGGGTAGAATAGAGTGCAGTAGAACAGAGCAGAAGAGAAGAGAACACAACTGAAAGAATAGAATAGGGTCGAGACGAGCAGAGTATAGAAGAGTAGAGTAGAGTAGAGTCGAATATTGCCGAATAGAGCCAAAGACAGCCAAATAGAGCCCAAAAGAGCTAAATCGATAGAAACCAAGACAAATCACGCCGAATCCCGTGGAATCGTGCTCTATCGCGTCGAATCCTGTCGAATTGCATTGAATCTGATCAATTCCAATCCAATCCAATCCAATCCATTACAATAGACTAGAGTAGGGTAGAGTCCAATACAATACAGTAGAGAACAGTTTAGGATGGAGTAGAATGGTGTGGCATGGAGTCGAGTGGAGTCGAAAAGAGATAATAGAGTTGAGTAGAGTCTAACAGAGCCGAATAGAGCCTATTCGAGCTGACTAGAGCCGAATGGAGCCGATTAGAGCTGAATCGAACCGATTTGAGCCGATTGGGGATGAATGGAGTGGAAAGGAGCCGATTTGAGCTGAATCGCATCGAGATGCGTGGAATCGAATCCAGTAGAATAGATTAGATTAGGGTAGGGTGGAATAGAGTAGACTTGAACACAGTAGAAGAGAATGGAAAGAATACAATAGAATAGAGTAGAAAAGGGTAGAGCAGAGCAGAATAGTGTAGAGTAGAATAGAGTAGAGTAGAACAGAGTCGAAGCAAGCTGAATGGAGACGAAACGAGACAAATCTCGTCGAATGGCGTCGAATCCCATGGAATCAATCACAGTAGGGTATAGTAGAATAGCGTAGAATGGAGTAGAATGGTGTGCAATGGAATCGAGTAGAGTAGAAGAGAGCCGAAGAGGGCCGAAGAGGGCCAAATCGAGCTGAATTGAGCGAAATCGAGCCGAATCCAGTGAATCGAGCCTAATCAAGCCGAATCGACACTATTCGAGACAAATGGAGCCGGATGGACATGAATCACACCGATTCGGCCCCTAGTCGCGTCAAAATTTGTCGAATTCAATGGAATAGACTAGAGTAGGGGAGGTTCGGGTAGGCTAGGGTAGGGTAGAATGGAGTAGAATAGAATAAAACAGAACAGAACACAACAAAATAGAACAGAACAACACAGAACGAATACAGAAACGAGTAGGCTAGAGTAGAGTAGAGGGGAATAGAGTAGAGTAGAATAGATTCGAACAGAGCCAAATCGAGCCGAATCGCGTCGAAATGGGTTGAATGAATCAAATCCAATCAAGTGGATTACAATACCTTAGAGTTGGGTAGCATAGGGTAGGGTAGAATAGAGTAGAATAGTACAGAACAGAGTAGAAACAATACAATAGAATAGAGAAGAGTTGACTAGAGTAGAATAGAGCTGAATAGAGCCAAATGCAGACGAAACGAGAGGAATCGTGTAGAAGCAATTAGAGTGGTGCTGGGTAGGGTAGAGCAGAATAGAGTAGAATAGTGTGGAATAGTGTGGAATGAATAGAATGGAGTAGAATGGAGTCAAATAGAAATGAATAGAGTAGAAAAGAGTCGAATAGAGCAGAATAGGGCCGAAGAACGCCAAATCGAGCAGATTCGAAGCGACTCAAGCCAAAACAAGCTGAATGGAGCCTAACTGAGCCGAATAGAGCCAAATCGAGCCGAATCGAGCCGATTCAAGCTTCATCGCCTCGAATCGCGTTCAATGCGTCAAATCCAATCGAGACGTATAGATTAGAGAAGGGGAGGGGAGGGCAGGGGAGGGTAGAACAGCGTAGAGTGGAATAGAAGAGATTAGAACAGAATAGAAGGAATAGAATCGAGTAGAATAGAGTGGAAAAGAGTAGAGTCGAATACAGTCGAATAGAGCCGACTAAGCTGAATAGAGACGAATGGAGCTGAATACAGCCGAAAAGAGCTGTATACTGCCGAATCACACCTAATCGAGCGGAATCAAGCAGAATCGCACTGACTGTCACCGAACAGCGTCGAATCGAATCAGGTCGAATCGAGTCGAGCCACATCGTTTTGAATCAAACAAGGTCAAATCGCTTCATATCGTGTCGAATCCCATGGAATCAAGTCGAATAACCTCGAATCGCGTCAAACCTCAGAGAATCCTACCGAATCACGTCGAGTCGCATGGAATCTCATCAAATCCCTTCAGATCTTGCTGAATCCAGTCAAGTCATATCAAATCGCTTTGCACGGAATCGAATTGAATCCAATAGACTAAAGTAGGCTAGGTTCGGGTGGGGTGCCGTAGGGTCGGGTAGGGTAGAATAGAATAGAGTACAACAGAATAGGAGAGAACAGAACAGAACAGAAAGAATACAACAGAACAGAATAGAGTCAAAGAGAGAGAACATACCCGAATTGAGCCGAGTGGAGACAAAACGAGACGAATCACGTCCGGTTGCTTCGAATCGCGTCAAATCAAATCGAATCGATTAGAAGAGATGAGGGTAGGGAAGGGTAGAATAGAATAGAGGAAAATAGTGAAGAATGGTGTGGAATGGAATGGAATGGAGTTGAACGGAGTCCAATAGAGACGGATAGATATGAATAGAGTACAAAAGAGTCTAATAGAGAAGAATAGGGCCGGATAGGGCCAAATAAGGCCTAATTGAGCAGAATCCAGCAGAATCGATGGAATTCGAGCCTAATCGAGCCGAATGGAGTGAAATGGAGTCAAGTCGAGCCGAACGAATAGAGCCGATGCGAACTGAATCGAGCTGATTCAAGCCTAATCGCGTCAAATCGCGTGGAAATACGTCACATCGAATCTAATCAAATAGACTAGGGGAGGGGCGGGTGGGTAGAATAGAACAGAATAGTACAGAATAGAAAGACTAGAATATAGTACAGTAGGGTGGAGTAGAGAGAGTAAAGCAGAGCAGAGTAGAATTGAGTCAAATAGAGTCAAATAGTGCAGGACATAGCTGAATAGAGCCCATTCTGGCCGAATCGAGTCAAATGGAAACAAAACGAGATGAATCACACCGAATTGCTTCGAATCGCATCCAGTCCAATAGATTAGAGTAACGTAGGGTAGAGTAGAACAGAATAGAGTAGAATAGCGTAGAATGGAGAAGAGTGGAGTCAAATGGAGTCGAACAGAGACAAATAGAGTAGAAAAGAGTCGAATCGAGCCAAATAGGGCCGAATAAGGCTGAACCGAGTGGAAACGAGCTGAATTGAAGCGATTCGAGCCAAATCGAGCTGAATCGAGCTGATGTTGCGGAATCGAGCCGACTCAAGCGTGATGGTGTCCAGTCGCATCGAAATGCTTTGAATCGAATCAAATGGAATCGATTAGAATAGGTTAGGGTAGGGTAGTTTATGATCGGAAGACTAGGGTAGATGCCAGTAGACTACGCTAGAGTAGACAAGAGAAGGCTAGAGTAGAAGCCTAGACTAGTAAGCTGGACTAGTCAGCTAGACTAGTGGCATAGAGCAGTAGCCTAGACAACTAGTCTTGAATAGTACCCTAAGTCAGTAATCTGAACGAGTACCCTTGCCTGAACTCTTAGCCTAATCTAGTACCCTTGCCTTAATTAGTAGTCCTAACAAGTACCCTTGCCTTAACCAGTAGTCTTCACTAGTACCCTTGCCTTCACTAGTAGTATGTCCTTAACACGTAGCCTGAACGGGTAGCCTTGCCTTAACCAGTACCCTCAACAAGTACCCACGCCTTAACTAGTAGCCTGGCCTTAACTAGTAGCCTGGCCTTAACTAGTTGCCTGAACTAGTACACTTGCCTTAAGGAGTACCCTTGCCCGAACTACTCCCCTTAATTAGGACCCTTATTGAATAACCCTAAGTAGTGGAGTATGGTACGGTGGGGTAGCATAGGGTAGGGAAGCCTACGGTGGAACAGAGAAAATAGAAGGAAATAGAATAGAACAGCATAGGTCAGGGTAGGTTAGCTCAGTGCAGGGTATGGTAGAGTAGCATAGGATGGAATAGAGAAAATAGAAAAGGAGACTAGAAAAGAGCAGACTAGATTAGGATAGGGTAGGGTGGGGGAGGGTTTTGTAGAATACAGTAGTGTAGAATGGAATAGAATGGTGTGGAGTGGAGTCGAATGGATTCGAACAGAGATGAATAGAGTAGAAAAGAGTTGAATAGAGCCGAATAACGCTGAATAGGACCAAATATGGCCGAAATGAGCCGAATCGAGTCGAGTCCACCAGATTCGGGATGAATGCAGCTGAGTGGAGCTGAAATGAGCCAAATAGAGACAAACTGAACCCAGCAAAATCGAGCCAAAACACACTTAATTGCATCCTATTGCATCGGATCTCGTCGAATTCCATCAAATCCCACCAAAACGCATCAAATCTCGCGGAATCTCACCGAATCCCGTCGAATTGTCTCAAATCGGGTCGAATGGTGTCAAACGGAATGGAATCGAATTAAATCGAATAGATTAGAGTAGTGTAGGTTAGGCTGGGATTCAGTAGGGAAGGGCACCGAAGAATAGAATAGAGTAGAACAGAAGAGAATATCAAGAGTAGAATGGAGTAGAGTTGAGTAGAGTGGAATAGTCAGAGTCGGGTAGTGCAGAATATAGATGAATAGATCCAATTCAAGCCGAATCGATTCGAATGGAGAGGAAAGGAGACAAATCGTGATGAATCGAATCGATTCGAATCGATTAGAGTAGGGTAGGGTAGAACAGAATAGAATAGAGTAGAAAAGAGTAGAATGGTGTGGAATGGAGTTGAATGGAGCCAGATAGAGACAAATAAAGTAGAAAGGGTTGAGTAGAGCTGAACAGGGCTGAATAAGGTTCACTCGAGCCTAATTACGCTGAATTGAGCAGAATCGAGACGAACTGACCCAATTCAAGCCAAATAGAGCTAAATCGAGCCGATTCAAGCCTAATCACATGGAATCGCGTCGAAATGCGTTGAATCGAATAGATTAGTGTAGAGGAGGGTACGGCAGGAGAGGCTAGACTACAACACAACAGAACACAATAGAAAGAAGAGAATAGAATTAAGTAGAGTCGGGTCCAGTAGAATAGAGTCAAATCGAGTTGACGAGAGCTAAAAAGAGCCAAACAGAGCTGAATACAGCCGAATTGACCAAATTCAAGGTGAATCGAGATGAATCAAGTCCAGTCGTTTGAAATGTGTCGAATCGAATCAAATAGATTAGTGTGGGCAAGGTAAGGTTAGGGAAGGGTAGAGAAGAATAGAATAGAGTAGAATAGAACAGAACAGAAAGAATCGAGTAGACTAGAGTCACACAGAGTCGAATACTGCCAAAAAGAGGCGAATAGAGTGGAAAAGAGCCGAATAGAACCGAATCGAGTTTAATGGAGGAGAAAGGAGATGAATCGAGCCGATATGACCCGAATCAGGTCGAATTCCGTTCAAGTGTGTCGAATAGCATAGAACAGATTACAGTAGGCTAAGTTAGGGTAGGGTAGGGTAGAATAGAGTGCAGTAGAACAGAGCAGAAGAGAAGAGAACACAACTGAAAGAATAGAATAGGGTCGAGACGAGCAGAGTATAGAAGAGTAGAGTAGAGTAGAGTCGAATATTGCCGAATAGAGCCAAAGACAGCCAAATAGAGCCCAAAAGAGCTAAATCGATAGAAACCAAGACAAATCACGCCGAATCCCGTGGAATCGTGCTCTATCGCGTCGAATCCCGTCGAATTGCATTGAATCTGATCAATTCCAATCCAATCCAATCCATTACAATAGACTAGAGTAGGGTAGAGTCCAATACAATACAGTAGAGAACAGTTTAGGATGGAGTAGAATGGTGTGGCATGGAGTCGAGTGGAGTCGAAAAGAGATAATAGAGTTGAGTAGAGTCTAACAGAGCCGAATAGAGCCTATTCGAGCTGACTAGAGCCGAATGGAGCCGATTAGAGCTGAATCGAACCGATTTGAGCCGATTGGGGATGAATGGAGTGGAAAGGAGCCGATTTGAGCTGAATCGCATCGAGATGCGTGGAATCGAATCCAGTAGAATAGATTAGATTAGGGTAGGGTGGAATAGAGTAGACTTGAACACAGTAGAAGAGAATGGAAAGAATACAATAGAATAGAGTAGAAAAGGGTAGAGCAGAGCAGAATAGTGTAGAGTAGAATAGAGTAGAGTAGAACAGAGTCGAATCAAGCTGAATGGAGACGAAACGAGACAAATCACGTCAAATGGCGTCGTATCCCGTCAAATCAATTTTTATAGTAGAATAGCGTAGAATGGAGTGGAATGGTGTGCAATGGAATCGAGTAGAGTAGAAAAGAGCTGAAGAGAGCCGAAGAGGGCCAAATCGAGCTGAATTGAGCGAAATCGAGCCGAATCCAGTGAATCGAGCCTAGTCAAGCCAAATCGACACTATTCGAGACAAATGGAGCCGGATGGACATGAATCACACCGATTCGGCCCCTAGTCGCGTCAAAATTTGTCGAATTCAATGGAATAGACTAGAGTAGGGGAGGTTCGGGTAGGCTAGGGTAGAGTAGAATGGAGTAGAATAGAATAAAACAGAACAGAACACAACAAAATAGAACAGAACAACACAGAACGAATACAGAAACGAGTAGGCTAGAGTAGAGTAGAGGGGAATAGAGTAGAGTAGAATAGATTCGAACAGAGCCAAATCGAGCCGAATCGCGTCGAAATGGGTTGAATGAATCAAGTCCAATTAAGTGGATTACAATACCTTAGAGTTGGGTAGCATAGGGTAGGGTAGAATAGAGTAGAATAGTACAGAACAGAGTAGAAACAATACAATAGAATAGAGAAGAGTTGACTAGAGTAGAATAGAGCTGAATAGAGCCAAATGCAGATGAAACGAGAGGAATCGTGTAGAAGCAATTAGAGTGGTGCTGGGTAGGGTAGAGCAGAATAGAGTAGAATAGTGTAGAATAGTGTGGAATGAATAGAATGGAGTAGAATGGAGTCAAATAGAAATGAATAGAGTAGAAAAGAGTCGAATAGAGCAGAATAGGGCCGAAGAACGCCAAATCGAGCAGATTCGAAGCGACTCAAGCCAAAACAAGCTGAATGGAGCCTAACTGAGCCGAATAGAGCCAAATCGAGCCGAATCGAGCCGATTCAAGCTTCATCGCCTCGAATCGCGTTCAATGCGTCAAATCCAATTGAGACGTATAGATTAGAGAAGGGGAGGGGAGGGGAGGGGAGAATAGAACAGCGTAGAGTGGAATAGAAGAGATTAGAACAGAATAGAAGGAATAGAATCGAGTAGAATAGAGTGGAAAAGAGTAGAGTCGAATACAGTCGAATAGAGCCGACTAAGCTGAATAGAGACGAATGGAGCTGAATACAGCCGAAAAGAGCTGTATACTGCCGAATCACACCTAATCGAGTGGAATCAAGCAGAATCGCACTGACTGTCACCGAACAGCTTCGAATCGAATCAGGTCGAATCGAGTCGAGCCACATCGTTTTGAATCAAACAAGGTCAAATCGCTTCATATCGTGTCGAATCCCATGGAATCACGTCGAATAACTTCGAATCGTGTCAAACCTCAGAGAATCCTACCGAATCACGTCGAGTCGCATGGAATCTCATCAAATCCCTTCAGATCTTGCTGAATCCAGTCAAGTCATATCAAATCGCTTTGCACGGAATCGAATTGAATCCAATAGACTAAAGTAGGCTAGGTTCGGGTGGGGTGCCGTAGGGTCGGGTAGGGTAGAATAGAATAGAGTACAACAGAATAGGAGAGAACAGAACAGAACAGAAAGAATACAACAGAACAGAATAGAGTCAAAGAGAGAGAACATACCCGAATTGAGCCGAGTGGAGACAAAACGAGACGAATCACGTCCGGTTGCTTCGAATCGCGTCAAATCAAATCGAATCGATTAGAAGAGATTAGGGTAGGGAAGGGTAGAATAGAATAGAGGAAAATAGTGAAGAATGGTGTGGAATGGAATAGAATGGAGTTGAACGGAGTCCAATAGAGACGGATAGATATGAATAGAGTACAAAAGAGTCTAATAGAGAAGAATAGGGCCAGATAGGGCCAAATAAGGCTTAATTGAGCAGAATCCAGCAGAATCGATGGAATTCGAGCCTAATCGAGCCGAATGGAGTGAAATGGAGTCAAGTCGAGCCGAATAGAGCCGATGCGAACTGAATCGAGCTGATTCAAGCCTAATCGCGTCAAATCGCGTGGAAATACGTCACATCGAATCTAATCAAATAGACTAGGGGAGGGGCGGGTGGGTAGAATAGAACAGAATAGTACAGAATAGAAAGACTAGAATATAGTACAGTAGGGTGGAGTAGAGAGAGTAAAGCAGAGCAGAGTAGAATTGAGTCAAATAGAGTCAAATAGTGCAGGACATAGCTGAATAGAGCCCATTCTGGCCGAATCGAGTCAAATGGAAACAAAACGAGATGAATCACACCGAATTGCTTCGAATCGCATTCAGTCGAATAGATTAGAGTAACGTAGGGTAGAGTAGAACAGAATAGAGTAGAATAGCGTAGAATGGAGAAGAGTGGAGTCAAATGGAGTCGAACAGAGACAAATAGAGTAGAAAAGAGTCGAATCGAGCCAAATAGGGCCGAATAAGGCTGAACCGAGTGGAAACGAGCTGAATTGAAGCGATTCGAGCCAAATCGAGCTGAATCGAGCTGATGTTGCGGAATCGAGCCGACTCAAGCGTGATGGTGTCCAGTCGCATCGAAATGCTTTGAATCGAATCAAATGGAATCGATTAGAATAGGTTAGGGTAGGGTAGTTTATGATCGGAAGACTAGGGTAGATGCAAGTAGACTACACTAGAGTAGACAAGAGAAGGCTAGAGTAGAAGCCTAGACTAGTAAGCTGGACTAGTCAGCTAGACTAGTGGCATAGAGCAGTAGCCTAGACAACTAGTCTTGAATAGTACCCTAAGTCAGTAATCTGAACGAGTACCCTTGCCTGAACTCTTAGCCTAATCTAGTACCCTTGCCTTAATTAGTAGTCCTAACAAGTACCCTTGCCTTAACCAGTAGTCTTCACTAGTACCCTTGCCTTCACTAGTAGTATGTCCTTAACAAGTAGCCTGAACGGGTAGCCTTGCCTTAACCAGTACCCTCAACAAGTACCCACGCCTTAACTAGTAGCCTGGCCTTAACTAGTAGCCTGGCCTTAACTAGTAGCCTGAACTAGTACACTTGCCTTAAGGAGTACCCTTGCCCGAACTACTCCCCTTAATTAGGACCCTAATTGAGTAACCCTAAGTAGTAGAGTATGGTACGGTGGGGTAGCATAGGGTAGGGAAGCCTACGGTGGAACAGAGAAAATAGAAGGAAATAGAATAGAACAGCATAGGTCAGGGTAGGTTAGCTTAGTGCAGGGTATGGTAGAGTAGCATAGGATGGAATAGAGAAAATAGAAAAGGAGACTAGAAAAGAGCAGACTAGATTAGGATAGGGTAGGGTGGGGGAGGGTTTTGTAGAATACAGTAGTGTAGAATGGAATAGAATGGTGTGGAGTGGAGTCGAATGGATTCGAACAGAGATGAATAGAGTAGAAAAGAGTTGACTAGAGCCGAATAACGCTGAATAGGACCAAATATGGCCGAAATGAGCCGAATCGAGTCGAGTCCACCAGATTCGGGATGAATGCAGCTGAGTGGAGCTGAAATGAGCCAAATAGAGACAAACTGAACCCAGCAAAATCGAGCCAAAACACACTTAATTGCATCCTATTGCATCGGATCTCGTCGAATTCCATCAAATCCCACCAAAACGCATCAAATCTCGCGGAATCTCACCGAATCCCGTCGAATTGTCTCAAATCGGGTCGAATGGTGTCAAACGGAATGGAATCGAATTAAATCGAATAGATTAGAGTAGTGTAGGTTAGGCTGGGATTCAGTAGGGAAGGGCACAGAAGAATAGAATAGAGTAGAACAGAAGAGAATACCAAGAGTAGAATGGAGTAGAGTTGAGTAGAGTGGAATAGTCAGAGTCGGGTAGTGCAGAATATAGATGAATAGATCCAATTCAAGCCGAATCGATTCGAATGGAGAGGAAAGGAGACAAATCGTGATGAATCGAATCGATTCGAATCGATTAGAGTAGGGTAGGGTAGAACAGAATAGAATAGAGTAGAAAAGAGTAGAA
This sequence comes from Loxodonta africana, assembly GCF_030014295.1. Taxonomy (NCBI): domain Eukaryota; kingdom Metazoa; phylum Chordata; class Mammalia; order Proboscidea; family Elephantidae; genus Loxodonta; species Loxodonta africana. The sequence goes on along the minus strand of NW_026974873.1, from coordinate 428,270 downwards.
TGGTGTGGAATGGAGTTGAATGGAGCCAGATAGAGACAAATAAAGTAGAAAGGGTTGAGTAGAGCTGAACAGGGCTGAATAAGGTTCACTCGAGCCTAATTACGCTGAATTGAGCAGAATCGAGACGAACTGACCCAATTCAAGCCAAATAGAGCTAAATCGAGCCGATTCAAGCCTAATCACATGGAATCGCGTCGAAATGCGTTGAATCGAATAGATTAGTGTAGAGGAGGGTACGGCAGGAGAGGCTAGACTACAACACAACAGAACACAATAGAAAGAAGAGAATAGAATTAAGTAGAGTCGGGTCCAGTAGAATAGAGTCAAATCGAGTTGACGAGAGCTAAAAAGAGCCAAACAGAGCTGAATACAGCCGAATTGACCAAATTCAAGGTGAATCGAGATGAATCAAGTCCAGTCGTTTGAAATGTGTCGAATCGAATCAAATAGGTTAGTGTGGGCAAGGTAAGGTTAGGGTAGGGTAGAGAAGAATAGAATAGAGTAGAATAGAACAGAACAGAAAGAATCGAGTAGACTAGAGTCACACAGAGTCGAATACTGCCAAAAAGAGCCGAATAGAGTGGAAAAGAGCCGAATAGAACCGAATCGAGTTTAATGGAGGAGAAAGGAGATGAATCGAGCCGATATGACCCGAATCAGGTCGAATTCCGTTCAAGTGTGTCGAATAGCATAGAACAGATTACAGTAGGCTAAGTTAGGGTAGGGTAGGGTAGAATAGAGTGCAGTAGAACAGAGCAGAAGAGAAGAGAACACAACTGAAAGAATAGAATAGGGTCGAGACGAGCAGAGTATAGAAGAGTAGAGTAGAGTAGAGTCGAATATTGCCGAATAGAGCCAAAGACAGCCAAATAGAGCCCAAAAGAGCTAAATCGATAGAAACCAAGACAAATCACGCCGAATCCCGTGGAATCGTGCTCTATCGCGTCGAATCCCGTCGAATTGCATTGAATCTGATCAATTCCAATCCAATCCAATCCAATGCAATCCAATCCATTACAATAGACTAGAGTAGGGTAGAGTCCAATACAATACAGTAGAGAACAGTTTAGGATGGAGTAGAATGGTGTGGCATGGAGTCGAGTGGAGTCGAAAAGAGATAATAGAGTTGAGTAGAGTCTAACAGAGCCGAATAGAGCCTATTCGAGCTGACTAGAGCCGAATGGAGCCGATTAGAGCTGAATCGAACCGATTTGAGCCCATTGGGGATGAATGGAGTGGAAAGGAGCCGATTTGAGCTGAATCGCATCGAGATGCGTGGAATCGAATCCAGTAGAATAGATTAGATTAGGGTAGGGTGGAATAGAGTAGACTTGAACACAGTAGAAGAGAATGGAAAGAATACAATAGAATAGAGTAGAAAAGGGTAGAGCAGAGCAGAATAGTGTAGAGTAGAATAGAGTAGAGTAGAACAGAGTCGAAGGAAGCTGAATGGAGACGAAACGAGACAAATCTCGTCGAATGGCGTCGAATCCCATGGAATCAATCACAGTAGGGTATAGTAGAATAGCGTAGAATGGAGTAGAATGGTGTGCAATGGAATCGAGTAGAGTAGAAGAGAGCCGAAGAGGGCCGAAGAGGGCCAAATCGAGCTGAATTGAGCGAAATCGAGCCGAATCCAGTGAATCGAGCCTAATCAAGCCGAATCGACACTATTCGAGACAAATGGAGCCGGATGGACATGAATCACACCGATTCGGCCCCTAGTCGCGTCAAAATTTGTCGAATTCAATGGAATAGACTAGAGTAGGGGAGGTTCGGGTAGGCTAGGGTAGGGTAGAATGGAGTAGAATAGAATAAAACAGAACAGAACACAACAAAATAGAACAGAACAACACAGAACGAATACAGAAACGAGTAGGCTAGAGTAGAGTAGAGGGGAATAGAGTAGAGTAGAATAGATTCGAACAGAGCCAAATCGAGCCGAATCGCGTCGAAATGGGTTGAATGAATCAAATCCAATCAAGTGGATTACAATACCTTAGAGTTGGGTAGCATAGGGTAGGGTAGAATAGAGTAGAATAGTACAGAACAGAGTAGAAACAATACAATAGAATAGAGAAGAGTTGACTAGAGTAGAATAGAGCTGAATAGAGCCAAATGCAGACGAAACGAGAGGAATCGTGTAGAAGCAATTAGAGTGGTGCTGGGTAGGGTAGAGCAGAATAGAGTAGAATAGTGTAGAATAGTGTGGAATGAATAGAATGGAGTAGAATGGAGTCAAATAGAAATGAATAGAGTAGAAAAGAGTCGAATAGAGCAGAATAGGGCCGAAGAACGCCAAATCGAGCAGATTCGAAGCGACTCAAGCCAAAACAAGCTGAATGGAGCCTAACTGAGCCGAATAGAGCCAAATCGAGCCGAATCGAGCCGATTCAAGCTTCATCGCCTCGAATCGCGTTCAATGCGTCAAATCCAATTGAGACGTATAGATTAGAGAAGGGGAGGGGAGGGGAGAATAGAACAGCGTAGAGTGGAATAGAAGAGATTAGAACAGAATACAAGGAATAGAATCGAGTAGAATAGAGTGGAAAAGAGTAGAGTCGAATACAGTCGAATAGAGCCGACTAAGCTGAATAGAGACGAATGGAGCTGAATACAGCCGAAAAGAGCTGTATACTGCCGAATCACACCTAATCGAGCGGAATCAAGCAGAATCGCACTGACTGTCACCGAACAGCGTCGAATCGAATCAGGTCGAATCGAGTCGAGCCACATCGTTTTGAATCAAACAAGGTCAAATCGCTTCATATCGTGTCGAATCCCATGGAATCACGTCGAATAACTTCGAATCGCGTCAAACCTCAGAGAATCCTACCGAATCACGTCGAGTCGCATGGAATCTCATCAAATCCCTTCAGATCTTGCTGAATCCAGTCAAGTCATATCAAATCGCTTTGCACGGAATCGAATCGAATCCAATAGACTAAAGTAGGCTAGGTTCGGGTGGGGTGCCGTAGGGTCGGGTAGGGTAGAATAGAATAGAGTACAACAGAATAGGAGAGAACAGAACAGAAAGAATACAACAGAACAGAATAGAGTCAAAGAGAGAGAACATAGCCGAATTGAGCCGAGTGGAGACAAAACGAGACGAATCACGTCCGGTTGCTTCGAATCGCGTCAAATCAAATCGAATCGATTAGAAGAGATTAGGGTAGGGAAGGGTAGAATAGAATAGAGGAAAATAGTGAAGAATGCTGTGGAATGGAATAGAATGGAGTTGAACGGAGTCCAATAGAGACGGATAGATATGAATAGAGTACAAAAGAGTCTAATAGAGAAGAATAGGGCCGGATAGGGCCAAATAAGGCCTAATTGAGCAGAATCCAGCAGAATCGATGGAATTCGAGCCTAATCGAGCCGAATGGAGTGAAATGGAGTCAAGTCGAGCCGAACGAATAGAGCCGATGCGAACTGAATCGAGCTGATTCAAGCCTAATCGCGTCAAATCGCGTGGAAATACGTCACATCGAATCTAATCAAATAGATTAGGGGAGGGGCGGGTGGGTAGAATAGAACAGAATAGTACAGAATAGAAAGACTAGAATATAGTACAGTAGGGTGGAGTAGAGAGAGTAAAGCAGAGCAGAGTAGAATTGAGTCAAATAGAGTCAAATAGTGCAGGACATAGCTGAATAGAGCCCATTCTGGCCGAATCGAGTCAAATGGAAACAAAACGAGATGAATCACACCGAATTGCTTCGAATCGCATCCAGTCGAATAGATTAGAGTAACGTAGGGTAGAGTAGAACAGAATAGAGTAGAATAGCGTAGAATGGAGAAGAGTGGAGTCAAATGGAGTCGAACAGAGACAAATAGAGTAGAAAAGAGTCGAATCGAGCCAAATAGGGCCGAATAAGGCTGAATCGAGTGGAAATGAGCTGAATTGAAGCAATTCGAGCCAAATCGAGCTGATGTTGCGGAATCGAGCCGACTCAAGCGTGATGGTGTCCAGTCGCATCGAAATGCTTTGAATCGAATCAAATGGACTCGATTAGAATAGGTTAGGGTAGGGTAGTTTATGATCGGAAGACTAGGGTAGATGCAAGTAGACTACACTAGAGTAGACAAGAGAAGGCTAGAGTAGAAGCCTAGACTAGTAAGCTGGACTAGTCAGCTAGACTAGTGGCATAGAGCAGTAGCCTAGACAACTAGTCTTGAATAGTACCCTAAGTCAGTAATCTGAACGAGTACCCTTGCCTGAACTCTTAGCCTAATCTAGTACCCTTGCCTTAATTAGTAGTCCTAACAAGTACCCTTGCCTTAACCAGTAGTCTTCACTAGTACCCTTGCCTTCACTAGTAGTATGTCCTTAACACGTAGCCTGAACGGGTAGCCTTGCCTTAACCAGTACCCTCAACAAGTACCCACGCCTTAACTAGTAGCCTGGCCTTAACTAGTAGCCTGAACTAGTACACTTGCCTTAAGGAGTACCCTTGCCGGAACTACTCCCCTTAATTAGGACCCTTATTGAATAACCCTAAGTAGTAGAGTATGGTACGGTGGGGTAGCATAGGGTAAGGAAGCCTACGGTGGAACAGAGAAAATAGAAGGAAATAGAATAGAACAGCATAGGTCAGGGTAGGTTAGCTTAGTGCAGGGTATGGTAGAGTAGCATAGGATGGAATAGAGAAAATAGAAAAGGAGACTAGAAAAGAGCAGACTAGATTAGGATAGGGTAGGGTGGGGGAGGGTTTTGTAGAATACAGTAGTGTAGAATGGAATAGAATGGTGTGGAGTGGAGTCGAATGGATTCGAACAGAGATGAATAGAGTAGAAAAGAGTTGACTAGAGCCGAATAACGCTGAATAGGACCAAATATGGCCGAAATGAGCCAAATCGAGTCGAGTCCACCAGATTCGGGATGAATGCAGCTGAGTGGAGCTGAAATGAGCCAAATAGAGACAAACTGAACCCAGCAAAATCGAGCCAAAACACACTTAATTGCATCCTATTGCATCGGATCTCGTCGAATTCCATCAAATCCCACCAAAACGCATCAAATCTCGCGGAATCTCACCGAATCCCGTCGAATTGTCTCAAATCGGGTCGAATGGTGTCAAACGGAATGGAATCGAATTAAATCGAATAGATTAGAGTAGTGTAGGTTAGGCTGGGATTCAGTAGGGAAGGGCACAGAAGAATAGAATAGAGTAGAACAGAAGAGAATACCAAGAGTAGAATGGAGTAGAGTTGAGTAGAGTGGAATAGTCAGAGTCGGGTAGTGCAGAATATAGATGAATAGATCCAATTCAAGCCGAATCGATTCGAATGGAGAGGAAAGGAGACAAATCGTGATGAATCGAATCGATTCGAATCGATTAGAGTAGGGTAGGGTAGAACAGAATAGAATAGAGTAGAGTAGAAAAGAGTAGAATGGTGTGGAATGGAGTTGAATGGAGCCAGATAGAGACAAATAAAGTAGAAAGGGTTGAGTAGAGCTGAACAGGGCTGAATAAGGTTCACTCGAGCCTAATTACGCTGAATTGAGCAGAATCGAGACGAACTGACCCAATTCAAGCCAAATAGAGCTAAATCGAGCCGATTCAAGCCTAATCACATGGAGTCGCGTCGAAATGCATTGAATCGAATAGATTAGTGTAGAGGAGGGTACGGCAGGAGAGGCTAGACTACAACACAACAGAACACAATAGAAAGAAGAGAATAGAATTAAGTAGAGTCGGGTCCAGTAGAATAGAGTCAAATCGAGTTGACGAGAGCTAAAAAGAGCCAAACAGAGCTGAATACAGCCGAATTGACCAAATTCAAGGTGAATCGAGATGAATCAAGTCCAGTCGTTTGAAATGTGTCGAATCGAATCAAATAGGTTAGTGTGGGCAAGGTAAGGTTAGGGTAGGGTAGAGAAGAATAGAATAGAGTAGAATAGAACAGAACAGAAAGAATCGAGTAGACTAGAGTCACACAGAGTCGAATACTGCCAAAAAGAGCCGAATAGAGTGGAAAAGAGCCGAATAGAACCGAATCGAGTTTAATGGAGGAGAAAGGAGATGAATCGAGCCGATATGACCCGAATCAGGTCGAATTCCGTTCAAGTGTGTCGAATAGCATAGAACAGATTACAGTAGGCTAAGTTAGGGTAGGGTAGGGTAGAATAGAGTGCAGTAGAACAGAGCAGAAGAGAAGAGAACACAACTGAAAGAATAGAATAGGGTCGAGACGAGCAGAGTATAGAAGAGTAGAGTAGAGTAGAGTCGAATATTGCCGAATAGAGCCAAAGACAGCCAAATAGAGCCCAAAAGAGCTAAATCGATAGAAACCAAGACAAATCACGCCGAATCCCGTGGAATCGTGCTCTATCGCGTCGAATCCCGTCGAATTGCATTGAATCTGATCAATTCCAATCCAATCCAATCCAATCCAATCCAATCCATTACAATAGACTAGAGTAGGGTAGAGTCCAATACAATACAGTAGAGAACAGTTTAGGATGGAGTAGAATGGTGTGGCATGGAGTCGAGTGGAGTCGAAAAGAGATAATAGAGTTGAGTAGAGTCTAACAGAGCCGAATAGAGCCTATTCGAGCTGACTAGAGCCGAATGGAGCCGATTAGAGCTGAATCGAACCGATTTGAGCCCATTGGGGATGAATGGAGTGGAAAGGAGCCGATTTGAGCTGAATCGCATCGAGATGCGTGGAATCGAATCCAGTAGAATAGATTAGATTAGGGTAGGGTGGAATAGAGTAGACTTGAACACAGTAGAAGAGAATGGAAAGAATACAATAGAATAGAGTAGAAAAGGGTAGAGCAGAGCAGAATAGTGTAGAGTAGAATAGAGTAGAGTAGAACAGAGTCGAAGGAAGCTGAATGGAGACGAAACGAGACAAATCTCGTCGAATGGCGTCGAATCCCATGGAATCAATCACAGTAGGGTATAGTAGAATAGCGTAGAATGGAGTAGAATGGTGTGCAATGGAATCGAGTAGAGTAGAAGAGAGCCGAAGAGGGCCGAAGAGGGCCAAATCGAGCTGAATTGAGCGAAATCGAGCCGAATCCAGTGAATCGAGCCTAATCAAGCCGAATCGACACTATTCGAGACAAATGGAGCCGGATGGACATGAATCACACCGATTCGGCCCCTAGTCGCGTCAAAATTTGTCGAATTCAATGGAATAGACTAGAGTAGGGGAGGTTCGGGTAGGCTAGGGTAGGGTAGAATGGAGTAGAATAGAATAAAACAGAACAGAACACAACAAAATAGAACAGAACAACACAGAACGAATACAGAAACGAGTAGGCTAGAGTAGAGTAGAGGGGAATAGAGTAGAGTAGAATAGATTCGAACAGAGCCAAATCGAGCCGAATCGCGTCGAAATGGGTTGAATGAATCAAATCCAATCAAGTGGATTACAATACCTTAGAGTTGGGTAGCATAGGGTAGGGTAGAATAGAGTAGAATAGTACAGAACAGAGTAGAAACAATACAATAGAATAGAGAAGAGTTGACTAGAGTAGAATAGAGCTGAATAGAGCCAAATGCAGACGAAACGAGAGGAATCGTGTAGAAGCAATTAGAGTGGTGCTGGGTAGGGTAGAGCAGAATAGAGTAGAATAGTGTAGAATAGTGTGGAATGAATAGAATGGAGTAGAATGGAGTCAAATAGAAATGAATAGAGTAGAAAAGAGTCGAATAGAGCAGAATAGGGCCGAAGAACGCCAAATCGAGCAGATTCGAAGCGACTCAAGCCAAAACAAGCTGAATGGAGCCTAACTGAGCCGAATAGAGCCAAATCGAGCCGAATCGAGCCGATTCAAGCTTCATCGCCTCGAATCGCGTTCAATGCGTCAAATCCAATTGAGACGTATAGATTAGAGAAGGGGAGGGGAGGGGAGAATAGAACAGCGTAGAGTGGAATAGAAGAGATTAGAACAGAATACAAGGAATAGAATCGAGTAGAATAGAGTGGAAAAGAGTAGAGTCGAATACAGTCGAATAGAGCCGACTAAGCTGAATAGAGACGAATGGAGCTGAATACAGCCGAAAAGAGCTGTATACTGCCGAATCACACCTAATCGAGCGGAATCAAGCAGAATCGCACTGACTGTCACCGAACAGCGTCGAATCGAATCAGGTCGAATCGAGTCGAGCCACATCGTTTTGAATCAAACAAGGTCAAATCGCTTCATATCGTGTCGAATCCCATGGAATCACGTCGAATAACTTCGAATCGCGTCAAACCTCAGAGAATCCTACCGAATCACGTCGAGTCGCATGGAATCTCATCAAATCCCTTCAGATCTTGCTGAATCCAGTCAAGTCATATCAAATCGCTTTGCACGGAATCGAATCGAATCCAATAGACTAAAGTAGGCTAGGTTCGGGTGGGGTGCCGTAGGGTCGGGTAGGGTAGAATAGAATAGAGTACAACAGAATAGGAGAGAACAGAACAGAAAGAATACAACAGAACAGAATAGAGTCAAAGAGAGAGAACATAGCCGAATTGAGCCGAGTGGAGACAAAACGAGACGAATCACGTCCGGTTGCTTCGAATCGCGTCAAATCAAATCGAATCGATTAGAAGAGATTAGGGTAGGGAAGGGTAGAATAGAATAGAGGAAAATAGTGAAGAATGCTGTGGAATGGAATAGAATGGAGTTGAACGGAGTCCAATAGAGACGGATAGATATGAATAGAGTACAAAAGAGTCTAATAGAGAAGAATAGGGCCGGATAGGGCCAAATAAGGCCTAATTGAGCAGAATCCAGCAGAATCGATGGAATTCGAGCCTAATCGAGCCGAATGGAGTGAAATGGAGTCAAGTCGAGCCGAACGAATAGAGCCGATGCGAACTGAATCGAGCTGATTCAAGCCTAATCGCGTCAAATCGCGTGGAAATACGTCACATCGAATCTAATCAAATAGATTAGGGGAGGGGCGGGTGGGTAGAATAGAACAGAATAGTACAGAATAGAAAGACTAGAATATAGTACAGTAGGGTGGAGTAGAGAGAGTAAAGCAGAGCAGAGTAGAATTGAGTCAAATAGAGTCAAATAGTGCAGGACATAGCTGAATAGAGCCCATTCTGGCCGAATCGAGTCAAATGGAAACAAAACGAGATGAATCACACCGAATTGCTTCGAATCGCATCCAGTCGAATAGATTAGAGTAACGTAGGGTAGAGTAGAACAGAATAGAGTAGAATAGCGTAGAATGGAGAAGAGTGGAGTCAAATGGAGTCGAACAGAGACAAATAGAGTAGAAAAGAGTCGAATCGAGCCAAATAGGGCCGAATAAGGCTGAATCGAGTGGAAATGAGCTGAATTGAAGCAATTCGAGCCAAATCGAGCTGATGTTGCGGAATCGAGCCGACTCAAGCGTGATGGTGTCCAGTCGCATCGAAATGCTTTGAATCGAATCAAATGGACTCGATTAGAATAGGTTAGGGTAGGGTAGTTTATGATCGGAAGACTAGGGTAGATGCAAGTAGACTACACTAGAGTAGACAAGAGAAGGCTAGAGTAGAAGCCTAGACTAGTAAGCTGGACTAGTCAGCTAGACTAGTGGCATAGAGCAGTAGCCTAGACAACTAGTCTTGAATAGTACCCTAAGTCAGTAATCTGAACGAGTACCCTTGCCTGAACTCTTAGCCTAATCTAGTACCCTTGCCTTAATTAGTAGTCCTAACAAGTACCCTTGCCTTAACCAGTAGTCTTCACTAGTACCCTTGCCTTCACTAGTAGTATGTCCTTAACACGTAGCCTGAACGGGTAGCCTTGCCTTAACCAGTACCCTCAACAAGTACCCACGCCTTAACTAGTAGCCTGGCCTTAACTAGTAGCCTGAACTAGTACACTTGCCTTAAGGAGTACCCTTGCCGGAACTACTCCCCTTAATTAGGACCCTTATTGAATAACCCTAAGTAGTAGAGTATGGTACGGTGGGGTAGCATAGGGTAAGGAAGCCTACGGTGGAACAGAGAAAATAGAAGGAAATAGAATAGAACAGCATAGGTCAGGGTAGGTTAGCTTAGTGCAGGGTATGGTAGAGTAGCATAGGATGGAATAGAGAAAATAGAAAAGGAGACTAGAAAAGAGCAGACTAGATTAGGATAGGGTAGGGTGGGGGAGGGTTTTGTAGAATACAGTAGTGTAGAATGGAATAGAATGGTGTGGAGTGGAGTCGAATGGATTCGAACAGAGATGAATAGAGTAGAAAAGAGTTGAATAGAGCCGAATAACGCTGAATAGGACCAAATATGGCCGAAATGAGCCAAATCGAGTCGAGTCCACCAGATTCGGGATGAATGCAGCTGAGTGGAGCTGAAATGAGCCAAATAGAGACAAACTGAACCCAGCAAAATCGAGCCAAAACACACTTAATTGCATCCTATTGCATCGGATCTCGTCGAATTCCATCAAATCCCACCAAAACGCATCAAATCTCGCGGAATCTCACCGAATCCCGTCGAATTGTCTCAAATCGGGTCGAATGGTGTCAAACGGAATGGAATCGAATTAAATCGAATAGATTAGAGTAGTGTAGGTTAGGCTGGGATTCAGTAGGGAAGGGCACAGAAGAATAGAATAGAGTAGAACAGAAGAGAATACCAAGAGTAGAATGGAGTAGAGTTGAGTAGAGTGGAATAGTCAGAGTCGGGTAGTGCAGAATATAGATGAATAGATCCAATTCAAGCCGAATCGATTCGAATGGAGAGGAAAGGAGACAAATCGTGATGAATCGAATCGATTCGAATCGATTAGAGTAGGGTAGGGTAGAACAGAATAGAATAGAGTAGAGTAGAAAAGAGTAGAATGGTGTGGAATGGAGTTGAATGGAGCCAGATAGAGACAAATAAAGTAGAAAGGGTTGAGTAGAGCTGAACAGGGCTGAATAAGGTTCACTCGAGCCTAATTACGCTGAATTGAGCAGAATCGAGACGAACTGACCCAATTCAAGCCAAATAGAGCTAAATCGAGCCGATTCAAGCCTAATCACATGGAGTCGCGTCGAAATGCATTGAATCGAATAGATTAGTGTAGAGGAGGGTACGGCAGGAGAGGCTAGACTACAACACAACAGAACACAATAGAAAGAAGAGAATAGAATTAAGTAGAGTCGGGTCCAGTAGAATAGAGTCAAATCGAGTTGACGAGAGCTGAAAAGAGCCAAACAGAGCTGAATACAGCCGAATTGACCAAATTCAAGGTGAATCGAGATGAATCAAGTCCAGTCGTTTGAAATGTGTCGAATCGAATCAAATAGATTAGTGTGGGGAAGGTAAGGTTAGGGTAGGGTAGAGAAGAATAGAATAGAGTAGAATAGAACAGAACAGAAAGAATCGAGTAGACTAGAGTCACACAGAGTCGAATACTGCCAAAAAGAGGCGAATAGAGTGGAAAAGAGCCGAATAGAACCGAATCGAGTTTAATGGAGGAGAAAGGAGATGAATCGAGCCGATATGACCCGAATCAGGTCGAATTCCGTTCAAGTGTGTCGAATAGCATAGAACAGATTACAGTAGGCTAAGTTAGGGTAGGGTAGGGTAGAATAGAGTGCAGTAGAACAGAGCAGAAGAGAAGAGAACACAACTGAAAGAATAGAATAGGGTCGAGACGAGCAGAGTATAGAAGAGTAGAGTAGAGTAGAGTCGAATATTGCCGAATAGAGCCAAAGACAGCCAAATAGAGCCCAAAAGAGCTAAATCGATAGAAACCAAGACAAATCACGCCGAATCCCGTGGAATCGTGCTCTATCGCGTCGAATCCCGTCGAATTGCATTGAATCTGATCAGTTCCAATCCAATCCAATCCAATCCATTACAATAGACTAGAGTAGGGTAGAGTCCAATACAATACAGTAGAGAACAGTTTAGGATGGAGTAGAATGGTGTGGCATGGAGTCGAGTGGAGTCGAAAAGAGATAATAGAGTTGAGTAGAGTCTAACAGAGCCGAATAGAGCCTATTCGAGCTGACTAGAGCCGAATGGAGCCGATTAGAGCTGAATCGAACCGATTTGAGCCGATTGGGGATGAATGGAGTGGAAAGGAGCCGATTTGAGCTGAATCGCATCGAGATGCGTGGAATCGAATCCAGTAGAATAGATTAGATTAGGGTAGGGTGGAATAGAGTAGACTTGAACACAGTAGAAGAGAATGGAAAGAATACAATAGAATAGAGTAGAAAAGGGTAGAGCAGAGCAGAATAGTGTAGAGTAGAATAGAGTAGAGTAGAACAGAGTCGAATCAAGCTGAATGGAGACGAAACGAGACAAATCGCGTCAAATGGCGTCGTATCCCGTCAAATCAATTTTTATAGTAGAATAGCGTAGAATGGAGTGGAATGGTGTGCAATGGAATCGAGTAGAGTAGAAAAGAGCTGAAGAGAGCCGAAGAGGGCCAAATCGAGCTGAATTGAGCGAAATCGAGCCGAATCCAGTGAATCGAGCCTAGTCAAGCCGAATCGACACTATTCGAGACAAATGGAGCCGGATGGACATGAATCACACCGATTCGGCCCCTAGTCGCGTCAAAATTTGTCGAATTCAATTGAATAGGCTAGAGTAGGAGAGGTTCGGGTAGGCTAGGGTAGGGTAGAATGGAGTAGAATAGAATAAAACAGAACAGAACACAACAAAATAGAACAGAACAACACAGAACGAATACAGAAACGAGTAGGCTAGAGTAGAGTAGAGGGGAATAGAGTAGAGTAGAATAGATTCGAACAGAGCCAAATCGAGCCGAATCGCGTCGAAATGGGTTGAATGAATCAAGTCCAATTAAGTGGATTACAATACCTTAGAGTTGGGTAGCATAGGGTAGGGTAGAATAGAGTAGAATAGTACAGAACAGAGTAGAAACAATACAATAGAATAGAGAAGAGTTGACTAGAGTAGAATAGAGCTGAATAGAGCCAAATGCAGACGAAACGAGAGGAATCGTGTAGAAGCAATTAGAGTGGTGCTGGGTAGGGTAGAGCAGAATAGAGTAGAATAGTGTAGAATAGTGCGGAATGAATAGAATGGAGTAGAATGGAGTCAAATAGAAATGAATAGAGTAGAAAAGAGTCTAATAGAGCAGAATAGGGCCGGATAGGGCCAAATAAGGCCTAATTGAGCAGAATCCAGCAGAATCGATGGAATTCGAGCCTAATCGAGCCGAATGGAGTGAAATGGAGTCAAGTCGAGCCGAATAGAGCCGATGCGAACTGAATCGAGCTGATTCAAGCCTAATCGCGTCAAATCGCGTGGAAATACGTCACATCGAATCTAATCAAATAGATTAGGGGAGGGGCGGGTGGGTAGAATAGAACAGAATAGTACAGAATAGAAAGACTAGAATATAGTACAGTAGGGTGGAGTAGAGAGAGTAAAGCAGAGCAGAGTAGAATTGAGTCAAATAGAGTCAAATAGTGCAGGACATAGCTGAATAGAGCCCATTCTGGCCGAATCGAGTCAAATGGAAACAAAACGAGATGAATCACACCGAATTGCTTCGAATCGCATCCAGTCGAATAAATTAGAGTAACGTAGGGTAGAGTAGAACAGAATAGAGTAGAATAGCGTAGAATGGAGAAGAGTGGAGTCAAATGGAGTCGAACAGAGACAAATAGAGTAGAAAAGAGTCGAATCGAGCCAAATAGGGCCGAATAAGGCTGAACCGAGTGGAAACGAGCTGAATTGAAGCGATTCGAGCCAAATCGAGCTGAATCGAGCTGATGTTGCGGAATCGAGCCGACTCAAGCGTGATGGTGTCCAGTCGCATCGAAATGCTTTGAATCGAATCAAATGGACTCGATTAGAATAGGTTAGGGTAGGGTAGTTTATGATAGGAAGACTAGGGTAGATGCAAGTAGACTACACTAGAGTAGACAAGAGAAGGCTAGAGTAGAAGCCTAGACTAGTAAGCTGGATTAGTCAGCTAGACTAGTGGCATAGAGCAGTAGCCTAGACAACTAGTCTTGAATAGTACCCTAAGTCAGTAATCTGAACGAGTACCCTTGCCTGAACTCTTAGCCTAATCTAGTACCCTTGCCTTAATTAGTAGTCCTAACAAGTAACCTTGCCTTAACCAGTAGTCTTCACTAGTACCCTTGCCTTCACTAGTAGTATGTCCTTAACAAGTAGCCTGAACGGGTAGCCTTGCCTTAACCAGTACCCTCAACAAGTACCGACGCCTTAACTAGTAGCCTTACCTTAACTAGTACCCTGGCCTTAACTAGTAGCCTGAACTAGTACACTTGCCTTAAGGAGTACCCTTGTCCGAACTACTCCCCTTAAGTAGGACCCTTATTGAATAACCCTAAGTAGTAGAGTATGGTACGGTGGAGTAGCATAGGGTACGGAAGCCTACGGTGGAACAGAGAAAATAGAAGGAAATAGAATAGAACAGCATAGGTCAGGGTAGGTTAGCTTAGTGCAGGGTATGGTAGAGTAGCATAGGATGGAATAGAGAAAATAGAAAAGGAGACTAGAAAAGAGCAGACTAGATTAGGATAGGGTAGGGTGGGGGAGGGTTTTGTAGAATACAGTAGTGTAGAATGGAATAGAATGGTGTGGAGTGGAGTCGAATGGATTCGGACAGAGATGAATAGAGTAGAAAAGAGTTGAATAGAGCCGAATAACGCTGAATAGGACCAAATATGGCCGAAATGAGCCGAATCGAGTCGAGTCCACCAGATTCGGGATGAATGCAGCTGAGTGGAGCTGAAATGAGCCAAATAGAGACAAACTGAACCCAGCAAAATCGAGCCAAAACACACTTAATTGCATCCTATTGCATCGGATCTCGTCGAATTCCATCAAATCCCACCAAAACGCATCAAATCTCGCGGAATCTCACCGAATCCCGTCGAACTGTCTCAAATCGGGTCGAATGGTGTCAAACGGAATGGAATCGAATTAAATCGAATAGATTAGAGTAGTGTAGGTTAGGCTGGGATTCAGTAGGGAAGGGCACAGAAGAATAGAATAGAGTAGAACAGAAGAGAATACCAAGAGTAGAATGGAGTAGAGTTGAGTAGAGTGGAATAGTCAGAGTCGGGTAGTGCAGAATATAGATGAATAGATCCAATTCAAGCCGAATCGATTCGAATGGAGAGGAAAGGAGACAAATCGTGATGAATCGAATCGATTCGAATCGATTAGAGTAGGGTAGGGTAGAACAGAATAGAATAGAGTAGAAAAGAGTAGAATGGTGTGGAATGGAGTTGAATGGAGCCAGATAGAGACAAATAAAGTAGAAAGGGTTGAGTAGAGCTGAACAGGGCTGAATAAGGTTCACTCGAGCCTAATTACGCTGAATTGAGCAGAATCGAGACGAACTGACCCAATTCAAGCCAAATAGAGCTAAATCGAGCCGATTCAAGCCTAATCACATGGAATCGCGTCGAAATGCGTTGAATCGAATAGATTAGTGTAGAGGAGGGTACGGCAGGAGAGGCTAGACTACAACACAACAGAACACAATAGAAAGAAGAGAATAGAATTAAGTAGAGTCGGGTCCAGTAGAATAGAGTCAAATCGAGTTGACGAGAGCTGAAAAGAGCCAAACAGAGCTGAATACAGCCGAATTGACCAAATTCAAGGTGAATCGAGATGAATCAAGTCCAGTCGTTTGAAATGTGTCGAATCGAATCAAATAGATTAGTGTGGGGAAGGTAAGGTTAGGGTAGGGTAGAGAAGAATAGAATAGAGTAGAATAGAACAGAACAGAAAGAATCGAGTAGACTAGAGTCACACAGAGTCGAATACTGCCAAAAAGAGCCGAATAGAGTGGAAAAGAGCCGAATAGAACCGAATCGAGTTTAATGGAGGAGAAAGGAGATGAATCGAGCCGATATGACCCGAATCAGGTCGAATTCCGTTCAAGTGTGTCGAATAGCATAGAACAGATTACAGTAGGCTAAGTTAGGGTAGGGTAGGGTAGAATAGAGCGCAGTAGAACAGAGCAGAAGAGAAGAGAACACAACTGAAAGAATAGAATAGGGTCGAGACGAGCAGAGTATAGAAGAGTAGAGTAGAGTAGAGTCGAATATTGCCGAATAGAGCCAAAGACAGCCAAATAGAGCCCAAAAGAGCTAAATCAATAGAAACCAAGACAAATCACGCCGAATCCCGTGGAATCGTGCTCTATCGCGTCGAATCCCGTCGAATTGCATTGAATCTGATCAATTCCAATCCAATCCAATCCGTTAGAATAGACTAGAGTAGGGTAGAGTCCAATACAATGCAGTAGAGAACAGTTTAGGATGGAGTAGAATGGTGTGGCATGGAGTCGAGTGGAGTCGAAAAGAGATAATAGAGTTGAGTAGAGTCTAACAGAGCCGAATAGAGCCTATTCGAGCTGACTAGAGCCGAATGGAGCCGATTAGAGCTGAATCGAACCGATTTGAGCCGATTGGGGATGAATGGAGTGGAAAGGAGCCGATTTGAGCTGAATCGCATCGAGATGCGTGGAATCGAATCCAGTAGAATAGATTAGATTAGGGTAGGGTGGAATAGAGTAGACTTGAACACAGTAGAAGAGAATGGAATGAATACAATAGAATAGAGTAGAAAAGGGTAGAGCAGAGCAGAATAGTGTAGAGTAGAACAGAGTCGAATCAAGCTGAATGGAGACGAAACGAGACAAATCGCGTCAAATGGCGTCGTATCCCGTCAAATCAATATTTATAGTAGAATAACGTAGAATGGAGTGGAATGGTGTGCAATGGAATCGAGTAGAGTAGAAAAGAGCTGAAGAGAGCCGAAGAGGGCCAAATCGAGCTGAATTGAGCGAAATCGAGCCGAATCCAGTGAATCGAGCCTAGTCAAGCCGAATCGACACTATTAGAGACAAATGGAGCCGAATGGACATGAATCACAGCGATTCGGCCCCTAGTCGCGTCAAAATTTGTCGAATTCAATTGAATAGACTAGAGTAGGGGAGGTTCGGGTAGGCTAGGGTAGGGTAGAATGGAGTAGAATAGAATAAAACAGAACAGAACACAACAAAATAGAACAGAACAACACAGAACGAATACAGAAACGAGTAGGCTAGAGTAGAGTAGAGGGGAATAGAGTAGAGTAGAATAGATTCGAACAGAGCCAAATCGAGCCGAATCGCGTCGAAATGGGTTGAATGAATCAAGTCCAATCAAGTGGATTACAATACCTTAGAGTTGGGTAGCATAGGGTAGGGTAGAATAGAGTAGAATAGTACAGAACAGAGTAGAAACAATACAATAGAATAGAGAAGAGTTGACTAGAGTAGAATAGAGCTGAATAGAGCCAAATGCAGACGAAACGAGAGGAATCGTGTAGAAGCAATTAGAGTGGTGCTGGGTAGGGTAGAGCAGAATAGAGTAGAATAGTGTGGAATGAATAGAATGGAGTAGAATGGAGTCAAATAGAAATGAATAGAGTAGAAAAGAGTCGAATAGAGCAGAATAGGGCCGAAGAACGCCAAATCGAGCAGATTCGAAGCGACTCAAGCCAAAACAAGCTGAATGGAGCCTAACTGAGCCGAATAGAGCCAAATCGAGCCGAATCGAGCCGATTCAAGCTTCATCGCCTCGAATCGCGTTCAATGCGTCAAATCCAATTGAGACGTATAGATTAGAGAAGGGGAGGGGAGGAGAGGGGAGAATAGAACAGCCTGGAGTGGAATAGAAGCGATTAGAACAGAATAGAAGGAATAGAATCGAGTAGAATAGAGTGGAAAAGAGTAGAGTCGAATACAGTCGAATAGAGCCGACTAAGCTGAATAGAGACGAATGGAGCTGAATACAGCCGAAAAGAGCTGTATACTGCCGAATCACACCTAATCGAGCGGAATCAAGCAGAATCACACTGACTGTCACCGAACAGCGTCGAATCGAATCAGGTCGAATCGAGTCGAGCCACATCGTTTTGAATCAAACAAGGTCAAATCGCTTCATATCGTGTCGAATCCCATGGAATCACGTCGAATAACTTCGAATCGCGTCAAACCTCAGAGAATCCTACCGAATCACGTCGAGTCGCATGGAATCTCATCAAATCCCTTCAGATCTTGCTGAATCCAGTCAAGTCATATCAAATCGCTTTGCACGGAATCGAATTGAATCCAATAGACTAAAGTAGGCTAGGTTCGGGTGGGGTGCCGTAGGGTCGGGTAGGGTAGAATAGAATAGAGTACAACAGAATAGGAGAGAACAGAACAGAACAGAAAGAATACAACAGAACAGAATAGAGTCAAAGAGAGAGAACATACCCGAATTGAGCCGAGTGGAGACAAAACGAGACGAATCACGTCCGGTTGCTTCGAATCGCGTCAAATCAAATCGAATCGATTAGAAGAGATTAGGGTAGGGAAGGGTAGAATAGAATAGAGGAAAATAGTGAAGAATGGTGTGGAATGGAATAGAATGGAGTTGAACGGAGTCCAATAGAGACGGAGAGATATGAATAGAGTACAAAAGAGTCTAATAGAGAAGAATAGGGCCGGATAGGGCCAAATAAGGCCTAATTGAGCAGAATCCAGCAGAATCGATGGAATTCGAGCCTAATCGAGCCGAATGGAGTGAAATGGAGTCAAGTCGAGCCGAATAGAGCCGATGCGAACTGAATCGAGCTGATTCAAGCCTAATCGCGTCAAATCGCGTGGAAATACGTCACATCGAATCTAATCAAATAGATTAGGGGAGGGGCGGGTGGGTAGAATAGAACAGAATAGTACAGAATAGAAAGACTAGAATATAGTACAGTAGGGTGGAGTAGAGAGAGTAAAGCAGAGCAGAGTAGAATTGAGTCAAATAGAGTCAAATAGTGCAGGACATAGCTGAATAGAGCCCATTCTGGCCGAATCGAGTCAAATGGAAACAAAACGAGATGAGTCACACCGAATTGCTTCGAATCGCATCCAGTCCAATAGATTAGAGTAACGTAGGGTAGAGTAGAACAGAATAGAGTAGAATAGCGTAGAATGGAGAAAAGTGGAGTCAAATGGAGTCGAACAGAGACAAATAGAGTAGAAAAGAGTCGAATCGAGCCAAATAGGGCCGAATAAGGCTGAACCGAGTGGAAACGAGCTGAATTGAAGCGATTCGAGCCAAATCGAGCTGAATCGAGCTGATGTTGCGGAATCGAGCCGACTCAAGCGTGATGGTGTCCAGTCGCATCGAAATGCTTTGAATCGAATCAAATGGACTCGATTAGAATAGGTTAGGGTAGGGTAGTTTATGATAGGAAGACTAGGGTAGATGCAAGTAGACTACACTAGAGTAGACAAGAGAAGGCTAGAGTAGAAGCCTAGACTAGTAAGCTGGATTAGTCAGCTAGACTAGTGGCATAGAGCAGTAGCCTAGACAACTAGTCTTGAATAGTACCCTAAGTCAGTAATCTGAACGAGTACCCTTGCCTGAACTCTTAGCCTAATCTAGTACCCTTGCCTTAATTAGTAGTCCTAAGAAGTACCTTTGCCTTAACCAGTAGTCTTCACTAGTACCCTTGCCTTCACTAGTAGTATGTCCTTAACAAGTAGCCTGAACGGGTAGCCTTGCCTTAACCAGTACCCTCAACAAGTACCCACGCCTTAACTAGTAGCCTGGCCTTAACTAGTAGCCTGGCCTTAACTAGTAGCCTGAACTAGTACACTTGCCTTAAGGAGTACCCTTGCCCGAACTACTCCCCTTAATTAGGACCCTTATTGAATAACCCTAAGTAGTAGAGTATGGTACGGTGGGGTAGCATAGGGTAGGGAAGCCTACGGTGGAACAGAGAAAATAGAAGGAAATAGAATAGAACAGCATAGGTCAGGGTAGGTTAGCTTAGTGCAGGGTATGGTAGAGTAGCATAGGATGGAATAGAGAAAATAGAAAAGGAGACTAGAAAAGAGCAGACTAGATTAGGATAGGGTAGGGTGGGGGAGGGTTTTGTAGAATACAGTAGTGTAGAATGGAATAGAATGGTGTGGAGTGGAGTCGAATGGATTCGAACAGAGATGAATAGAGTAGAAAAGAGTTGACTAGAGCCGAATAACGCTGAATAGGACCAAATATGGCCGAAATGAGCCGAATCGAGTCGAGTCCACCAGATTCGGGATGAATGCAGCTGAGTGGAGCTGAAATGAGCCAAATAGAGACAAACTGAACCCAGCAAAATCGAGCCAAAACACACTTAATTGCATCCTATTGCATCGGATCTCGTCGAATTCCATCAAATCCCACCAAAACGCATCAAATCTCGCGGAATCTCACCGAATCCCGTCGAATTGTCTCAAATCGGGTCGAATGGTGTCAAACGGAATGGAATCGAATTAAATCGAATAGATTAGAGTAGTGTAGGTTAGGCTGGGATTCAGTAGGGAAGGGCACAGAAGAATAGAATAGAGTAGAACAGAAGAGAATACCAAGAGTAGAATGGAGTAGAGTTGAGTAGAGTGGAATAGTCAGAGTCGGGTAGTGCAGAATATAGATGAATAGATCCAATTCAAGCCGAATCGATTCGAATGGAGAGGAAAGGAGACAAATCGTGATGAATCGAATCGATTCGAATCGATTAGAGTAGGGTAGGGTAGAACAGAATAGAATAGAGTAGAAAAGAGTAGAATGGTGTGGAATGGAGTTGAATGGAGCCAGATAGAGACAAATAAAGTAGAAAGGGTTGAGTAGAGCTGAACAGGGCTGAATAAGGTTCACTCGAGCCTAATTACGCTGAATTGAGCAGAATCGAGACGAACTGACCCAATTCAAGCCAAATAGAGCTAAATCGAGCCGATTCAAGCCTAATCACATGGAATCGCGTCGAAATGCGTTGAATCGAATAGATTAGTGTAGAGGAGGGTACGGCAGGAGAGGCTAGACTACAACACAACAGAACACAATAGAAAGAAGAGAATAGAATTAAGTAGAGTCGGGTCCAGTAGAATAGAGTCAAATCGAGTTGACGAGAGCTAAAAAGAGCCAAACAGAGCTGAATACAGCCGAATTGACCAAATTCAAGGTGAATCGAGATGAATCAAGTCCAGTCGTTTGAAATGTGTCGAATCGAATCAAATAGATTAGTGTCGGGAAGGTAAGGTTAGGGTAGGGTAGAGAAGAATAGAATAGAGTAGAATAGAACAGAACAGAAAGAATCGAGTAGACTAGAGTCACACAGAGTCGAATACTGCCAAAAAGAGCCGAATAGAGTGGAAAAGAGCCGAATAGAACCGAATCGAGTTTAATGGAGGAGAAAGGAGATGAATCGAGCCGATATGACCCGAATCAGGTCGAATTCCGTTCAAGTGTGTCGAATAGCATAGAACAGATTACAGTAGGCTAAGTTAGGGTAGGGTAGGGTAGAATAGAGTGCAGTAGAACAGAGCAGAAGAGAAGAGAACACAACTGAAAGAATAGAATAGGGTCGAGACGAGCAGAGTATAGAAGAGTAGAGTAGAGTAGAGTCGAATATTGCCGAATAGAGCCAAAGACAGCCAAATAGAGCCCAAAAGAGCTAAATCGATAGAAACCAAGACAAATCACGCCGAATCCCGTGGAATCGTGCTCTATCGCGTCGAATCCCGTCGAATTGCATTGAATCTGATCAATTCCAATCCAATCCAATCCAATCCATTACAATAGACTAGAGTAGGGTAGAGTCCAATACAATACAGTAGAGAACAGTTTAGGATGGAGTAGAATGGTGTGGCATGGAGTCGAGTGGAGTCGAAAAGAGATAATAGAGTTGAGTAGAGTCTAACAGAGCCGAATAGAGCCTATTCGAGCTGACTAGAGCCGAATGGAGCCGATTAGAGCTGAATCGAACCGATTTGAGCCGATTGGGGATGAATGGACTGGAAAGGAGCCGATTTGAGCTGAATCGCATTGAGATGCGTGGAATCGAATCCAGTAGAATAGATTAGATTAGGGTAGGGTGGAATAGAGTAGACTTGAACACAGTAGAAGAGAATGGAAAGAATACAATAGAATAGAGTAGAAAAGGGTAGAGCAGAGCAGAATAGTGTAGAGTAGAATAGAGTAGAGTAGAACAGAGCCGAAGCAAGCTGAATGGAGACGAAACGAGACAAATCTCGTCGAATGGCGTCGAATCCCATGGAATCAATCACAGTAGGGTATAGTAGAATAGCGTAGAATGGAGTAGAATGGTGTGCAATGGAATCGAGTAGAGTAGAAGAGAGCCGAAGAGGGCCGAAGAGAGCCAAATCGAGCTGAATTGAGCGAAATCGAGCCGAATCCAGTGAATCGAGCCTAATCAAGCCGAATCGACACTATTCGAGACAAATGGAGCCGGATGGACATGAATCACACCGATTCGGCCCCTAGTCGCGTCAAAATTTGTCGAATTCAATGGAATAGACTAGAGTAGGGGAGGTTCGGGTAGGCTAGGGTAGGGTAGAATGGAGTAGAATAGAATAAAACAGAACAGAACACAACAAAATAGAACAGAACAACACAGAACGAATACAGAAACGAGTAGGCTAGAGTAGAGTAGAGGGGAATAGAGTAGAGTAGAATAGATTCGAACAGAGCCAAATCGAGCCGAATCGCGTCGAAATGGGTTGAATGAATCAAATCCAATCAAGTGGATTACAATACCTTAGAGTTGGGTAGCATAGGGTAGGGTAGAATAGAGTAGAATAGTACAGAACAGAGTAGAAACAATACAATAGAATAGAGAAGAGTTGACTAGAGTAGAATAGAGCTGAATAGAGCCAAATGCAGACGAAACGAGAGGAATCGTGTAGAAGCAATTAGAGTGGTGCTGGGTAGGGTAGAGCAGAATAGAGTAGAATAGTGTAGAATAGTGCGGAATGAATAGAATGGAGTAGAATGGAGTCAAATAGAAATGAATAGAGTAGAAAAGAGTCGAATAGAGCAGAATAGGGCCGAAGAACACCAAATCGAGCAGATTCGAAGCGACTCAAGCCAAAACAAGCTGAATGGAGCCTAACTGAGCCGAATAGAGCCAAATCGAGCCGAATCGAGCCGATTCAAGCTTCATCGCCTCGAATCGCGTTCAATGCGTCAAATCCAATTGAGACGTATAGATTAGAGAAGGGGAGGGGAGGGGAGGGGAGAATAGAACAGCGTAGAGTGGAATAGAAGCGATTAGAACAGAATAGAAGGAATAGAATCGAGTAGAATAGAGTGGAAAAGAGTAGAGTCGAATACAGTCGAATAGAGCCGACTAAGCTGAATAGAGACGAATGGAGCTGAATACAGCCGAAAAGAGCTGTATACTGCCGAATCACACCTAATCGAGCGGAATCAAGCAGAATCGCACTGACTGTCACCGAACAGCGTCGAATCGAATCAGGTCGAATCGAGTCGAGCCACATCGTTTTGAATCAAACAAGGTCAAATCGCTTCATATCGTGTCGAATCCCATGGAATCACGTCGAATAACTTCGAATCGCGTCAAACCTCAGAGAATCCTACCGAATCACGTCGAGTCGCATGGAATCTCATCAAATCCCTTCAGATCTTGCTGAATCCAGTCAAGTCATATCAAATCGCTTTGCACGGAATCGAATTGAATCCAATAGACTAAAGTAGGCTAGGTTCGGGTGGGGTGCCGTAGGGTCGGGTAGGGTAGAATAGAATAGAGTACAACAGAATAGGAGAGAACAGAACAGAACAGAAAGAATACAACAGAACAGAATAGAGTCAAAGAGAGAGAACATACCCGAATTGAGCCGAGTGGAGACAAAACGAGACGAATCACGTCCGGTTGCTTCGAATCGCGTCAAATCAAATCGAATCGATTAGAAGAGATTAGGGTAGGGAAGGGTAGAATAGAATAGAGGAAAATAGTGAAGAATGGTGTGGAATGGAATAGAATGGAGTTGAACGGAGTCCAATAGAGACGGAGAGATATGAATAGAGTACAAAAGAGTCTAATAGAGAAGAATAGGGCCGGATAGGGCCAAATAAGGCCTAATTGAGCAGAATCCAGCAGAATCGATGGAATTCGAGCCTAATCGAGCCGAATGGAGTGAAATGGAGTCAAGTCGAGCCGAACGAATAGAGCCGATGCGAACTGAATCGAGCTGATTCAAGCCTAATCGCGTCAAATCGCGTGGAAATACGTCACATCGAATCTAATCAAATAGATTAAGGGAGGGGCGGGTGGGTAGAATAGAACAGAATAGTACAGAATAGAAAGACTAGAATATAGTACAGTAGGGTGGAGTAGAGAGAGTAAAGCAGAGCAGAGTAGAATTGAGTCAAATAGAGTCAAATAGTGCAGGACATAGCTGAATAGAGCCCATTCTGGCCGAATCGAGTCAAATGGAAACAAAACGAGATGAATCACACCGAATTGCTTCGAATCGCATCCAGTCGAATAGATTAGAGTAACGTAGGGTAGAGTAGAACAGAATAGAGTAGAATAGCGTAGAATGGAGAAGAGTGGAGTCAAATGGAGTCGAACAGAGACAAATAGAGTAGAAAAGAGTCGAATCGAACCAAATAGGGCCGAATAAGGCTGAACCGAGTGGAAACGAGCTGAATTGAAGCGATTCGAGCCAAATCGAGCTGAATCGAGCTGATGTTGCGGAATCGAGCCGACTCAAGCGTGATGGTGTCCAGTCGCATCGAAATGCTTTGAATCGAATCAAATGGACTCGATTAGAATAGGTTAGGGTAGGGTAGTTTATGATAGGAAGACTAGGGTAGATGCAAGTAGACTACACTAGAGTAGACAAGAGAAGGCTAGAGTAGAAGCCTAGACTAGTAAGCTGGACTAGTCAGCTAGACTAGTGGCATAGAGCAGTAGCCTAGACAACTAGTCTTGAATAGTACCCTAAGTCAGTAATCTGAACGAGTACCCTTGCCTGAACTCTTAGCCTAATCTAGTACCCTTGCCTTAACTAGTAGTCCTAACAAGTAGCCTTGCCTTAACCAGTAGTCTTCACTAGTACCCTTGCCTTCACTAGTAGTATGTCCTTAACAAGTAGCCTGAACGGGTAGCCTTGCCTTAACCAGTACCCTGAACAAGTACCCACGCCTTAACTAGTAGCCTGGCCTTAACTAGTAGCCTGGCCTTAACTAGTAGCCTGAACTAGTACACTTGCCTTAAGGAGTACCCTTGCCCGAACTACTCCCCTTAATTAGGACCCTTATTGAATAACCCTAAGTAGTAGAGTATGGTACGGTGGGGTAGCATAGGGTAGGGAAGCCTACGGTGGAACAGAGAAAATAGAAGGAAATAGAATAGAACAGCATAGGTCAGGGTAGGTTAGCTTAGTGCAGGGTATGGTAGAGTAGCATAGGATGGAATAGAGAAAATAGAAAAGGAGACTAGAAAAGAGCAGACTAGATTAGGATAGGGTAGGGTGGGGGAGGGTTTTGTAGAATACAGTAGTGTAGAATGGAATAGAATGGTGTGGAGTGGAGTCGAATGGATTCGAACAGAGATGAATAGAGTAGAAAAGAGTTGAATAGAGCCGAATAACGCTGAATAGGACCAAATATGGCCGAAATGAGCCGAATCGAGTCGAGTCCACCAGATTCGGGATGAATGCAGCTGAGTGGAGCTGAAATGAGCCAAATAGAGACAAACTGAACCCAGCAAAATCGAGCCAAAACACACTTAATTGCATCCTATTGCATCGGATCTCGTCGAATTCCATCAAATCCCACCAAAACGCATCAAATCTCGCGGAATCTCACCGAATCCCGTCGAATTGTCTCAAATCGGGTCGAATGGTGTCAAACGGAATGGAATCGAATTAAATCGAATAGATTAGAGTAGTGTAGGTTAGGCTGGGATTCAGTAGGGAAGGGCACAGAAGAATAGAATAGAGTAGAACAGAAGAGAATACCAAGAGTAGAATGGAGTAGAGTTGAGTAGAGTGGAATAGTCAGAGTCGGGTAGTGCAGAATATAGATGAATAGATCCAATTCAAGCCGAATCGATTCGAATGGAGAGGAAAGGAGACAAATCGTGATGAATCGAATCGATTCGAATCGATTAGAGTAGGGTAGGGTAGAACAGAATAGAATAGAGTAGAAAAGAGTAGAATGGTGTGGAATGGAGTTGAATGGAGCCAGATAGAGACAAATAAAGTAGAAAGGGTTGAGTAGAGCTGAACAGGGCTGAATAAGGTTCACTCGAGCCTAATTACGCTGAATTGAGCAGAATCGAGACGAACTGACCCAATTCAAGCCAAATAGAGCTAAATCGAGCCGATTCAAGCCTAATCACATGGAATCGCGTCGAAATGCGTTGAATCGAATAGATTAGTGTAGAGGAGGGTACGGCAGGAGAGGCTAGACTACAACACAACAGAACACAATAGAAAGAAGAGAATAGAATTAAGTAGAGTCGGGTCCAGTAGAATAGAGTCAAATCGAGTTGACGAGAGCTGAAAAGAGCCAAACAGAGCTGAATACAGCCGAATTGACCAAATTCAAGGTGAATCGAGATGAATCAAGTCCAGTCGTTTGAAATGTGTCGAATCGAATCAAATAGATTAGTGTGGGGAAGGTAAGGTTAGGGTAGGGTAGAGAAGAATAGAATAGAGTAGAATAGAACAGAACAGAAAGAATCGAGTAGACTAGAGTCACACAGAGTCGAATACTGCCAAAAAGAGCCGAATAGAGTGGAAAAGAGCCGAATAGAACCGAATCGAGTTTAATGGAGGAGAAAGGAGATGAATCGAGCCGATATGACCCGAATCAGGTCGAATTCCGTTCAAGTGTGTCGAATAGCATAGAACAGATTACAGTAGGCTAAGTTAGGGTAGGGTAGGGTAGAATAGAGCGCAGTAGAACAGAGCAGAAGAGAAGAGAACACAACTGAAAGAATAGAATAGGGTCGAGACGAGCAGAGTATAGAAGAGTAGAGTAGAGTAGAGTCGAATATTGCCGAATAGAGCCAAAGACAGCCAAATAGAGCCCAAAAGAGCTAAATCAATAGAAACCAAGACAAATCACGCCGAATCCCGTGGAATCGTGCTCTATCGCGTCGAATCCCGTCGAATTGCATTGAATCTGATCAATTCCAATCCAATCCAATCCGTTAGAATAGACTAGAGTAGGGTAGAGTCCAATACAATGCAGTAGAGAACAGTTTAGGATGGAGTAGAATGGTGTGGCATGGAGTCGAGTGGAGTCGAAAAGAGATAATAGAGTTGAGTAGAGTCTAACAGAGCCGAATAGAGCCTATTCGAGCTGACTAGAGCCGAATGGAGCCGATTAGAGCTGAATCGAACCGATTTGAGCCGATTGGGGATGAATGGAGTGGAAAGGAGCCGATTTGAGCTGAATCGCATCGAGATGCGTGGAATCGAATCCAGTAGAATAGATTAGATTAGGGTAGGGTGGAATAGAGTAGACTTGAACACAGTAGAAGAGAATGGAAAGAATACAATAGAATAGAGTAGAAAAGGGTAGAGCAGAGCAGAATAGTGTAGAGTAGAATAGAGTAGAGTAGAACAGAGTCGAAGCAAGCTGAATGGAGACGAAACGAGACAAATCTCGTCGAATGGCGTCGAATCCCATGGAATCAATCACAGTAGGGTATAGTAGAATAGCGTAGAATGGAGTAGAATGGTGTGCAATGGAATCGAGTAGAGTAGAAGAGAGCCGAAGAGGGCCGAAGAGGGCCAAATCGAGCTGAATTGAGCGAAATCGAGCCGAATCCAGTGAATCGAGCCTAATCAAGCCGAATCGACACTATTCGAGACAAATGGAGCCGGATGGACATGAATCACACCGATTCGGCCCCTAGTCGCGTCAAAATTTGTCGAATTCAATGGAATAGACTAGAGTAGGGGAGGTTCGGGTAGGCTAGGGTAGGGTAGAATGGAGTAGAATAGAATAAAACAGAACAGAACACAACAAAATAGAACAGAACAACACAGAACGAATACAGAAACGAGTAGGCTAGAGTAGAGTAGAGGGGAATAGAGTAGAGTAGAATAGATTCGAACAGAGCCAAATCGAGCCGAATCGCGTCGAAATGGGTTGAATGAATCAAATCCAATCAAGTGGATTACAATACCTTAGAGTTGGGTAGCATAGGGTAGGGTAGAATAGAGTAGAATAGTACAGAACAGAGTAGAAACAATACAATAGAATAGAGAAGAGTTGACTAGAGTAGAATAGAGCTGAATAGAGCCAAATGCAGACGAAACGAGAGGAATCGTGTAGAAGCAATTAGAGTGGTGCTGGGTAGGGTAGAGCAGAATAGAGTAGAATAGTGTAGAATAGTGTGGAATGAATAGAATGGAGTAGAATGGAGTCAAATAGAAATGAATAGAGTAGAAAAGAGTCGAATAGAGCAGAATAGGGCCGAAGAACGCCAAATCGAGCAGATTCGAAGCGACTCAAGCCAAAACAAGCTGAATGGAGCCTAACTGAGCCGAATAGAGCCAAATCGAGCCGAATCGAGCCGATTCAAGCTTCATCGCCTCGAATCGCGTTCAATGCGTCAAATCCAATTGAGACGTATAGATTAGAGAAGGGGAGGGGAGGGGAGGGGAGAATAGAACAGCGTAGAGTGGAATAGAAGCGATTAGAACAGAATAGAAGGAATAGAATCGAGTAGAATAGAGTGGAAAAGAGTAGAGTCGAATACAGTCGAATAGAGCCGACTAAGCTGAATAGAGACGAATGGAGCTGAATACAGCCGAAAAGAGCTGTATACTGCCGAATCACACCTAATCGAGCGGAATCAAGCAGAATCGCACTGACTGTCACCGAACAGCGTCGAATCGAATCAGGTCGAATCGAGTCGAGCCACATCGTTTTGAATCAAACAAGGTCAAATCGCTTCATATCGTGTCGAATCCCATGGAATCACGTCGAATAACTTCGAATCGCGTCAAACCTCAGAGAATCCTACCGAATCACGTCGAGTCGCATGGAATCTCATCAAATCCCTTCAGATCTTGCTGAATCCAGTCAAGTCATATCAAATCGCTTTGCACGGAATCGAATTGAATCCAATAGACTAAAGTAGGCTAGGTTCGGGTGGGGTGCCGTAGGGTCGGGTAGGGTAGAATAGAATAGAGTACAACAGAATAGGAGAGAACAGAACAGAACAGAAAGAATACAACAGAACAGAATAGAGTCAAAGAGAGAGAACATACCCGAATTGAGCCGAGTGGAGACAAAACGAGACGAATCACGTCCGGTTGCTTCGAATCGCGTCAAATCAAATCGAATCGATTAGAAGAGATTAGGGTAGGGAAGGGTAGAATAGAATAGAGGAAAATAGTGAAGAATGGTGTGGAATGGAATAGAATGGAGTTGAACGGAGTCCAATAGAGACGGATAGATATGAATAGAGTACAAAAGAGTCTAATAGAGAAGAATAGGGCCGGATAGGGCCAAATAAGGCCTAATTGAGCAGAATCCAGCAGAATCGATGGAATTCGAGCCTAATCGAG
Organism: Loxodonta africana; assembly: GCF_030014295.1. Taxonomy (NCBI): domain Eukaryota; kingdom Metazoa; phylum Chordata; class Mammalia; order Proboscidea; family Elephantidae; genus Loxodonta; species Loxodonta africana. Next base: position 398,935 of record NW_026974873.1, on the reverse strand, counting down.
CCGAATGGAGTGAAATGGAGTCAAGTCGAGCCGAACGAATAGAGCCGATGCGAACTGAATCGAGCTGATTCAAGCCTAATCGCGTCAAATCGCGTGGAAATACGTCACATCGAATCTAATCAAATAGATTAGGGGAGGGGCGGGTGGGTAGAATAGAACAGAATAGTACAGAATAGAAAGACTAGAATATAGTACAGTAGGGTGGAGTAGAGAGAGTAAAGCAGAGCAGAGTAGAATTGAGTCAAATAGAGTCAAATAGTGCAGGACATAGCTGAATAGAGCCCATTCTGGCCGAATCGAGTCAAATGGAAACAAAACGAGATGAATCACACCGAATTGCTTCGAATCGCATCCAGTCGAATAGATTAGAGTAACGTAGGGTAGAGTAGAACAGAATAGAGTAGAATAGCGTAGAATGGAGAAGAGTGGAGTCAAATGGAGTCGAGCAGAGACAAATAGAGTAGAAAAGAGTCGAATCGAGCCAAATAGGGCCGAATAAGGCTGAACCGAGTGGAAACGAGCTGAATTGAAGCGATTCGAGCCAAATCGAGCTGATGTTGCGGAATCGAGCCAACTCAAGCGTGATGGTGTCCAGTCGCATCGAAATGCTTTGAATCGAATCAAATGGAATCGACTAGAATAGGTTAGGGTAGGGTAGTTTATGATAGGAAGACTAGGGTAGATGCCAGTAGACTACACTAGAGTAGACAAGAGAAGGCTAGAGTAGAAGCCTAGACTAGTAAGCTGGATTAGTCAGCTAGACTAGTGGCATAGAGCAGTAGCCTAGACAACTAGTCTTGAATAGTACCCTAAGTCAGTAATCTGAACGAGTACCCTTGCCTGAACTCTTAGCCTAATCTAGTACCCTTGCCTTAATTAGTAGTCCTAACAAGTAGCCTTGCCTTAACCAGTAGTCTTCACTAGTACCCTTGCCTTCACTAGTAGTATGTCCTTAACAAGTAGCCTGAACGGGTAGCCTTGCCTTAACCAGTACCCTCAACAAGTACCCACGCCTTAACTAGTAGCCTGGCCTTAACTAGTAGCCTGGCCTTAACTAGTAGCCTGAACTAGTACACTTGCCTTAAGGAGTACCCTTGCCCGAACTACTCCCCTTAATTAGGACCCTTATTGAATAACCCTAAGTAGTAGAGTATGGTACGGTGGGGTAGCATAGGGTAGGGAAGCCTACGGTGGAACAGAGAAAATAGAAGGAAATAGAATAGAACAGCATAGGTCAGGGTAGGTTAGCTTAGTGCAGGGTATGGTAGAGTAGCATAGGATGGAATAGAGAAAATAGAAAAGGAGACTAGAAAAGAGCAGACTAGATTAGGATAGGGTAGGGTGGGGGAGGGTTTTGTAGAATACAGTAGTGTAGAATGGAATAGAATGGTGTGGAGTGGAGTCGAATGGATTCGAACAGAGATGAATAGAGTAGAAAAGAGTTGAATAGAGCCGAATAACGCTGAATAGGACCAAATATGGCCGAAATGAGCCGAATCGAGTCGAGTCCACCAGATTCGGGATGAATGCAGCTGAGTGGAGCTGAAATGAGCCAAATAGAGACAAACTGAACCCAGCAAAATCGAGCCAAAACACACTTAATTGCATCCTATTGCATCGGATCTCGTCGAATTCCATCAAATCCCACCAAAACGCATCAAATCTCGCGGAATCTCACTGAATCCCGTCGAATTGTCTCAAATCGGGTCGAATGGTGTCAAACGGAATGGAATCGAATTAAATCGAATAGATTAGAGTAGTGTAGGTTAGGCTGGGATTCAGTAGGGAAGGGCACAGAAGAATAGAATAGAGTAGAACAGAAGAGAATACCAAGAGTAGAATGGAGTAGAGTTGAGTAGAGTGGAATAGTCAGAGTCGGGTAGTGCAGAATATAGATGAATAGATCCAATTCAAGCCGAATCGATTCGAATGGAGAGGAAAGGAGACAAATCGTGATGAATTGAATCGATTCGAATCGATTAGAGTAGGGTAGGGTAGAACAGAATAGAATAGAGTAGAAAAGAGTAGAATGGTGTGGAATGGAGTTGAATGGAGCCAGATAGAGACAAATAAAGTAGAAAGGGTTGAGTAGAGCTGAACAGGGCTGAATAAGGTTCACTCGAGCCTAATTACGCTGAATTGAGCAGAATCGAGACGAACTGACCCAATTCAAGCCAAATAGAGCTAAATCGAGCCGATTCAAGCCTAATCACATGGAATCGCGTCGAAATGCGTTGAATCGAATAGATTAGTGTAGAGGAGGGTACGGCAGGAGAGGCTAGACTACAACACAACAGAACACAATAGAAAGAAGAGAATAGAATTAAGTAGAGTCGGGTCCAGTAGAATAGAGTCAAATCGAGTTGACGAGAGCTGAAAAGAGCCAAACAGAGCTGAATACAGCCGAATTGACCAAATTCAAGGTGAATCGAGATGAATCAAGTCCAGTCGTTTGAAATGTGTCGAATCGAATCAAATAGATTAGTGTGGGGAAGGTAAGGTTAGGGTAGGGTAGAGAAGAATAGAATAGAGTAGAATAGAACAGAACAGAAAGAATCGAGTAGACTAGAGTCACACAGAGTCGAATACTGCCAAAAAGAGGCGAATAGAGTGGAAAAGAGCCGAATAGAACCGAATCGAGTTTAATGGAGGAGAAAGGAGATGAATCGAGCCGATATGAGCCGAATCAGGTCGAATTCCGTTCAAGTGTGTCGAATAGCATAGAACAGATTACAGTAGGCTAAGTTAGGGTAGGGTAGGGTAGAATAGAGTGCAGTAGAACAGAGCAGAAGAGAAGAGAACACAACTGAAAGAATAGAATAGGGTCGAGATGAGCAGAGTATAGAAGAGTAGAGTAGAGTAGAGTCGAATATTGCCGAATAGAGCCAAAGACAGCCAAATAGAGCCCAAAAGAGCTAAATCGATAGAAACCAAGACAAATCACGCCGAATCCCGTGGAATCGTGCTCTATCGCGTCGAATCCCGTCGAATTGCATTGAATCTGATCAATTCCAATCCAATCCAATCCAATCCATTAGAATAGACTAGAGTAGGGTAGAGTCCAATACAATACAGTAGAGAACAGTTTAGGATGGAGTAGAATGGTGTGGCATGGAGTCGAGTGGAGTCGAAAAGAGATAATAGAGTTGAGTAGAGTCTAACAGAGCCGAATAGAGCCTATTCGAGCTGACTAGAGCCGAATGGAGCCGATTAGAGCTGAATCGAACCGATTTGAGCCGATTGGGGATGAATGGAGTGGAAAGGAGCCGATTTGAGCTGAATCGCATCGAGATGCGTGGAATCGAATCCAGTAGAATAGATTAGATTAGGGTAGGGTGGAATAGAGTAGACTTGAACACAGTAGAAGAGAATGGAAAGAATACAATAGAATAGAGTAGAAAAGGGTAGAGCAGAGCAGAATAGTGTAGAGTAGAATAGAGTAGAGTAGAACAGAGTCGAATCAAGCTGAATGGAGACGAAACGAGACAAATCGCGTCAAATGGCGTCGTATCCCGTCAAATCAATTTTTATAGTAGAATAGCGTAGAATGGAGTGGAATGGTGTGCAATGGAATCGAGTAGAGTAGAAAAGAGCTGAAGAGAGCCGAAGAGGGCCAAATCGAGCTGAATTGAGCGAAATCGAGCCGAATCCAGTGAATCGAGCCTAGTCAAGCCGAGTCGACACTATTCGAGACAAATGGAGCCGGATGGACATGAATCACACCGATTCGGCCCCTAGTCGCGTCAAAATTTGTCGAATTCAATTGAATAGACTAGAGTAGGGGAGGTTCGGGTAGGCTAGGGTAGGGTAGAATGGAGTAGAATAGAATAAAACAGAACAGAACACAACAAAATAGAACAGAACAACACAGAACGAATACAGAAACGAGTAGGCTAGAGTAGAGTAGAGGGGAATAGAGTAGAGTAGAATAGATTCGAACAGAGCCAAATCGAGCCAAATCGCGTTAAAATGGGTTGAATGAATCAAATCCAATCAAGTGGATTACAATACCTTAGAGTTGGGAAGCATAGGGTAGGGTAGAATAGAGTAGAATGGTACAGAACAGAGTAGAAACAATACAATAGAATAGAGAAGAGTTGACTAGAGTAGAATAGAGCTGAATAGAGCCAAATGCAGACGAAACGAGAGGAATCGTGTAGAAGCAATTAGAGTGGTGCTGGGTAGGGTAGAGCAGAATAGAGTAGAATAGTGTGGAATGAATAGAATGGAGTAGAATGGAGTCAAATAGAAATGAATAGAGTAGAAAAGAGTCGAATAGAGCAGAATAGGGCCGAAGAACGCCAAATCGAGCAGATTCGAAGCGACTCAAGCCAAAACAAGCTGAATGGAGCCTAACTGAGCCGAATAGAGCCAAATCGAGCCGAATCGAGCCGATTCAAGCTTCATCGCCTCGAATCGCGTTCAATGCGTCAAATCCAATTGAGACGGATAGATTAGAGAAGGGGAGGGGAGGGGAGGGGAGAATAGAACAGCGTAGAGTGGAATAGAAGAGATTAGAACAGAATAGAAGGAATAGAATCGAGTAGAATAGAGTGGAAAAGAGTAGAGTCGAATACAGTCGAATAGAGCCGACTAAGCTGAATAGAGACGAATGGAGCTGAATACAGCCGAAAAGAGCTGTATACTGCCGAATCACACCTAATCGAGCGGAATCAAGCAGAATCGCACTGACTGTCACCGAACAGCGTCGAATCGAATCAGGTCGAATCGAGTCGAGCCACATCGTTTTGAATCAAACAAGGTCAAATCGCTTCATATCGTGTCGAATCCCATGGAATCACGTCGAATAACTTCGAATCGCGTCAAACCTCAGAGAATCCTACCGAATCACGTCGAGTCGCATGGAATCTCATCAAATCCCTTCAGATCTTGCTGAATCCAGTCAAGTCATATCAAATCGCTTTGCACGGAATCGAATTGAATCCAATAGACTAAAGTAGGCTAGGTTCGGGTGGGGTGCCGTAGGGTCGGGTAGGGTAGAATAGAATAGAGTACAACAGAATAGGAGAGAACAGAACAGAACAGAAAGAATACAACAGAACAGAATAGAGTCAAAGAGAGAGAACATAGCCGAATTGAGCCGAGTGGAGACAAAACGAGACGAATCACGTCCGGTTGCTTCGAATCGCGTCAAATCAAATCGAATCGATTAGAAGAGATTAGGGTAGGGAAGGGTAGAACAGAATAGAGGGAAATAGTGAAGAATGCTGTGGAATGGAATAGAATGGAGTTGAACGGAGTCCAATAGAGACGGATAGATATGAATAGAGTACAAAAGAGTCTAATAGAGAAGAATAGGGCCGGATAGGGCCAAATAAGGCCTAATTGAGCAGAATCCAGCAGAATCGATGGAATTCGAGCCTATTCGAGCCAAATGGAGTGAAATGGAGTCAAGTCGAGCCGAACGAATAGAGCCGATGCGAACTGAATCGAGCTGATTCAAGCCTAATCGCGTCAAATCGCGTGGAAATACGTCACATCGAATCTACTCAAATAGATTAGGGGAGGGGCGGGTGGGTAGAATAGAACAGAATAGTACAGAATAGAAAGACTAGAATATAGTACAGTAGGGTGGAGTAGAGAGAGTAAAGCAGAGCAGAGTAGAATTGAGTCAAATAGAGTCAAATAGTGCAGGACATAGCTGAATAGAGCCCATTCTGGCCGAATCGAGTCAAATGGAAACAAAACGAGATGAATCACACCGAATTGCTTCGAATCGCATCCAGTCGAATAGATTAGAGTAACGTAGGGTAGAGTAGAACAGAATAGAGTAGAATAGCGTAGAATGGAGAAGAGTGGAGTCAAATGGAGTCGAACAGAGACAAATAGAGTAGAAAAGAGTCGAATCGAGCCAAATAGGGCCGAATAAGGCTGAACCGAGTGGAAACGAGCTGAATTGAAGCGATTCGAGCCAAATCGAGCTGAATCGAGCTGATGTTGCGGAATCGAGCCGACTCAAGCGTGATGGTGTCCAGTCGCATCGAAATGCTTTGAATCGAATCAAATGGAATCGATTAGAATAGGTTAGGGTAGGGTAGTTTATGATAGGAAGACTAGGGTAGATGCAAGTAGACTACACTAGACAAGAGAAGGCTAGAGTAGAAGCCTAGACTAGTAAGCTGGACTAGTCAGCTAGACTAGTGGCATAGAGCAGTAGCCTAGACAACTAGTCTTGAATAGTACCCTAAGTCAGTAATCTGAACGAGTACCCTTGCCTGAACTCTAAGCCTAATCTAGTACCCTTGCCTTAATTAGTAGTCCTAACAAGTACCCTTGCCTTAACCAGTAGTCTTCACTAGTACCCTTGCCTTCACTAGTAGTATGTCCTTAACAAGTAGCCTGAACGGGTAGCCTTGCCTTAACCAGTACCCTCAACAAGTACCCACGCCTTAACTAGTAGCCTGGCCTTAACTAGTAGCCTGGCCTTAACTAGTTGCCTGAACTAGTACACTTGCCTTAAGGAGTACCCTTGCCCGAACTACTCCCCTTAATTAGGACCCTTATTGAATAACCCTCAGTAGTAGAGTATGGTACGGTGGAGTAGCATAGGGTAGGGAAGCCTACGGTGGAACAGAGAAAATAGAAGGAAATAGAATAGAACAGCATAGGTCAGGGTAGGTTAGCTTAGTGCAGGGTATGGTAGAGTAGCATAGGATGGAATAGAGAAAATAGAAAAGGAGACTAGAAAAGAGCAGACTAGATTAGGATAGGGTAGGGTGGGGGAGGGTTTTGTAGAATACAGTAGTGTAGAATGGAATAGAATGGTGTGGAGTGGAGTTGAATGGATTCGGACAGAGATGAATAGAGTAGAAAAGAGTTGAATAGAGCCGAATAACGCTGAATAGGACCAAATATGGCCGAAATGAGCCGAATCGAGTCGAGTCCACCAGATTCGGGATGAATGCAGCTGAGTGGAGCTGAAATGAGCCAAATAGAGACAAACTGAACCCAGCAAAATCGAGCCAAAACACACTTAATTGCATCCTATTGCATCGGATCTCGTCGAATTCCATCAAATCCCACCAAAACGCATCAAATCTCGCGGAATCTCACCGAATCCCGTCGAATTGTCTCAAATCGGGTCGAATGGTGTCAAACGGAATGGAATCGAATTAAATCGAATAGATTAGAGTAGTGTAGATTAGGCTGGGATTCAGTAGGGAAGGGCACAGAAGAATAGAATAGAGTAGAACAGAAGAGAATACCAAGAGTAGAATGGAGTAGAGTTGAGTAGAGTGGAATAGTCAGAGTCGGGTAGTGCAGAATATAGATGAATAGATCCAATTCAAGCCGAATCGATTCGAATGGAGAGGAAAGGAGACAAATCGTGATGAATCGAATCGATTCGAATAGATTAGAGTAGGGTATGGTAGAACAGAATAGAATAGAGTAGAAAAGAGTAGAATGGTGTGGAATGGAGTTGAATGGAGCCAAATAGAGACAAATAAAGTAGAAAGGGTTGAGTAGAGCTGAACAGGGCTGAATAAGGTTCACTCGAGCCTAATTATGCTGAATTGAGCAGAATCGAGACGAACTGACCCAATTCAAGCCAAATAGAGCTAAATCGAGCCGATGCAAGCCTAATCACATGGAATCACGTCGAAATGCGTTGAATCGAATAGATTAGTGTAGAGGAGGGTACGGCAGGAGAGGCTAGACTACAACACAACAGAACACAATAGAAAGAAGAGAATAGAATTAAGTAGAGTCGGGTCCAGTAGAATAGAGTCAAATCGAGTTGACGAGAGCTGAAAAGAGCCAAACAGAGCTGAATACAGCCGAATTGACCAAATTCAAGGTGAATCGAGATGAATCAAGTCCAATGGTTTGAAATGTGTCGAATCGAATCAAATAGATTAGTGTGGGGAAGGTAAGGTTAGGGAAGGGTAGAGAAGAATAGAATAGAGTAGAATAGAACAGAACAGAAAGAATCGAGTAGACTAGAGTCACACAGAGTCGAATACTGCCAAAAAGAGCCGAATAGAGTGGAAAAGAGCCGAATAGAACCGAATCGAGTTTAATGGAGGAGAAAGGAGATGAATCGAGCCGATATGACCCGAATCAGGTCGAATTCCGTTCAAGTGTGTCGAATAGCATAGAACAGATTACAGTAGGCTAAGTTAGGGTAGGGTAGGGTAGAATAGAGTGCAGTAGAACAGAGCAGAAGAGAAGAGAACACAACTGAAAGAATAGAATAGGGTCGAGACGAGCAGAGTATAGAAGAGTAGAGTAGAGTAGAGTCGAATATTGCCGAATAGAGCCAAAGACAGCCAAATAGAGCCCAAAAGAGCTAAATCGATAGAAACCAAGACAAATCACGCCGAATCCCGTGGAATCGTGCTCTATCGCGTCGAATCCCGTCGAATTGCATTGAATCTGATCAATTCCAATCCAATCCAATCCAATCCATTAGAATAGACTAGAGTAGGGTAGAGTCCAATACAATACAGTAGAGAACAGTTTAGGATGGAGTAGAATGGTGTGGCATGGAGTCGAGTGGAGTCGAAAAGAGATAATAGAGTTGAGTAGAGTCTAACAGAGCCGAATAGAGCCTATTCGAGCTGACTAGAGCCGAATGGAGCCGATTAGAGCTGAATCGAACCGATTTGAGCCGATTGGGGATGAATGGAGTGGAAAGGAGCCGATTTGAGCTGAATCGCATCGAGATGCGTGGAATCGAATCCAGTAGAATAGATTAGATTAGGGTAGGGTGGAATAGAGTAGACTTGAACACAGTAGAAGAGAATGGAAAGAATACAATAGAATAGAGTAGAAAAGGGTAGAGCAGAGCAGAATAGTGTAGAGTAGAATAGAGTAGAGTAGAACAGAGTCGAATCAAGCTGAATGGAGACGAAACGAGACAAATCGCGTCAAATGGCGTCGTATCCCGTCAAATCAATTTTTATAGTAGAATAGCGTAGAATGGAGTGGAATGGTGTGCAATGGAATCGAGTAGAGTAGAAAAGAGCTGAAGAGAGCCGAAGAGGGCCAAATCGAGCTGAATTGAGCGAAATCGAGCCGAATCCAGTGAATCGAGCCTAGTCAAGCCGAATCGACACTATTCGAGACAAATGGAGCCGGATGGACATGAATCACACCGATTCGGCCCCTAGTCGCGTCAAAATTTGTCGAATTCAATTGAATAGACTAGAGTAGGGGAGGTTCGGGTAGGCTAGGGTAGGGTAGAATGGAGTAGAATAGAATAAAACAGAACAGAACACAACAAAATAGAACAGAACAACACAGAACGAATACAGAAACGAGTAGGCTAGAGTAGAGTAGAGGGGAATAGAGTAGAGTAGAATAGATTCGAACAGAGCCAAATCGAGCCGAATCGCGTTGAAATGGGTTGAATGAATCAAATCCAATCAAGTGGATTACAATACCTTAGAGTTGGGAAGCATAGGGTAGGGTAGAATAGAGTAGAATGGTACAGAACAGAGTAGAAACAATACAATAGAATAGAGAAGAGTTGACTAGAGTAGAATAGAGCTGAATAGAGCCAAATGCAGACGAAACGAGAGGAATCGTGTAGAAGCAATTAGAGTGGTGCTGGGTAGGGTAGAGCAGAATAGAGTAGAATAGTGTGGAATGAATAGAATGGAGTAGAATGGAGTCAAATAGAAATGAATAGAGTAGAAAAGAGTCGAATAGAGCAGAATAGGGCCGAAGAACGCCAAATCGAGCAGATTCGAAGCGACTCAAGCCAAAACAAGCTGAATGGAGCCTAACTGAGCCGAATAGAGCCAAATCGAGCCGAATCGAGCCGATTCAAGCTTCATCGCCTCGAATCGCGTTCAATGCGTCAAATCCAATTGAGACGTATAGATTAGAGAAGGGGAGGGGAGGGGAGGGGAGAATAGAACAGCGTAGAGTGGAATAGAAGCGATTAGAACAGAATAGAAGGAATAGAATCGAGTAGAATAGAGTGGAAAAGAGTAGAGTCGAATACAGTCGAATAGAGCCGACTAAGCTGAATAGAGACGAATGGAGCTGAATACAGCCGAAAAGAGCTGTATACTGCCGAATCACACCTAATCGAGCGGAATCAAGCAGAATCGCACTGACTGTCACCGAACAGCGTCGAATCGAATCAGGTCGAATCGAGTCGAGCCACATCGTTTTGAATCAAACAAGGTCAAATCGCTTCATATCGTGTCGAATCCCATGGAATCACGTCGAATAACTTCGAATCGCGTCAAACCTCAGAGAATCCTACCGAATCACGTCGAGTCGCATGGAATCTCATCAAATCCCTTCAGATCTTGCTGAATCCAGTCAAGTCATATCAAATCGCTTTGCACGGAATCGAATTGAATCCAATAGACTAAAGTAGGCTAGGTTCGGGTGGGGTGCCGTAGGGTCGGGTAGGGTAGAATAGAATAGAGTACAACAGAATAGGAGAGAACAGAACAGAACAGAAAGAATACAACAGAACAGAATAGAGTCAAAGAGAGAGAACATAGCCGAATTGAGCCGAGTGGAGACAAAACGAGACGAATCACGTCCGGTTGCTTCGAATCGCGTCAAATCAAATCGAATCGATTAGAAGAGATTAGGGTAGGGAAGGGTAGAACAGAATAGAGGGAAAGAGTGAAGAATGCTGTGGAATGGAATAGAATGGAGTTGAACGGAGTCCAATAGAGACGGATAGATATGAATAGAGTACAAAAGAGTCTAATAGAGAAGAATAGGGCCGGATAGGGCCAAATAAGGCCTAATTGAGCAGAATCCAGCAGAATCGATGGAATTCGAGCCTATTCGAGCCAAATGGAGTGAAATGGAGTCAAGTCGAGCCGAACGAATAGAGCCGATGCGAACTGAATCGAGCTGATTCAAGCCTAATCGCGTCAAATCGCGTGGAAATACGTCACATCGAATCTAATCAAATAGATTAGGGGAGGGGCGGGTGGGTAGAATAGAACAGAATAGTACAGAATAGAAAGACTAGAATATAGTACAGTAGGGTGGAGTAGAGAGAGTAAAGCAGAGCAGAGTAGAATTGAGTCAAATAGAGTCAAATAGTGCAGGACATAGCTGAATAGAGCCCATTCTGGCCGAATCGAGTCAAATGGAAACAAAACGAGATGAATCACACCGAATTGCTTCGAATCGCATCCAGTCGAATAGATTAGAGTAACGTAGGGTAGAGTAGAACAGAATAGAGTAGAATAGCGTAGAATGGAGAAGAGTGGAGTCAAATGGAGTCGAACAGAGACAAATAGAGTAGAAAAGAGTCGAATCGAGCCAAATAGGGCCGAATAAGGCTGAACCGAGTGGAAACGAGCTGAATTGAAGCGATTCGAGCCAAATCGAGCTGAATCGAGCCGACTCAAGCATGATGGTGTCCAGTCGCATCGAAATGCTTTGAATCGAACCAAATGGAAGAGATTAGAACAGGTTAGGGTAGTTTATGATAGGAAGACTAGGGTAGATGCAAGTAGACTACATTAGAGTAGACAAGAGAAGGCTAGAGTAGAAGCCTAGACTAGTAAGCTGGACTACTCAGCTAGACTAGTGGCATAGAGCAGTAGCCTAGACAACTAGTCTTGAATAGTACCCTCAGTAAGTAATCTGAACGAGTACCCTTGCCTTAACTAGTAGTCCTAACAAGTACCCTTGCCTTAAGCAGTAGTCTTCACTAGTACCCTTGCCTTCACTAGTAGTATGTCCTTAACAAGTAGCCTGAACGGGTAGCCTTGCCTTAACCAGTACCCTCAACAAGTACCCACGCCTTAACTAGTAGCCTGGCCTTAACTAGTAGCCTGGCCTTAACTAGTAGCCTGAACTAGTACACTTGCCTTAAGGAGTACCCTTGCCCGAACTACTCCCCTTAATTAGGACCCTTATTGAGTAACCCTAAGTAGTAGAGTATGGTACGGTGGGGTAGCATAGGGTAGGGAAGCCTACGGTGGAACAGAGAAAATAGAAGGAAATAGAATAGAACAGCATAGGTCAGGGTAGGTTAGCTTAGTGCAGGGTATGGTAGAGTAGCATAGGATGGAATAGAGAAAATAGAAAAGGAGACTAGAAAAGAGCAGACTAGATTAGGATAGGGTAGGGTGGGGGAGGGTTGTGTAGAATACAGTAGTGTAGAACGGAATAGAATGGTGTGGAATGGAGTCGAATGGATTCGAACAGAGATGAATAGAGTAGAAAAGAGTTGAATAGAGCCGGATAACGCTGAAGAGGACCAAATATGGCCGAAATGAGCCGAATCGAGTCGAGTCGACCAGATTCGGGATGAATGGAGCCTAGTGGAGCTGAAATGAGCCAATTAGAGACAAACTGAACCCAGCAAAATCGAGCCAAAACACACTTAATTGCATCCTATTGCATCGGATCTCGTCGAATTCCATCAAATCCCACCAAAACGCATCAAATCTCGCGGAATCTCACCGAATCCCGTCGAATTGTCTCAAATCGGGTCGAATGGTGTCCAACTGAATGGAATTGAATTAAATTGAATAGAGTAGTGTAGGTTAGGCTGGGATTCAGTAGGGAAGGGCACAGAAGAATAGAATAGAGTAGAACAGAAGAGAATACCAAGAGTAGAATGGAGTAGAGTTGAGTAGAGTGGAATAGTCAGAGTCGGGTAGTGCAGAATATAGATGAATAGATCCAATTCAAGCCGAATCGATTCGAATGGAGAGGAAAGGGAACAAATCGTGATGAATCGGATCGATTCGAATAGATTAGAGTAGGGTAGGGTAGAACAGAATAGAATAGAGTAGAAAAGAGTAGAATGGTGTGGAATGGAGTTGAATGGAGCCAAATAGAGACAAATAAAGTAGAAAGGGCTGAGTAGAGCTGAACAGGGCTGAATAAGGTTCACTCGAGCCTAATTATGCTGAATTGAGCAGAATCGAGACGAATTGACCCAATTCAAGCCAAATAGAGCTAAATCGAGCCGATTCAAGCCTAATCACATGGAATCGCGTCGAAATGCGTTGAATCGAATAGATTAGTGTAGAGGAGGGTACGGCCGGAGAGGCTAGACTACAACACAACAGAACACAATAGAAAGAAGAGAATAGAATTAAGTAGAGTCGGGTCCAGTAGAATAGAGTCAAATCGAGTTGACGAGAGCTGAAAAGAGCCAAACAGAGCTGAATACAGCCGAATTGACCAAATTCAAGGTGAATCGAGATGAATCATGTCCAGTCGTTTGAAATGTGTCGAATCGAATCAAATGGATTAGTGTGGGGAAGGTAAGGTTCGGGGAGGGTAGAGAAGACTAGAATAGAGTAGAATAGAACAGAACAGAAAGAATCGAGTAGACTAGAGTCACATAGAGTCGAATACTGCCAAAAAGAGCCGAATAGAGTGGAAAAGAGCTGAATAGAACCGAATCGAGTTTAATGGAGGAGAAAGGAGATGAATCGAGCCGATATGAGCCGAATCAAGTCGAATTCCATTCAAGTGTGTCGAATAGCATAGAACAGATTACAGTAGGCTAAGTTAGGGTAGGGTAGGGTAGAATAGAGTGCAGTAGAACAGAACAGAAGAGAAGAGAACACAACTGAAAGAATAGAATAGGGTCGAGACGAGCAGAGTATAGAAGAGTAGAGTAGAGTAGAGTCGAATATTGCCGAATAGAGCCAAAGACAGCCAAATAGAGCCCAAAAGAGCTAAATCGATAGAAACCAAGACAAATCACGCCGAATCCCGTGGAATCGTGCTCTATCGCGTCGAATCCCGTCGAATTGCATTGAATCTGATCAGTTCCAATCCAATCCAATCCATTAGAATAGACTAGAGTAGGGTAGAGTCCAATACAATACAGTAGAGAATAGTTTAGGATGGAGTAGAATGGTGTAGCATGGAGTCGAGTGGAGTCGAAAAGAGATAATAGAGTTGAGTAGAGTCTAACAGAGTCGAATAGAGCCTATTCGAGCTGACTAGAGCCGAATGGAGCCGATTAGAGCTGAATCGAACCGATTTGAGCCGATTGGGGATGAATGGAGTGGAAAGGAGCCGATTTGAGCCGAATCGCATCGAGATGCGTGGAATCGAATCCAGTAGAATAGATTAGATTAGGGTAGGATGGAATAGAGTAGACTTGAACACAGTAGAAGAGAATGGAAAGAATACAATAGAATAGAGTAGAAAAGGGTAGAGCAGAGCAGAATAGTGTAGAGTAGAATAGAGTAGAGTAGAACAGAGTTGAATCAAGCTGAATGGAGATGAAACGAGACAAATCGCGTCGGATGGCGTCGAATCCCTTCGAATCAATTACAGTAGGGTATAGTAGAATAGCGTAGAATGGAGTGGAATGGTGTGCAATGGAATCGAGTAGAGTAGAAAAGAGCTGAAGAGAGCCGAAGAGGGCCGAAGAGGGCCAAATCGAGCTGAATTGAGCGAAATCGAGCCGAATCCAGTGAATCGAGCCTAATGGAGCCGAATCGAGCCTAATCAAGCCGAATCGACACTATTCGAGACAAATGGAGCTGAATGGACATGAATCACACCGATTCGGCCCCTAGTCACGTCAAAATTTGTTGAATTCAATTGAATAGACTAGAGTAGGGGAGGTTCGGGTAGGCTAGGGTAGGGTAGAATGGAGTAGAATAGAATAAAGCAGAACAGAACACAACAAAATAGAACAGAACAACACAGAACGAATACAGAAACGAGGAGGCTAGAGTAGAGTAGAGTAGAGGGGAATAGAGTAGAGTAGAATAGATTCGAACAGAGCCAAATCGAGCTGAATCGCGTCGAAATGGGTTGAATCAAATCCAATCAAATGGATTACAGTACCTTAGAGTTGGGTAGCGTAGGGTAGGGTAGAATAGAGTAGACTAGTACAGAACAGAGTAGAAACAATACAATAGAATAGAGAAGATTAGACTACAGTAGAATAGAGCTGAATAGAGCCAAATGCAGACGAAACGAGAGGACTCGTGTAGAGGCACTTAGAGTAAATTAGAGTGGTGTTGGGTAGGGTAGAGCAGAATAGAGTAGAATAGTGTAGAACAGTGTGGAATGAATAGAATGGAGTAGAATGGAGTCAAATAGAAACGAACAGAGTAGAAAAGAGTCGAATAGAGCAGAATAGGGCCGAAGAACGCCAAATCGAGCAGATTCGAAGCGATTCGAGCCAAAACAAGCTGAATGGAGCCCAACTGAGCCGAATAGAGCCAAATCGAGCCGAATCGAGCCGATTCAAGCTTCATCGCCTCGAATCGCGTTCAATGCGTCAAATCCAATCGAGACGTATAGATTAGAGAAGGGGAGGGGAGGGCAGGGGAGGGTAGAATAGAACAGAGTAGAGTGGAATAGAAGAGATTAGAACAGAATAGAAGGAATAGAATCGAGTAGAATAGAGTGGAAAAGAGTAGAGTCGAATACAGTCGAATAGAGCCGACTAAGCTGAATAGAGACGAATGGAGCTGAATACAGCCGAAAAGAGCTGTATACTGCCGAATCACACCTAATCGAGCGGAATCAAGCAGAATCGCACTGACTGTCACCGAACAGCGTCGAATCGAATCAGGTCGAATCGAGTCGAGCCACATCGTTTTGAATCAAACAAGGTCAAATCGCTTCATATCGTGTCGAATCCCATGGAATCACGTCGAATAACTTCGAATCGTGTGAAACCTCAGAGAATCCTACTGAATCACGTCGAGTCGCATGGAATCTCATCAAATCCCTTCGGATCTTGCCGAATCCAGTCAAGTCACATCAAATCGCTTTGCACGGAATCGAATTGAATCCAATAGATTAAAGTAGGCTAGGTTCGGGTGGGGTGCCGTAGGGTCGGGTAGGGTAGAATAGAATAGAGTACAACAGAGTAGGAGAGAACAGAACAGAACAGAAAGAATACAACAGAACAGAATAGAGTCAAAGAGAGAGAACATAGCCGAATTGAGCCGAGTGGAGACAAAACGAGACGAATCACGTCCGGTTGCTTCGAATCGCGTCAAATCAAATCGAATCGATTAGAAGAGATGAGGGTAGGGAAGGGTAGAATAGAATAGAGGAAAATAGTGAAGAATGGTGTGGAATGGAATAGAATGGAATTGAACGGAGTCCAATAAAGACGGATAGATATGAATAGAGTACAAAAGAGTCTAATAGAGCAGAATAGGGCCGGATAGGGCCAAATAAGGCCTAATTGAGCAGAATCCAGCAGAATCGATGGAATTCGAGCCTAATCGAGCCGAATGGAGTGAAATGGAGTCAAGTCGAGCCGAATAGAGCCGATGCGAACTGAATCGAGCTGATTCAAGCCTAATCGCGTCAAATCGCGTGGAAATACGTCACATCGAATCTAATCAAATAGATTAGGGGAGGGGCGGGTGGGTAGAATAGAACAGAATAGTACAGAATAGAAAGACTAGAATATAGTACAGTAGGGTGGAGTAGAGAGAGTAAAGCAGAGCAGAGTAGAATTGAGTCAAATAGAGTCAAATAGTGCAGGACATAGCTGAATAGAGCCCATTCTGGCCGAATCGAGTCAAATGGAAACAAAACGAGATGAATCACACCGAATTGCTTCGAATCGCATCCAGTCGAATAGATTAGAGTAACGTAGGGTAGAGTAGAACAGAATAGAGTAGAATAGCGTAGAATGGAGAAGAGTGGAGTCAAATGGAGTCGAACAGAGACAAATAGAGTAGAAAAGAGTCGAATCGAGCCAAATAGGGCCGAATAAGGCTGAACCGAGTGGAAACGAGCTGAATTGAAGCGATTCGAGCCAAATCGAGCTGAATCGAGCCGACTCAAGCATGATGGTGTCCAGTCGCATCGAAATGCTTTGAATCGAACCAAATGGAAGAGATTAGAACAGGTTAGGGTAGTTTATGATAGGAAGACTAGGGTAGATGCAAGTAGACTACATTAGAGTAGACAAGAGAAGGCTAGAGTAGAAGCCTAGACTAGTAAGCTGGACTAGTCAGCTAGACTAGTGGCATAGAGCAGTAGCCTAGACAACTAGTCTTGAATAGTACCCTCAGTCAGTAATCTGAACGAGTACCCTTGCCTTAACTAGTAGTCCTAACAAGTACCCTTGCCTTAAGCAGTAGTCTTCACTAGTACCCTTGCCTTCACTAGTAGTATGTCCTTAACAAGTAGCCTGAACGGGTAGCCTTGCCTTAACCAGTACCCTCAACAAGTACCCACGCCTTAACTAGTAGCCTGGCCTTAACTAGTAGCCTGGCCTTAACTAGTAGCCTGAACTAGTACACTTGCCTTAAGGAGTACCCTTGCCCGAACTACTCCCCTTAATTAGGACCCTTATTGAGTAACCCTAAGTAGTAGAGTATGGTACGGTGGGGTAGCATAGGGTAGGGAAGCCTACGGTGGAACAGAGAAAATAGAAGGAAATAGAATAGAACAGCATAGGTCAGGGTAGGTTAGCTTAGTGCAGGGTATGGTAGAGTAGCATAGGATGGAATAGAGAAAATAGAAAAGGAGACTAGAAAAGAGCAGACTAGATTAGGATAGGGTAGGGTGGGGGAGGGTTGTGTAGAATACAGTAGTGTAGAACGGAATAGAATGGTGTGGAATGGAGTCGAATGGATTCGAACAGAGATGAATAGAGTAGAAAAGAGTTGAATAGAGCCGGATAACGCTGAAGAGGACCAAATATGGCCGAAATGAGCCGAATCGAGTCGAGTCGACCAGATTCGGGATGAATGGAGCCTAGTGGAGCTGAAATGAGCCAATTAGAGACAAACTGAACCCAGCAAAATCGAGCCAAAACACACTTAATTGCATCCTATTGCATCGGATCTCGTCGAATTCCATCAAATCCCACCAAACCGCATCAAATCTCGCGGAATCTCACCGAATCCCGTCGAATTGTCTCAAATCGGGTCGAATGGTGTCCAACTGAATGGAATTGAATTAAATTGAATAGATTAGAGTAGTGTAGGTTAGGCTGGGATTCAGTAGGGAACGGCACAGAAGAATAGAATAGAGTAGAACAGAAGAGAATACCAAGAGTAGAATGGAGTAGAGTTGAGTAGAGTGGAATAGTCAGAGTCGGGTAGTGCAGAATATAGATGAATAGATCCAATTCAAGCTGAATCGATTCGAATGGAGAGGAAAGGGAACAAATCGTGATGAATCGAATCGATTCGAATAGATTAGGGTAGGGTAGAACAGAATAGAATAGAGTAGAAAAGAGTAGAATGGTGTGGAATGGAGTTGAATGGAGCCAAATAGAGACAAATAAAGTAGAAAGGGCTGAGTAGAGCTGAACAGGGATGAATAAGGTTCACTCGAGCCTAATTATGCTGAATTGAGCAGAATCGAGACGAATTGACCCAATTCAAGCCAAATAGAGCTAAATCGAGCCGATTCAAGCCTAATCACATGGAATCGCGTCGAAATGCGTTGAATCGAATAGATTAGTGTAGAGGAGGGTACGGCCGGAGAGGCTAGACTACAACACAACAGAACACAATAGAAAGAAGAGAATAGAATTAAGTAGAGTCGGGTCCAGTAGAATAGAGTCAAATCGAGTTGACGAGAGCTGAAAAGAGCCAAACAGAGCTGAATACAGCCGAATTGACCAAATTCAAGGTGAATCGAGATGAATCATGTCCAGTCGTTTGAAATGTGTCGAATCGAATCAAATGGATTAGTGTGGGGAAGGTAAGGTTCGGGGAGGGTAGAGAAGACTAGAATAGAGTAGAATAGAACAGAACAGAAAGAATCGAGTAGACTAGAGTCACATAGAGTCGAATACTGCCAAAAAGAGCCGAATAGAGTGGAAAAGAGCTGAATAGAACCGAATCGAGTTTAATGGAGGAGAAAGGAGATGAATCGAGCCGATATGAGCCGAATCAAGTCGAATTCCATTCAAGTGTGTCGAATAGCATAGAACAGATTACAGTAGGCTAAGTTAGGGTAGGGTAGGGTAGAATAGAGTGCAGTAGAACAGAACAGAAGAGAAGAGAACACAACTGAAAGAATAGAATAGGGTCGAGACGAGCAGAGTATAGAAGAGTAGAGTAGAGTAGAGTCGAATATTGCCGAATAGAGCCAAAGACAGCCAAATAGAGCCCAAAAGAGCTAAATCGATAGAAACCAAGACAAATCACGCCGAATCCCGTGGAATCGTGCTCTATCGCGTCAAATCCCGTCGAATTGCATTGAATCTGATCAGTTCCAATCCAATCCAATCCATTAGAATAGACTAGAGTAGGGTAGAGTCCAATACAATACAGTAGAGAATAGTTTAGGATGGAGTAGAATGGTGTAGCATGGAGTCGAGTGGAGTCGAAAAGAGATAATAGAGTTGAGTAGAGTCTAACAGAGTCGAATAGAGCCTATTCGAGCTGACTAGAGCCGAATGGAGCCGATTAGAGCTGAATCGAACCGATTTGAGCCGATTGGGGATGAATGGAGTGGAAAGGAGCCGATTTGAGCCGAATCGCATCGAGATGCGTGGAATCGAATCCAGTAGAATAGATTAGATTAGGGTAGGATGGAATAGAGTAGACTTGAACACAGTAGAAGAGAATGGAAAGAATACAATAGAATAGAGTAGAAAAGGGTAGAGCAGAGCAGAATAGTGTAGAGTAGAATAGAGTAGAGTAGAACAGAGTTGAATCAAGCTGAATGGAGATGAAACGAGACAAATCGCGTCGGATGGCGTCGAATCCCTTCGAATCAATTACAGTAGGGTATAGTAGAATAGCGTAGAATGGAGTGGAATGGTGTGCAATGGAATCGAGTAGAGTAGAAAAGAGCTGAAGAGAGCCGAAGAGGGCCGAAGAGGGCCAAATCGAGCTGAATTGAGCGAAATCGAGCCGAATCCAGTGAATCGAGCCTAATGGAGCCGAATCGAGCCTAATCAAGCCGAATCGACACTATTCGAGACAAATGGAGCTGAATGGACATGAATCACACCGATTCGGCCCCTAGTCACGTCAAAATTTGTTGAATTCAATTGAATAGACTAGAGTAGGGGAGGTTCGGGTAGGCTAGGGTAGGGTAGAATGGAGTAGAATAGAATAAAGCAGAACAGAACACAACAAAATAGAACAGAACAACACAGAACGAATACAGAAACGAGGAGGCTAGAGTAGAGTAGAGTAGAGGGGAATAGAGTAGAGTAGAATAGATTCGAACAGAGCCAAATCGAGCTGAATCGCGTCGAAATGGGTTGAATCAAATCCAATCAAATGGATTACAGTACCTTAGAGTTGGGTAGCGTAGGGTAGGGTAGAATAGAGTAGACTAGTACAGAACAGAGTAGAAACAATACAATAGAATAGAGAAGATTAGACTACAGTAGAATAGAGCTGAATAGAGCCAAATGCAGACGAAACGAGAGGACTCGTGTAGAGGCACTTAGAGTAAATTAGAGTGGTGTTGGGTAGGGTAGAGCAGAATAGAGTAGAATAGTGTAGAACAGTGTGGAATGAATAGAATGGAGTAGAATGGAGTCAAATAGAAACGAACAGAGTAGAAAAGAGTCGAATAGAGCAGAATAGGGCCGAAGAACGCCAAATCGAGCAGATTCGAAGCGATTCGAGCCAAAACAAGCTGAATGGAGCCCAACTGAGCCGAATAGAGCCAAATCGAGCCGAATCGAGCCGATTCAAGCTTCATCGCCTCGAATCGCGTTCAATGCGTCAAATCCAATCGAAACGTATAGATTAGAGAAGGGGAGGGGAGGGCAGGGGAGGGTAGAATAGAACAGAGTAGAGTGGAATAGAAGAGATTAGAACAGAATAGAAGGAATAGAATCGAGTAGAATAGAGTGGAAAAGAGTAGAGTCGAATACAGTCGAATAGAGCCGACTAAGCTGAATAGAGACGAATGGAGCTGAATACAGCCGAAAAGAGCTGTATACTGCCGAATCACACCTAATCGAGCGGAATCAAGCAGAATCGCACTGACTGTCACCGAACAGCGTCGAATCGAATCAGGTCGAATCGAGTCGAGCCACATCGTTTTGAATCAAACAAGGTCAAATCGCTTCATATCGTGTCGAATCCCATGGAATCACGTCGAATAACTTCGAATCGTGTGAAACCTCAGAGAATCCTACTGAATCACGTCGAGTCGCATGGAATCTCATCAAATCCCTTCGGATCTTGCCGAATCCAGTCAAGTCACATCAAATCGCTTTGCACGGAATCGAATTGAATCCAATAGATTAAAGTAGGCTAGGTTCGGGTGGGGTGCCGTAGGGTCGGGTAGGGTAGAATAGAATAGAGTACAACAGAGTAGGAGAGAACAGAACAGAACAGAAAGAATACAACAGAACAGAATAGAGTCAAAGAGAGAGAACATAGCCGAATTGAGCCGAGTGGAGACAAAACGAGACGAATCACGTCCGGTTGCTTCGAATCGCGTCAAATCAAATCGAATCGATTAGAAGAGATGAGGGTAGGGAAGGGTAGAATAGAATAGAGGAAAATAGTGAAGAATGGTGTGGAATGGAATAGAATGGAATTGAACGGAGTCCAATAAAGACGGATAGATATGAATAGAGTACAAAAGAGTCTAATAGAGCAGAATAGGGCCGGATAGGGCCAAATAAGGCCTAATTGAGCAGAATCCAGCAGAATCGATGGAATTCGAGCCTAATCGAGCCGAATGGAGTGAAATGGAGTCAAGTCGAGCCGAATAGAGCCGATGCGAACTGAATCGAGCTGATTCAAGCCTAATCGCGTCAAATCGCGTGGAAATACGTCACATCGAATCTAATCAAATAGATTAGGGGAGGGGCGGGTGGGTAGAATAGAACAGAATAGTACAGAATAGAAAGAATAGAATATAGTACAGTAGGGTGGAGTAGAGAGAGTAAAGCAGAGCAGAGT
The DNA here is from genome assembly GCF_030014295.1 of Loxodonta africana. NCBI lineage: Eukaryota > Metazoa > Chordata > Mammalia > Proboscidea > Elephantidae > Loxodonta > Loxodonta africana. Next base: position 377,126 of record NW_026974873.1, on the reverse strand, counting down.
AGAATTGAGTCAAATAGAGTCAAATACTGCAGGACATAGCTGAATAGAGCCAATTCTGGCCGAATCGAGTCAAATGGAAACAAAACGAGATGAATCACACCGAATTGCTTCGAATCGCATCCAGTCGAATAGATTAGAGTAACGTAGGGTAGAGTAGAACAGAATAGAGTAGAATAGCGTAGAATGGAGAAGAGTGGAGTCAAATGGAGTCGAACAGAGACAAATAGAGTAGAAAAGAGTCGAATCGAGCCAAATAGGGCCGAATAAGGCTGAACCGAGTGGAAACGAGCTGAATTGAAGCGATTCGAGCCAAATCGAGCTGAATCGAGCCGACTCAAGCATGATGGTGTCCAGTCGCATCGAAATGCTTTGAATCGAACCAAATGGAAGAGATTAGAACAGGTTAGGGTAGTTTATGATAGGAAGACTAGGGTAGATGCAAGTAGACTACATTAGAGTAGACAAGAGAAGGCTAGAGTAGAAGCCTAGACTAGTAAGCTGGACTAGTCAGCTAGACTAGTGGCATAGAGCAGTAGCCTAGACAACTAGTCTTGAATAGTACCCTCAGTCAGTAATCTGAACGAGTACCCTTGCCTTAACTAGTAGTCCTAACAAGTACCCTTGCCTTAAGCAGTAGTCTTCACTAGTACCCTTGCCTTCACTAGTAGTATGTCCTTAACAAGTAGCCTGAACGGGTAGCCTTGCCTTAACCAGTACCCTCAACAAGTACCCACGCCTTAACTAGTAGCCTGGCCTTAACTAGTAGCCTGGCCTTAACTAGTAGCCTGAACTAGTACACTTGCCTTAAGGAGTACCCTTGCCCGAACTACTCCCCTTAATTAGGACCCTTATTGAGTAACCCTAAGTAGTAGAGTATGGTACGGTGGGGTAGCATAGGGTAGGGAAGCCTACGGTGGAACAGAGAAAATAGAAGGAAATAGAATAGAACAGCATAGGTCAGGGTAGGTTAGCTTAGTGCAGGGTATGGTAGAGTAGCATAGGATGGAATAGAGAAAATAGAAAAGGAGACTAGAAAAGAGCAGACTAGATTAGGATAGGGTAGGGTGGGGGAGGGTTGTGTAGAATACAGTAGTGTAGAACGGAATAGAATGGTGTGGAATGGAGTCGAATGGATTCGAACAGAGATGAATAGAGTAGAAAAGAGTTGAATAGAGCCGGATAACGCTGAATAGGACCAAATATGGCCGAAATGAGCCGAATCGAGTCGAGTCGACCAGATTCGGGATGAATGGAGCCTAGTGGAGCTGAAATGAGCCAATTAGAGACAAACTGAACCCAGCAAAATCGAGCCAAAACACACTTAATTGCATCCTATTGCATCGGATCTCATCGAATTCCATCAAATCCCACCAAAACGCATCAAATCTCGCGGAATCTCACCGAATCCCGTCGAATTGTCTCAAATCGGGTCGAATGGTGTCCAACTGAATGGAATTGAATTAAATTGAATAGAGTAGTGTAGGTTAGGCTGGGATTCAGTAGGGAAGGGCACAGAAGAATAGAATAGAGTAGAACAGAAGAGAATACCAAGAGTAGAATGGAGTAGAGTTGAGTAGAGTGGAATAGTCAGAGTCGGGTAGTGCAGAATATAGATGAATAGATCCAATTCAAGCCGAATCGATTCGAATGGAGAGGAAAGGGAACAAATCGTGATGAATCGGATCGATTCGAATAGATTAGAGTAGGGTAGGGTAGAACAGAATAGAATAGAGTAGAAAAGAGTAGAATGGTGTGGAATGGAGTTGAATGGAGCCAAATAGAGACAAATAAAGTAGAAAGGGCTGAGTAGAGCTGAACAGGGCTGAATAAGGTTCACTCGAGCCTAATTATGCTGAATTGAGCAGAATCGAGACGAATTGACCCAATTCAAGCCAAATAGAGCTAAATCGAGCCGATTCAAGCCTAATCACATGGAATCGCGTCGAAATGCGTTGAATCGAATAGATTAGTGTAGAGGAGGGTACGGCCGGAGAGGCTAGACTACAACACAACAGAACACAATAGAAAGAAGAGAATAGAATTAAGTAGAGTCGGGTCCAGTAGAATAGAGTCAAATCGAGTTGACGAGAGCTGAAAAGAGCCAAACAGAGCTGAATACAGCCGAATTGACCAAATTCAAGGTGAATCGAGATGAATCATGTCCAGTCGTTTGAAATGTGTCGAATCGAATCAAATGGATTAGTGTGGGGAAGGTAAGGTTCGGGGAGGGTAGAGAAGACTAGAATAGAGTAGAATAGAACAGAACAGAAAGAATCGAGTAGACTAGAGTCACATAGAGTCGAATACTGCCAAAAAGAGCCGAATAGAGTGGAAAAGAGCTGAATAGAACCGAATCGAGTTTAATGGAGGAGAAAGGAGATGAATCGAGCCGATATGACCCGAATCAGGTCGAATTCCGTTCAAGTGTGTCGAATAGCATAGAACAGATTACAGTAGGCTAAGTTAGGGTAGGGTAGGGTAGAATAGAGTGCAGTAGAACAGAAGAGAAGAGAAGAGAACACAACTGAAAGAATAGAATAGGGTCGAGACGAGCAGAGTATAGAAGAGTAGAGTAGAGTAGAGTCGAATATTGCCGAATAGAGCCAAAGACAGCCAAATAGAGCCCAAAAGAGCTAAATCGATAGAAACCAAGACAAATCACGCCGAATCCCGTGGAATCGTGCTCTATCGCGTCGAATCCCGTCGAATTGCATTGAATCTGATCAGTTCCAATCCAATCCAATCCATTAGAATAGACTAGAGTAGGGTAGAGTCCAATACAATACAGTAGAGAATAGTTTAGGATGGAGTAGAATGGTGTAGCATGGAGTCGAGTGGAGTCGAAAAGAGATAATAGAGTTGAGTAGAGTCTAACAGAGTCGAATAGAGCCTATTCGAGCTGACTAGAGCCGAATGGAGCCGATTAGAGCTGAATCGAACCGATTTGAGCCGATTGGGGATGAATGGAGTGGAAAGGAGCCGATTTGAGCTGAATCGCATCGAGATGCGTGGAATCGAATCCAGTAGAATAGATTAGATTAGGGTAGGATGGAATAGAGTAGACTTGAACACAGTAGAAGAGAATGGAAAGAATACAATAGAATAGAGTAGAAAAGGGTAGAGCAGAGCAGAATAGTGTAGAGTAGAATAGAGTAGAGTAGAACAGAGTTGAATCAAGCTGAATGGAGATGAAACGAGACAAATCGCGTCGGATGGCGTCGAATCCCTTCGAATCAATTACAGTAGGGTATAGTAGAATAGCGTAGAATGGAGTGGAATGGTGTGCAATGGAATCGAGTAGAGTAGAAAAGAGCTGAAGAGAGCCGAAGAGGGCCGAAGAGGGCCAAATCGAGCTGAATTGAGCGAAATCGAGCCGAATCCAGTGAATCGAGCCTAATGGAGCCGAATCGAGCCTAATCAAGCCGAATCGACACTATTCGAGACAAATGGAGCTGAATGGACATGAATCACACCGGTTCGGCCCCTAGTCACGTCAAAATTTGTTGAATTCAATTGAATAGACTAGAGTAGGGGAGGTTCGGGTAGGCTAGGGTAGGGTAGAATGGAGTAGAATAGAATAAAGCAGAACAGAACACAACAAAATAGAACAGAACAACACAGAACGAATACAGAAACGAGGAGGCTAGAGTAGAGTAGAGGGGAATAGAGTAGAGTAGAATAGATTCGAACAGAGCCAAATCGAGCTGAATCGCGTCGAAATGGGTTGAATCAAATCCAATCAAATGGATTACAGTACCTTAGAGTTGGGTAGCGTAGGGTAGGGTAGAATAGAGTAGACTAGTACAGAACAGAGTAGAAACAATACAATAGAATAGAGAAGATTAGACTACAGTAGAATAGAGCTGAATAGAGCCAAATGCAGACGAAACGAGAGGACTCGTGTAGAGGCACTTAGAGTAAATTAGAGTGGTGTTGGGTAGGGTAGAGCAGAATAGAGTAGAATAGTGTAGAACAGTGTGGAATGAATAGAATGGAGTAGAATGGAGTCAAATAGAAACGAACAGAGTAGAAAAGAGTCGAATAGAGCAGAATAGGGCCGAAGAACGCCAAATCGAGCAGATTCGAAGCGATTCGAGCCAAAACAAGCTGAATGGAGCCCAACTGAGCCGAATAGAGCCAAATCGAGCCGAATCGAGCCGATTCAAGCTTCATCGCCTCGAATCGCGTTCAATGCGTCAAATCCAATCGAGACGTATAGATTAGAGAAGGGGAGGGGAGGGCAGGGGAGGGTAGAATAGAACAGAGTAGAGTGGAATAGAAGAGATTAGAACAGAATAGAAGGAATAGAATCGAGTAGAATAGAGTGGAAAAGAGTAGAGTCGAATACAGTCGAATAGAGCCGACTAAGCTGAATAGAGACGAATGGAGCTGAATACAGCCGAAAAGAGCTGTATACTGCCGAATCACACCTAATCGAGCGGAATCAAGCAGAATCGCACTGACTGTCACCGAACAGCGTCGAATCGAATCAGGTCGAATCGAGTCGAGCCACATCGTTTTGAATCAAACAAGGTCAAATCGCTTCATATCGTGTCGAATCCCATGGAATCACGTCGAATAACTTCGAATCGTGTGAAACCTCAGAGAATCCTACTGAATCACGTCGAGTCGCATGGAATCTCATCAAATCCCTTCGGATCTTGCCGAATCCAGTCAAGTCACATCAAATCGCTTTGCACGGAATCGAATTGAATCCAATAGATTAAAGTAGGCTAGGTTCGGGTGGGGTGCCGTAGGGTCGGGTAGGGTAGAATAGAATAGAGTACAACAGAGTAGGAGAGAACAGAACAGAACAGAAAGAATACAACAGAACAGAATAGAGTCAAAGAGAGAGAACATAGCCGAATTGAGCCGAGTGGAGACAAAACGAGACGAATCACGTCCGGTTGCTTCGAATCGCGTCAAATCAAATCGAATCGATTAGAAGAGATGAGGGTAGGGAAGGGTAGAATAGAATAGAGGAAAATAGTGAAGAATGGTGTGGAATGGAATAGAATGGAATTGAACGGAGTCCAATAAAGACGGATAGATATGAATAGAGTACAAAAGAGTCTAATAGAGCAGAATAGGGCCGGATAGGGCCAAATAAGGCCTAATTGAGCAGAATCCAGCAGAATCGATGGAATTCGAGCCTAATCGAGCCGAATGGAGTGAAATGGAGTCAAGTCGAGCCGAATAGAGCCGATGCGAACTGAATCGAGCTGATTCAAGCCTAATCGCGTCAAATCGCGTGGAAATACGTCACATCGAATCTAATCAAATAGATTAGGGGAGGGGCGGGTGGGTAGAATAGAACAGAATAGTACAGAATAGAAAGAATAGAATATAGTACAGTAGGGTGGAGTAGAGAGAGTAAAGCAGAGCAGAGTAGAATTGAGTCAAATAGAGTCAAATACTGCAGGACATAGCTGAATAGAGCCAATTCTGGCCGAATCGAGTCAAATGGAAACAAAACGAGATGAATCACACCGAATTGCTTCGAATCGCATCCAGTCGAATAGATTAGAGTAACGTAGGGTAGAGTAGAACAGAATAGAGTAGAATAGCGTAGAATGGAGAAGAGTGGAGTCAAATGGAGTCGAACAGAGACAAATAGAGTAGAAAAGAGTCGAATCGAGCCAAATAGGGCCGAATAAGGCTGAACCGAGTGGAAACGAGCTGAATTGAAGCGATTCGAGCCAAATCGAGCTGAATCGAGCCGACTCAAGCATGATGGTGTCCAGTCGCATCGAAATGCTTTGAATCGAACCAAATGGAAGAGATTAGAACAGGTTAGGGTAGTTTATGATAGGAAGACTAGGGTAGATGCAAGTAGACTACATTAGAGTAGACAAGAGAAGGCTAGAGTAGAAGCCTAGACTAGTAAGCTGGACTAGTCAGCTAGACTAGTGGCATAGAGCAGTAGCCTAGACAACTAGTCTTGAATAGTACCCTCAGTCAGTAATCTGAACGAGTACCCTTGCCTTAACTAGTAGTCCTAACAAGTACCCTTGCCTTAACCAGTAGTCTTCACTAGTACCCTTGCCTTCACTAGTAGTATGTCCTTAACAAGTAGCCTGAACGGGTAGCCTTGCCTTAACCAGTACCCTCAACAAGTACCCACGCCTTAACTAGTAGCCTGGCCTTAACTAGTAGCCTGGCCTTAACTAGTAGCCTGAACTAGTACACTTGCCTTAAGGAGTACCCTTGCCCGAACTACTCCCCTTAATTAGGACCCTTATTGAGTAACCCTAAGTAGTAGAGTATGGTACGGTGGGGTAGCATAGGGTAGGGAAGCCTACGGTGGAACAGAGAAAATAGAAGGAAATAGAATAGAACAGCATAGGTCAGGGTAGGTTAGCTTAGTGCAGGGTATGGTAGAGTAGCATAGGATGGAATAGAGAAAATAGAAAAGGAGACTAGAAAAGAGCAGACTAGATTAGGATAGGGTAGGGTGGGGGAGGGTTGTGTAGAATACAGTAGTGTAGAACGGAATAGAATGGTGTGGAATGGAGTCGAATGGATTCGAACAGAGATGAATAGAGTAGAAAAGAGTTGAATAGAGCCGGATAACGCTGAATAGGACCAAATATGGCCGAAATGAGCCGAATCGAGTCGAGTCGACCAGATTCGGGATGAATGGAGCCTAGTGGAGCTGAAATGAGCCAATTAGAGACAAACTGAACCCAGCAAAATCGAGCCAAAACACACTTAATTGCATCCTATTGCATCGGATCTCATCGAATTCCATCAAATCCCACCAAAACGCATCAAATCTCGCGGAATCTCACCGAATCCCGTCGAATTGTCTCAAATCGGGTCGAATGGTGTCCAACTGAATGGAATTGAATTAAATTGAATAGAGTAGTGTAGGTTAGGCTGGGATTCAGTAGGGAAGGGCACAGAAGAATAGAATAGAGTAGAACAGAAGAGAATACCAAGAGTAGAATGGAGTAGAGTTGAGTAGAGTGGAATAGTCAGAGTCGGGTAGTGCAGAATATAGATGAATAGATCCAATTCAAGCCGAATCGATTCGAATGGAGAGGAAAGGGAACAAATCGTGATGAATCGGATCGATTCGAATAGATTAGAGTAGGGTAGGGTAGAACAGAATAGAATAGAGTAGAAAAGAGTAGAATGGTGTGGAATGGAGTTGAATGGAGCCAAATAGAGACAAATAAAGTAGAAAGGGCTGAGTAGAGCTGAACAGGGCTGAATAAGGTTCACTCGAGCCTAATTATGCTGAATTGAGCAGAATCGAGACGAATTGACCCAATTCAAGCCAAATAGAGCTAAATCGAGCCGATTCAAGCCTAATCACATGGAATCGCGTCGAAATGCGTTGAATCGAATAGATTAGTGTAGAGGAGGGTACGGCCGGAGAGGCTAGACTACAACACAACAGAACACAATAGAAAGAAGAGAATAGAATTAAGTAGAGTCGGGTCCAGTAGAATAGAGTCAAATCGAGTTGACGAGAGCTGAAAAGAGCCAAACAGAGCTGAATACAGCCGAATTGACCAAATTCAAGGTGAATCGAGATGAATCATGTCCAGTCGTTTGAAATGTGTCGAATCGAATCAAATGGATTAGTGTGGGGAAGGTAAGGTTCGGGGAGGGTAGAGAAGACTAGAATAGAGTAGAATAGAACAGAACAGAAAGAATCGAGTAGACTAGAGTCACATAGAGTCGAATACTGCCAAAAAGAGCCGAATAGAGTGGAAAAGAGCTGAATAGAACCGAATCGAGTTTAATGGAGGAGAAAGGAGATGAATCGAGCCGATATGACCCGAATCAGGTCGAATTCCGTTCAAGTGTGTCGAATAGCATAGAACAGATTACAGTAGGCTAAGTTAGGGTAGGGTAGGGTAGAATAGAGTGCAGTAGAACAGAAGAGAAGAGAAGAGAACACAACTGAAAGAATAGAATAGGGTCGAGACGAGCAGAGTATAGAAGAGTAGAGTAGAGTAGAGTCGAATATTGCCGAATAGAGCCAAAGACAGCCAAATAGAGCCCAAAAGAGCTAAATCGATAGAAACCAAGACAAATCACGCCGAATCCCGTGGAATCGTGCTCTATCGCGTCGAATCCCGTCGAATTGCATTGAATCTGATCAGTTCCAATCCAATCCAATCCATTAGAATAGACTAGAGTAGGGTAGAGTCCAATACAATACAGTAGAGAATAGTTTAGGATGGAGTAGAATGGTGTAGCATGGAGTCGAGTGGAGTCGAAAAGAGATAATAGAGTTGAGTAGAGTCTAACAGAGTCGAATAGAGCCTATTCGAGCTGACTAGAGCCGAATGGAGCCGATTAGAGCTGAATCGAACCGATTTGAGCCGATTGGGGATGAATGGAGTGGAAAGGAGCCGATTTGAGCTGAATCGCATCGAGATGCGTGGAATCGAATCCAGTAGAATAGATTAGATTAGGGTAGGATGGAATAGAGTAGACTTGAACACAGTAGAAGAGAATGGAAAGAATACAATAGAATAGAGTAGAAAAGGGTAGAGCAGAGCAGAATAGTGTAGAGTAGAATAGAGTAGAGTAGAACAGAGTTGAATCAAGCTGAATGGAGATGAAACGAGACAAATCGCGTCGGATGGCGTCGAATCCCTTCGAATCAATTACAGTAGGGTATAGTAGAATAGCGTAGAATGGAGTGGAATGGTGTGCAATGGAATCGAGTAGAGTAGAAAAGAGCTGAAGAGAGCCGAAGAGGGCCGAAGAGGGCCAAATCGAGCTGAATTGAGCGAAATCGAGCCGAATCCAGTGAATCGAGCCTAATGGAGCCGAATCGAGCCTAATCAAGCCGAATCGACACTATTCGAGACAAATGGAGCTGAATGGACATGAATCACACCGGTTCGGCCCCTAGTCACGTCAAAATTTGTTGAATTCAATTGAATAGACTAGAGTAGGGGAGGTTCGGGTAGGCTAGGGTAGGGTAGAATGGAGTAGAATAGAATAAAGCAGAACAGAACACAACAAAATAGAACAGAACAACACAGAACGAATACAGAAACGAGTAGGCTAGAGTAGAGTAGAGGGGAATAGAGTAGAGTAGAATAGATTCGAACAGAGCCAAATCGAGCTGAATCGCGTCGAAATGGGTTGAATCAAATCCAATCAAATGGATTACAGTACCTTAGAGTTGGGTAGCGTAGGGTAGGGTAGAATAGAGTAGACTAGTACAGAACAGAGTAGAAACAATACAATAGAATAGAGAAGATTAGACTACAGTAGAATAGAGCTGAATAGAGCCAAATGCAGACGAAACGAGAGGACTCGTGTAGAGGCACTTAGAGTAAATTAGAGTGGTGTTGGGTAGGGTAGAGCAGAATAGAGTAGAATAGTGTAGAACAGTGTGGAATGAATAGAATGGAGTAGAATGGAGTCAAATAGAAACGAACAGAGTAGAAAAGAGTCGAATAGAGCAGAATAGGGCCGAAGAACGCCAAATCGAGCAGATTCGAAGCGATTCGAGCCAAAACAAGCTGAATGGAGCCCAACTGAGCCGAATAGAGCCAAATCGAGCCGAATCGAGCCGATTCAAGCTTCATCGCCTCGAATCGCGTTCAATGCGTCAAATCCAATCGAGACGTATAGATTAGAGAAGGGGAGGGGAGGGCAGGGGAGGGTAGAATAGAACAGAGTAGAGTGGAATAGAAGAGATTAGAACAGAATAGAAGGAATAGAATCGAGTAGAATAGAGTGGAAAAGAGTAGAGTCGAATACAGTCGAATAGAGCCGACTAAGCTGAATAGAGACGAATGGAGCTGAATACAGCCGAAAAGAGCTGTATACTGCCGAATCACACCTAATCGAGCGGAATCAAGCAGAATCGCACTGACTGTCACCGAACAGCGTCGAATCGAATCAGGTCGAATAGAGTCGAGCCACATCGTTTTGAATCAAACAAGGTCAAATCGCTTCATATCGTGTCGAATCCCATGGAATCACGTCGAATAACTTCGAATCGTGTGAAACCTCAGAGAATCCTACTGAATCACGTCGAGTCGCATGGAATCTCATCAAATCCCTTCGGATCTTGCCGAATCCAGTCAAGTCACATCAAATCGCTTTGCACGGAATCGAATTGAATCCAATAGATTAAAGTAGGCTAGGTTCGGGTGGGGTGCCGTAGGGTCGGGTAGGGTAGAATAGAATAGAGTACAACAGAGTAGGAGAGAACAGAACAGAACAGAAAGAATACAACAGAACAGAATAGAGTCAAAGAGAGAGAACATAGCCGAATTGAGCCGAGTGGAGACAAAACGAGACGAATCACGTCCGGTTGCTTCGAATCGCGTCAAATCAAATCGAATCGATTAGAAGAGATGAGGGTAGGGAAGGGTAGAATAGAATAGAGGAAAATAGTGAAGAATGGTGTGGAATGGAATAGAATGGAATTGAACGGAGTCCAATAAAGACGGATAGATATGAATAGAGTACAAAAGAGTCTAATAGAGCAGAATAGGGCCGGATAGGGCCAAATAAGGCCTAATTGAGCAGAATCCAGCAGAATCGATGGAATTCGAGCCTAATCGAGCCGAATGGAGTGAAATGGAGTCAAGTCGAGCCGAATAGAGCCGATGCGAACTGAATCGAGCTGATTCAAGCCTAATCGCGTCAAATCGCGTGGAAATACGTCACATCGAATCTAATCAAATAGATTAGGGGAGGGGCGGGTGGGTAGAATAGAACAGAATAGTACAGAATAGAAAGACTAGAATATAGTACAGTAGGGTGGAGTAGAGAGAGTAAAGCAGAGCAGAGTAGAATTGAGTCAAATAGAGTCAAATACTGCAGGACATAGCTGAATAGAGCCAATTCTGGCCGAATCGAGTCAAATGGAAACAAAACGAGATGAATCACACCGAATTGCTTCGAATCGCATCCAGTCGAATAGATTAGAGTAACGTAGGGTAGAGTAGAACAGAATAGAGTAGAATAGCGTAGAATGGAGAAGAGTGGAGTCAAATGGAGTCGAACAGAGACAAATAGAGTAGAAAAGAGTCGAATCGAGCCAAATAGGGCCGAATAAGGCTGAACCGAGTGGAAACGAGCTGAATTGAAGCGATTCGAGCCAAATCGAGCTGAATCGAGCCGACTCAAGCATGATGGTGTCCAGTCGCATCGAAATGCTTTGAATCGAACCAAATGGAAGAGATTAGAACAGGTTAGGGTAGTTTATGATAGGAAGACTAGGGTAGATGCAAGTAGACTACATTAGAGTAGACAAGAGAAGGCTAGAGTAGAAGCCTAGACTAGTAAGCTGGACTAGTCAGCTAGACTAGTGGCATAGAGCAGTAGCCTAGACAACTAGTCTTGAATAGTACCCTCAGTCAGTAATCTGAACGAGTACCCTTGCCTTAACTAGTAGTCCTAACAAGTACCCTTGCCTTAAGCAGTAGTCTTCACTAGTACCCTTGCCTTCACTAGTAGTATGTCCTTAACAAGTAGCCTGAACGGGTACCCTTGCCTTAACCAGTACCCTCAACAAGTACCCACGCCTTAACTAGTAGCCTGGCCTTAACTAGTAGCCTGGCCTTAACTAGTAGCCTGAACTAGTACACTTGCCTTAAGGAGTACCCTTGCCCGAACTACTCCCCTTAATTAGGACCCTTATTGAGTAACCCTAAGTAGTAGAGTATGGTACGGTGGGGTAGCATAGGGTAGGGAAGCCTACGGTGGAACAGAGAAAATAGAAGGAAATAGAATAGAACAGCATAGGTCAGGGTAGGTTAGCTTAGTGCAGGGTATGGTAGAGTAGCATAGGATGGAATAGAGAAAATAGAAAAGGAGACTAGAAAAGAGCAGACTAGATTAGGATAGGGTAGGGTGGGGGAGGGTTGTGTAGAATACAGTAGTGTAGAACGGAATAGAATGGTGTGGAATGGAGTCGAATGGATTCGAACAGAGATGAATAGAGTAGAAAAGAGTTGAATAGAGCCGGATAACGCTGAATAGGACCAAATATGGCCGAAATGAGCCGAATCGAGTCGAGTCGACCAGATTCGGGATGAATGGAGCCTAGTGGAGCTGAAATGAGCCAATTAGAGACAAACTGAACCCAGCAAAATCGAGCCAAAACACACTTAATTGCATCCTATTGCATCGGATCTCGTCGAATTCCATCAAATCCCACCAAAACGCATCAAATCTCGCGGAATCTCACCGAATCCCGTCGAATTGTCTCAAATCGGGTCGAATGGTGTCCAACTGAATGGAATTGAATTAAATTGAATAGAGTAGTGTAGGTTAGGCTGGGATTCAGTAGGGAAGGGCACAGAAGAATAGAATAGAGTAGAACAGAAGAGAATACCAAGAGTAGAATGGAGTAGAGTTGAGTAGAGTGGAATAGTCAGAGTCGGGTAGTGCAGAATATAGATGAATAGATCCAATTCAAGCCGAATCGATTCGAATGGAGAGGAAAGGGAACAAATCGTGATGAATCGGATCGATTCGAATAGATTAGAGTAGGGTAGGGTAGAACAGAATAGAATAGAGTAGAAAAGAGTAGAATGGTGTGGAATGGAGTTGAATGGAGCCAAATAGAGACAAATAAAGTAGAAAGGGCTGAGTAGAGCTGAACAGGGCTGAATAAGGTTCACTCGAGCCTAATTATGCTGAATTGAGCAGAATCGAGACGAATTGACCCAATTCAAGCCAAATAGAGCTAAATCGAGCCGATTCAAGCCTAATCACATGGAATCGCGTCGAAATGCGTTGAATCGAATAGATTAGTGTAGAGGAGGGTACGGCCGGAGAGGCTAGACTACAACACAACAGAACACAATAGAAAGAAGAGAATAGAATTAAGTAGAGTCGGGTCCAGTAGAATAGAGTCAAATCGAGTTGACGAGAGCTGAAAAGAGCCAAACAGAGCTGAATACAGCCGAATTGACCAAATTCAAGGTGAATCGAGATGAATCATGTCCAGTCGTTTGAAATGTGTCGAATCGAATCAAATGGATTAGTGTGGGGAAGGTAAGGTTCGGGGAGGGTAGAGAAGACTAGAATAGAGTAGAATAGAACAGAACAGAAAGAATCGAGTAGACTAGAGTCACATAGAGTCGAATACTGCCAAAAAGAGCCGAATAGAGTGGAAAAGAGCTGAATAGAACCGAATCGAGTTTAATGGAGGAGAAAGGAGATGAATCGAGCCGATATGAGCCGAATCAAGTCGAATTCCATTCAAGTGTGTCGAATAGCATAGAACAGATTACAGTAGGCTAAGTTAGGGTAGGGTAGGGTAGAATAGAGTGCAGTAGAACAGAACAGAAGAGAAGAGAACACAACTGAAAGAATAGAATAGGGTCGAGACGAGCAGAGTATAGAAGAGTAGAGTAGAGTAGAGTCGAATATTGCCGAATAGAGCCAAAGACAGCCAAATAGAGCCCAAAAGAGCTAAATCGATAGAAACCAAGACAAATCACGCCGAATCCCGTGGAATCGTGCTCTATCGCGTCAAATCCCGTCGAATTGCATTGAATCTGATCAGTTCCAATCCAATCCAATCCATTAGAATAGACTAGAGTAGGGTAGAGTCCAATACAATACAGTAGAGAATAGTTTAGGATGGAGTAGAATGGTGTAGCATGGAGTCGAGTGGAGTCGAAAAGAGATAATAGAGTTGAGTAGAGTCTAACAGAGTCGAATAGAGCCTATTCGAGCTGACTAGAGCCGAATGGAGCCGATTAGAGCTGAATCGAACCGATTTGAGCCGATTGGGGATGAATGGAGTGGAAAGGAGCCGATTTGAGCCGAATCGCATCGAGATGCGTGGAATCGAATCCAGTAGAATAGATTAGATTAGGGTAGGATGGAATAGAGTAGACTTGAACACAGTAGAAGAGAATGGAAAGAATACAATAGAATAGAGTAGAAAAGGGTAGAGCAGAGCAGAATAGTGTAGAGTAGAATAGAGTAGAGTAGAACAGAGTTGAATCAAGCTGAATGGAGATGAAACGAGACAAATCGCGTCGGATGGCGTCGAATCCCTTCGAATCAATTACAGTAGGGTATAGTAGAATAGCGTAGAATGGAGTGGAATGGTGTGCAATGGAATCGAGTAGAGTAGAAAAGAGCTGAAGAGAGCCGAAGAGGGCCGAAGAGGGCCAAATCGAGCTGAATTGAGCGAAATCGAGCCGAATCCAGTGAATCGAGCCTAATGGAGCCGAATCGAGCCTAATCAAGCCGAATCGACACTATTCGAGACAAATGGAGCTGAATGGACATGAATCACACCGATTCGGCCCCTAGTCACGTCAAAATTTGTTGAATTCAATTGAATAGACTAGAGTAGGGGAGGTTCGGGTAGGCTAGGGTAGGGTAGAATGGAGTAGAATAGAATAAAGCAGAACAGAACACAACAAAATAGAACAGAACAACACAGAACGAATACAGAAACGAGGAGGCTAGAGTAGAGTAGAGGGGAATAGAGTAGAGTAGAATAGATTCGAACAGAGCCAAATCGAGCTGAATCGCGTCGAAATGGGTTGAATCAAATCCAATCAAATGGATTACAGTACCTTAGAGTTGGGTAGCGTAGGGTAGGGTAGAATAGAGTAGACTAGTACAGAACAGAGTAGAAACAATACAATAGAATAGAGAAGATTAGACTACAGTAGAATAGAGCTGAATAGAGCCAAATGCAGACGAAACGAGAGGACTCGTGTAGAGGCACTTAGAGTAAATTAGAGTGGTGTTGGGTAGGGTAGAGCAGAATAGAGTAGAATAGTGTAGAACAGTGTGGAATGAATAGAATGGAGTAGAATGGAGTCAAATAGAAACGAACAGAGTAGAAAAGAGTCGAATAGAGCAGAATAGGGCCGAAGAACGCCAAATCGAGCAGATTCGAAGCGATTCGAGCCAAAACAAGCTGAATGGAGCCCAACTGAGCCGAATAGAGCCAAATCGAGCCGAATCGAGCCGATTCAAGCTTCATCGCCTCGAATCGCGTTCAATGCGTCAAATCCAATCGAGACGTATAGATTAGAGAAGGGGAGGGGAGGGCAGGGGAGGGTAGAATAGAACAGAGTAGAGTGGAATAGAAGAGATTAGAACAGAATAGAAGGAATAGAATCGAGTAGAATAGAGTGGAAAAGAGTAGAGTCGAATACAGTCGAATAGAGCCGACTAAGCTGAATAGAGACGAATGGAGCTGAATACAGCCGAAAAGAGCTGTATACTGCCGAATCACACCTAATCGAGCGGAATCAAGCAGAATCGCACTGACTGTCACCGAACAGCGTCGAATCGAATCAGGTCGAATCGAGTCGAGCCACATCGTTTTGAATCAAACAAGGTCAAATCGCTTCATATCGTGTCGAATCCCATGGAATCACGTCGAATAACTTCGAATCGTGTGAAACCTCAGAGAATCCTACTGAATCACGTCGAGTCGCATGGAATCTCATCAAATCCCTTCGGATCTTGCCGAATCCAGTCAAGTCACATCAAATCGCTTTGCACGGAATCGAATTGAATCCAATAGATTAAAGTAGGCTAGGTTCGGGTGGGGTGCCGTAGGGTCGGGTAGGGTAGAATAGAATAGAGTACAACAGAGTAGGAGAGAACAGAACAGAACAGAAAGAATACAACAGAACAGAATAGAGTCAAAGAGAGAGAACATAGCCGAATTGAGCCGAGTGGAGACAAAACGAGACGAATCACGTCCGGTTGCTTCGAATCGCGTCAAATCAAATCGAATCGATTAGAAGAGATGAGGGTAGGGAAGGGTAGAATAGAATAGAGGAAAATAGTGAAGAATGGTGTGGAATGGAATAGAATGGAATTGAACGGAGTCCAATAAAGACGGATAGATATGAATAGAGTACAAAAGAGTCTAATAGAGCAGAATAGGGCCGGATAGGGCCAAATAAGGCCTAATTGAGCAGAATCCAGCAGAATCGATGGAATTCGAGCCTAATCGAGCCGAATGGAGTGAAATGGAGTCAAGTCGAGCCGAATAGAGCCGATGCGAACTGAATCGAGCTGATTCAAGCCTAATCGCGTCAAATCGCGTGGAAATACGTCACATCGAATCTAATCAAATAGATTAGGGGAGGGGCGGGTGGGTAGAATAGAACAGAATAGTACAGAATAGAAAGAATAGAATATAGTACAGTAGGGTGGAGTAGAGAGAGTAAAGCAGAGCAGAGTAGAATTGAGTCAAATAGAGTCAAATACTGCAGGACATAGCTGAATAGAGCCAATTCTGGCCGAATCGAGTCAAATGGAAACAAAACGAGATGAATCACACCGAATTGCTTCGAATCGCATCCAGTCGAATAGATTAGAGTAACGTAGGGTAGAGTAGAACAGAATAGAGTAGAATAGCGTAGAATGGAGAAGAGTGGAGTCAAATGGAGTCGAACAGAGACAAATAGAGTAGAAAAGAGTCGAATCGAGCCAAATAGGGCCGAATAAGGCTGAACCGAGTGGAAACGAGCTGAATTGAAGCGATTCGAGCCAAATCGAGCTGAATCGAGCCGACTCAAGCATGATGGTGTCCAGTCGCATCGAAATGCTTTGAATCGAACCAAATGGAAGAGATTAGAACAGGTTAGGGTAGTTTATGATAGGAAGACTAGGGTAGATGCAAGTAGACTACATTAGAGTAGACAAGAGAAGGCTAGAGTAGAAGCCTAGACTAGTAAGCTGGACTAGTCAGCTAGACTAGTGGCATAGAGCAGTAGCCTAGACAACTAGTCTTGAATAGTACCCTCAGTCAGTAATCTGAACGAGTACCCTTGCCTTAACTAGTAGTCCTAACAAGTACCCTTGCCTTAAGCAGTAGTCTTCACTAGTACCCTTGCCTTCACTAGTAGTATGTCCTTAACAAGTAGCCTGAACGGGTAGCCTTGCCTTAACCAGTACCCTCAACAAGTACCCACGCCTTAACTAGTAGCCTGGCCTTAACTAGTAGCCTGGCCTTAACTAGTAGCCTGAACTAGTACACTTGCCTTAAGGAGTACCCTTGCCCGAACTACTCCCCTTAATTAGGACCCTTATTGAGTAACCCTAAGTAGTAGAGTATGGTACGGTGGGGTAGCATAGGGTAGGGAAGCCTACGGTGGAACAGAGAAAATAGAAGGAAATAGAATAGAACAGCATAGGTCAGGGTAGGTTAGCTTAGTGCAGGGTATGGTAGAGTAGCATAGGATGGAATAGAGAAAATAGAAAAGGAGACTAGAAAAGAGCAGACTAGATTAGGATAGGGTAGGGTGGGGGAGGGTTGTGTAGAATACAGTAGTGTAGAACGGAATAGAATGGTGTGGAATGGAGTCGAATGGATTCGAACAGAGATGAATAGAGTAGAAAAGAGTTGAATAGAGCCGGATAACGCTGAATAGGACCAAATATGGCCGAAATGAGCCGAATCGAGTCGAGTCGACCAGATTCGGGATGAATGGAGCCTAGTGGAGCTGAAATGAGCCAATTAGAGACAAACTGAACCCAGCAAAATCGAGCCAAAACACACTTAATTGCATCCTATTGCATCGGATCTCGTCGAATTCCATCAAATCCCACCAAAACGCATCAAATCTCGCGGAATCTCACCGAATCCCGTCGAATTGTCTCAAATCGGGTCGAATGGTGTCCAACTGAATGGAATTGAATTAAATTGAATAGAGTAGTGTAGGTTAGGCTGGGATTCAGTAGGGAAGGGCACAGAAGAATAGAATAGAGTAGAACAGAAGAGAATACCAAGAGTAGAATGGAGTAGAGTTGAGTAGAGTGGAATAGTCAGAGTCGGGTAGTGCAGAATATAGATGAATAGATCCAATTCAAGCCGAATCGATTCGAATGGAGAGGAAAGGGAACAAATCGTGATGTATCGGATCGATTCGAATAGATTAGAGTAGGGTAGGGTAGAACAGAATAGAATAGAGTAGAAAAGAGTAGAATGGTGTGGAATGGAGTTGAATGGAGCCAAATAGAGACAAATAAAGTAGAAAGGGCTGAGTAGAGCTGAACAGGGCTGAATAAGGTTCACTCGAGCCTAATTATGCTGAATTGAGCAGAATCGAGACGAATTGACCCAATTCAAGCCAAATAGAGCTAAATCGAGCCGATTCAAGCCTAATCACATGGAATCGCGTCGAAATGCGTTGAATCGAATAGATTAGTGTAGAGGAGGGTACGGCCGGAGAGGCTAGACTACAACACAACAGAACACAATAGAAAGAAGAGAATAGAATTAAGTAGAGTCGGGTCCAGTAGAATAGAGTCAAATCGAGTTGACGAGAGCTGAAAAGAGCCAAACAGAGCTGAATACAGCCGAATTGACCAAATTCAAGGTGAATCGAGATGAATCATGTCCAGTCGTTTGAAATGTGTCGAATCGAATCAAATGGATTAGTGTGGGGAAGGTAAGGTTCGGGGAGGGTAGAGAAGACTAGAATAGAGTAGAATAGAACAGAACAGAAAGAATCGAGTAGACTAGAGTCACATAGAGTCGAATACTGCCAAAAAGAGCCGAATAGAGTGGAAAAGAGCTGAATAGAACCGAATCGAGTTTAATGGAGGAGAAAGGAGATGAATCGAGCCGATATGAGCCGAATCAAGTCGAATTCCATTCAAGTGTGTCGAATAGCATAGAACAGATTACAGTAGGCTAAGTTAGGGTAGGGTAGGGTAGAATAGAGTGCAGTAGAACAGAAGAGAAGAGAAGAGAACACAACTGAAAGAATAGAATAGGGTCGAGACGAGCAGAGTATAGAAGAGTAGAGTAGAGTAGAGTCGAATATTGCCGAATAGAGCCAAAGACAGCCAAATAGAGCCCAAAAGAGCTAAATCGATAGAAACCAAGACAAATCACGCCGAATCCCGTGGAATCGTGCTCTATCGCGTCAAATCCCGTCGAATTGCATTGAATCTGATCAGTTCCAATCCAATCCAATCCATTAGAATAGACTAGAGTAGGGTAGAGTCCAATACAATACAGTAGAGAATAGTTTAGGATGGAGTAGAATGGTGTAGCATGGAGTCGAGTGGAGTCGAAAAGAGATAATAGAGTTGAGTAGAGTCTAACAGAGTCGAATAGAGCCTATTCGAGCTGACTAGAGCCGAATGGAGCCGATTAGAGCTGAATCGAACCGATTTGAGCCGATTGGGGATGAATGGAGTGGAAAGGAGCCGATTTGAGCCGAATCGCATCGAGATGCGTGGAATCGAATCCAGTAGAATAGATTAGATTAGGGTAGGATGGAATAGAGTAGACTTGAACACAGTAGAAGAGAATGGAAAGAATACAATAGAATAGAGTAGAAAAGGGTAGAGCAGAGCAGAATAGTGTAGAGTAGAATAGAGTAGAGTAGAACAGAGTTGAATCAAGCTGAATGGAGATGAAACGAGACAAATCGCGTCGGATGGCGTCGAATCCCTTCGAATCAATTACAGTAGGGTATAGTAGAATAGCGTAGAATGGAGTGGAATGGTGTGCAATGGAATCGAGTAGAGTAGAAAAGAGCTGAAGAGAGCCGAAGAGGGCCGAAGAGGGCCAAATCGAGCTGAATTGAGCGAAATCGAGCCGAATCCAGTGAATCGAGCCTAATGGAGCCGAATCGAGCCTAATCAAGCCGAATCGACACTATTCGAGACAAATGGAGCTGAATGGACATGAATCACACCGATTCGGCCCCTAGTCACGTCAAAATTTGTTGAATTCAATTGAATAGACTAGAGTAGGGGAGGTTCGGGTAGGCTAGGGTAGGGTAGAATGGAGTAGAATAGAATAAAGCAGAACAGAACACAACAAAATAGAACAGAACAACACAGAACGAATACAGAAACGAGGAGGCTAGAGTAGAGTAGAGGGGAATAGAGTAGAGTAGAATAGATTCGAACAGAGCCAAATCGAGCTGAATCGCGTCGAAATGGGTTGAATCAAATCCAATCAAATGGATTACAGTACCTTAGAGTTGGGTAGCGTAGGGTAGGGTAGAATAGAGTAGACTAGTACAGAACAGAGTAGAAACAATACAATAGAATAGAGAAGATTAGACTACAGTAGAATAGAGCTGAATAGAGCCAAATGCAGACGAAACGAGAGGACTCGTGTAGAGGCACTTAGAGTAAATTAGAGTGGTGTTGGGTAGGGTAGAGCAGAATAGAGTAGAATAGTGTAGAACAGTGTGGAATGAATAGAATGGAGTAGAATGGAGTCAAATAGAAACGAACAGAGTAGAAAAGAGTCGAATAGAGCAGAATAGGGCCGAAGAACGCCAAATCGAGCAGATTCGAAGCGATTCGAGCCAAAACAAGCTGAATGGAGCCCAACTGAGCCGAATAGAGCCAAATCGAGCCGAATCGAGCCGATTCAAGCTTCATCGCCTCGAATCGCGTTCAATGCGTCAAATCCAATCGAGACGTATAGATTAGAGAAGGGGAGGGGAGGGCAGGGGAGGGTAGAATAGAACAGAGTAGAGTGGAATAGAAGAGATTAGAACAGAATAGAAGGAATAGAATCGAGTAGAATAGAGTGGAAAAGAGTAGAGTCGAATACAGTCGAATAGAGCCGACTAAGCTGAATAGAGACGAATGGAGCTGAATACAGCCGAAAAGAGCTGTATACTGCCGAATCACACCTAATCGAGCGGAATCAAGCAGAATCGCACTGACTGTCACCGAACAGCGTCGAATCGAATCAGGTCGAATCGAGTCGAGCCACATCGTTTTGAATCAAACAAGGTCAAATCGCTTCATATCGTGTCGAATCCCATGGAATCACGTCGAATAACTTCGAATCGTGTGAAACCTCAGAGAATCCTACTGAATCACGTCGAGTCGCATGGAATCTCATCAAATCCCTTCGGATCTTGCCGAATCCAGTCAAGTCACATCAAATCGCTTTGCACGGAATCGAATTGAATCCAATAGATTAAAGTAGGCTAGGTTCGGGTGGGGTGCCGTAGGGTCGGGTAGGGTAGAATAGAATAGAGTACAACAGAGTAGGAGAGAACAGAACAGAACAGAAAGAATACAACAGAACAGAATAGAGTCAAAGAGAGAGAACATAGCCGAATTGAGCCGAGTGGAGACAAAACGAGACGAATCACGTCCGGTTGCTTCGAATCGCGTCAAATCAAATCGAATCGATTAGAAGAGATGAGGGTAGGGAAGGGTAGAATAGAATAGAGGAAAATAGTGAAGAATGGTGTGGAATGGAATAGAATGGAATTGAACGGAGTCCAATAAAGACGGATAGATATGAATAGAGTACAAAAGAGTCTAATAGAGCAGAATAGGGCCGGATAGGGCCAAATAAGGCCTAATTGAGCAGAATCCAGCAGAATCGATGGAATTCGAGCCTAATCGAGCCGAATGGAGTGAAATGGAGTCAAGTCGAGCCGAATAGAGCCGATGCGAACTGAATCGAGCTGATTCAAGCCTAATCGCGTCAAATCGCGTGGAAATACGTCACATCGAATCTAATCAAATAGATTAGGGGAGGGGCGGGTGGGTAGAATAGAACAGAATAGTACAGAATAGAAAGAATAGAATATAGTACAGTAGGGTGGAGTAGAGAGAGTAAAGCAGAGCAGAGTAGAATTGAGTCAAATAGAGTCAAATACTGCAGGACATAGCTGAATAGAGCCAATTCTGGCCGAATCGAGTCAAATGGAAACAAAACGAGATGAATCACACCGAATTGCTTCGAATCGCATCCAGTCGAATAGATTAGAGTAACGTAGGGTAGAGTAGAACAGAATAGAGTAGAATAGCGTAGAATGGAGAAGAGTGGAGTCAAATGGAGTCGAACAGAGACAAATAGAGTAGAAAAGAGTCGAATCGAGCCAAATAGGGCCGAATAAGGCTGAACCGAGTGGAAACGAGCTGAATTGAAGCGATTCGAGCCAAATCGAGCTGAATCGAGCCGACTCAAGCATGATGGTGTCCAGTCGCATCGAAATGCTTTGAATCGAACCAAATGGAAGAGATTAGAACAGGTTAGGGTAGTTTATGATAGGAAGACTAGGGTAGATGCAAGTAGACTACATTAGAGTAGACAAGAGAAGGCTAGAGTAGAAGCCTAGACTAGTAAGCTGGACTAGTCAGCTAGACTAGTGGCATAGAGCAGTAGCCTAGACAACTAGTCTTGAATAGTACCCTCAGTCAGTAATCTGAACGAGTACCCTTGCCTTAACTAGTAGTCCTAACAAGTACCCTTGCCTTAAGCAGTAGTCTTCACTAGTACCCTTGCCTTCACTAGTAGTATGTCCTTAACAAGTAGCCTGAACGGGTACCCTTGCCTTAACCAGTACCCTCAACAAGTACCCACGCCTTAACTAGTAGCCTGGCCTTAACTAGTAGCCTGGCCTTAACTAGTAGCCTGAACTAGTACACTTGCCTTAAGGAGTACCCTTGCCCGAACTACTCCCCTTAATTAGGACCCTTATTGAGTAACCCTAAGTAGTAGAGTATGGTACGGTGGGGTAGCATAGGGTAGGGAAGCCTACGGTGGAACAGAGAAAATAGAAGGAAATAGAATAGAACAGCATAGGTCAGGGTAGGTTAGCTTAGTGCAGGGTATGGTAGAGTAGCATAGGATGGAATAGAGAAAATAGAAAAGGAGACTAGAAAAGAGCAGACTAGATTAGGATAGGGTAGGGTGGGGGAGGGTTGTGTAGAATACAGTAGTGTAGAACGGAATAGAATGGTGTGGAATGGAGTCGAATGGATTCGAACAGAGATGAATAGAGTAGAAAAGAGTTGAATAGAGCCGGATAACGCTGAATAGGACCAAATATGGCCGAAATGAGCCGAATCGAGTCGAGTCGACCAGATTCGGGATGAATGGAGCCTAGTGGAGCTGAAATGAGCCAATTAGAGACAAACTGAACCCAGCAAAATCGAGCCAAAACACACTTAATTGCATCCTA
Organism: Loxodonta africana; assembly: GCF_030014295.1. NCBI lineage: Eukaryota > Metazoa > Chordata > Mammalia > Proboscidea > Elephantidae > Loxodonta > Loxodonta africana. The sequence goes on along the minus strand of NW_026974873.1, from coordinate 354,231 downwards.
TTGCATCGGATCTCGTCGAATTCCATCAAATCCCACCAAAACGCATCAAATCTCGCGGAATCTCACCGAATCCCGTCGAATTGTCTCAAATCGGGTCGAATGGTGTCCAACTGAATGGAATTGAATTAAATTGAATAGAGTAGTGTAGGTTAGGCTGGGATTCAGTAGGGAAGGGCACAGAAGAATAGAATAGAGTAGAACAGAAGAGAATACCAAGAGTAGAATGGAGTAGAGTTGAGTAGAGTGGAATAGTCAGAGTCGGGTAGTGCAGAATATAGATGAATAGATCCAATTCAAGCCGAATCGATTCGAATGGAGAGGAAAGGGAACAAATCGTGATGTATCGGATCGATTCGAATAGATTAGAGTAGGGTAGGGTAGAACAGAATAGAATAGAGTAGAAAAGAGTAGAATGGTGTGGAATGGAGTTGAATGGAGCCAAATAGAGACAAATAAAGTAGAAAGGGCTGAGTAGAGCTGAACAGGGCTGAATAAGGTTCACTCGAGCCTAATTATGCTGAATTGAGCAGAATCGAGACGAATTGACCCAATTCAAGCCAAATAGAGCTAAATCGAGCCGATTCAAGCCTAATCACATGGAATCGCGTCGAAATGCGTTGAATCGAATAGATTAGTGTAGAGGAGGGTACGGCCGGAGAGGCTAGACTACAACACAACAGAACACAATAGAAAGAAGAGAATAGAATTAAGTAGAGTCGGGTCCAGTAGAATAGAGTCAAATCGAGTTGACGAGAGCTGAAAAGAGCCAAACAGAGCTGAATACAGCCGAATTGACCAAATTCAAGGTGAATCGAGATGAATCATGTCCAGTCGTTTGAAATGTGTCGAATCGAATCAAATGGATTAGTGTGGGGAAGGTAAGGTTCGGGGAGGGTAGAGAAGACTAGAATAGAGTAGAATAGAACAGAACAGAAAGAATCGAGTAGACTAGAGTCACATAGAGTCGAATACTGCCAAAAAGAGCCGAATAGAGTGGAAAAGAGCTGAATAGAACCGAATCGAGTTTAATGGAGGAGAAAGGAGATGAATCGAGCCGATATGAGCCGAATCAAGTCGAATTCCATTCAAGTGTGTCGAATAGCATAGAACAGATTACAGTAGGCTAAGTTAGGGTAGGGTAGGGTAGAATAGAGTGCAGTAGAACAGAAGAGAAGAGAAGAGAACACAACTGAAAGAATAGAATAGGGTCGAGACGAGCAGAGTATAGAAGAGTAGAGTAGAGTAGAGTCGAATATTGCCGAATAGAGCCAAAGACAGCCAAATAGAGCCCAAAAGAGCTAAATCGATAGAAACCAAGACAAATCACGCCGAATCCCGTGGAATCGTGCTCTATCGCGTCAAATCCCGTCGAATTGCATTGAATCTGATCAGTTCCAATCCAATCCAATCCATTAGAATAGACTAGAGTAGGGTAGAGTCCAATACAATACAGTAGAGAATAGTTTAGGATGGAGTAGAATGGTGTAGCATGGAGTCGAGTGGAGTCGAAAAGAGATAATAGAGTTGAGTAGAGTCTAACAGAGTCGAATAGAGCCTATTCGAGCTGACTAGAGCCGAATGGAGCCGATTAGAGCTGAATCGAACCGATTTGAGCCGATTGGGGATGAATGGAGTGGAAAGGAGCCGATTTGAGCTGAATCGCATCGAGATGCGTGGAATCGAATCCAGTAGAATAGATTAGATTAGGGTAGGATGGAATAGAGTAGACTTGAACACAGTAGAAGAGAATGGAAAGAATACAATAGAATAGAGTAGAAAAGGGTAGAGCAGAGCAGAATAGTGTAGAGTAGAATAGAGTAGAGTAGAACAGAGTTGAATCAAGCTGAATGGAGATGAAACGAGACAAATCGCGTCGGATGGCGTCGAATCCCTTCGAATCAATTACAGTAGGGTATAGTAGAATAGCGTAGAATGGAGTGGAATGGTGTGCAATGGAATCGAGTAGAGTAGAAAAGAGCTGAAGAGAGCCGAAGAGGGCCGAAGAGGGCCAAATCGAGCTGAATTGAGCGAAATCGAGCCGAATCCAGTGAATCGAGCCTAATGGAGCCGAATCGAGCCTAATCAAGCCGAATCGACACTATTCGAGACAAATGGAGCTGAATGGACATGAATCACACCGATTCGGCCCCTAGTCACGTCAAAATTTGTTGAATTCAATTGAATAGACTAGAGTAGGGGAGGTTCGGGTAGGCTAGGGTAGGGTAGAATGGAGTAGAATAGAATAAAGCAGAACAGAACACAACAAAATAGAACAGAACAACACAGAACGAATACAGAAACGAGGAGGCTAGAGTAGAGTAGAGGGGAATAGAGTAGAGTAGAATAGATTCGAACAGAGCCAAATCGAGCTGAATCGCGTCGAAATGGGTTGAATCAAATCCAATCAAATGGATTACAGTACCTTAGAGTTGGGTAGCGTAGGGTAGGGTAGAATAGAGTAGACTAGTACAGAACAGAGTAGAAACAATACAATAGAATAGAGAAGATTAGACTACAGTAGAATAGAGCTGAATAGAGCCAAATGCAGACGAAACGAGAGGACTCGTGTAGAGGCACTTAGAGTAAATTAGAGTGGTGTTGGGTAGGGTAGAGCAGAATAGAGTAGAATAGTGTAGAACAGTGTGGAATGAATAGAATGGAGTAGAATGGAGTCAAATAGAAACGAACAGAGTAGAAAAGAGTCGAATAGAGCAGAATAGGGCCGAAGAACGCCAAATCGAGCAGATTCGAAGCGATTCGAGCCAAAACAAGCTGAATGGAGCCCAACTGAGCCGAATAGAGCCAAATCGAGCCGAATCGAGCCGATTCAAGCTTCATCGCCTCGAATCGCGTTCAATGCGTCAAATCCAATCGAGACGTATAGATTAGAGAAGGGGAGGGGAGGGCAGGGGAGGGTAGAATAGAACAGAGTAGAGTGGAATAGAAGAGATTAGAACAGAATAGAAGGAATAGAATCGAGTAGAATAGAGTGGAAAAGAGTAGAGTCGAATACAGTCGAATAGAGCCGACTAAGCTGAATAGAGACGAATGGAGCTGAATACAGCCGAAAAGAGCTGTATACTGCCGAATCACACCTAATCGAGCGGAATCAAGCAGAATCGCACTGACTGTCACCGAACAGCGTCGAATCGAATCAGGTCGAATCGAGTCGAGCCACATCGTTTTGAATCAAACAAGGTCAAATCGCTTCATATCGTGTCGAATCCCATGGAATCACGTCGAATAACTTCGAATCGTGTGAAACCTCAGAGAATCCTACTGAATCACGTCGAGTCGCATGGAATCTCATCAAATCCCTTCGGATCTTGCCGAATCCAGTCAAGTCACATCAAATCGCTTTGCACGGAATCGAATTGAATCCAATAGATTAAAGTAGGCTAGGTTCGGGTGGGGTGCCGTAGGGTCGGGTAGGGTAGAATAGAATAGAGTACAACAGAGTAGGAGAGAACAGAACAGAACAGAAAGAATACAACAGAACAGAATAGAGTCAAAGAGAGAGAACATAGCCGAATTGAGCCGAGTGGAGACAAAACGAGACGAATCACGTCCGGTTGCTTCGAATCGCGTCAAATCAAATCGAATCGATTAGAAGAGATGAGGGTAGGGAAGGGTAGAATAGAATAGAGGAAAATAGTGAAGAATGGTGTGGAATGGAATAGAATGGAATTGAACGGAGTCCAATAAAGACGGATAGATATGAATAGAGTACAAAAGAGTCTAATAGAGCAGAATAGGGCCGGATAGGGCCAAATAAGGCCTAATTGAGCAGAATCCAGCAGAATCGATGGAATTCGAGCCTAATCGAGCCGAATGGAGTGAAATGGAGTCAAGTCGAGCCGAATAGAGCCGATGCGAACTGAATCGAGCTGATTCAAGCCTAATCGCGTCAAATCGCGTGGAAATACGTCACATCGAATCTAATCAAATAGATTAGGGGAGGGGCGGGTGGGTAGAATAGAACAGAATAGTACAGAATAGAAAGAATAGAATATAGTACAGTAGGGTGGAGTAGAGAGAGTAAAGCAGAGCAGAGTAGAATTGAGTCAAATAGAGTCAAATACTGCAGGACATAGCTGAATAGAGCCAATTCTGGCCGAATCGAGTCAAATGGAAACAAAACGAGATGAATCACACCGAATTGCTTCGAATCGCATCCAGTCGAATAGATTAGAGTAACGTAGGGTAGAGTAGAACAGAATAGAGTAGAATAGCGTAGAATGGAGAAGAGTGGAGTCAAATGGAGTCGAACAGAGACAAATAGAGTAGAAAAGAGTCGAATCGAGCCAAATAGGGCCGAATAAGGCTGAACCGAGTGGAAACGAGCTGAATTGAAGCGATTCGAGCCAAATCGAGCTGAATCGAGCCGACTCAAGCATGATGGTGTCCAGTCGCATCGAAATGCTTTGAATCGAACCAAATGGAAGAGATTAGAACAGGTTAGGGTAGTTTATGATAGGAAGACTAGGGTAGATGCAAGTAGACTACATTAGAGTAGACAAGAGAAGGCTAGAGTAGAAGCCTAGACTAGTAAGCTGGACTAGTCAGCTAGACTAGTGGCATAGAGCAGTAGCCTAGACAACTAGTCTTGAATAGTACCCTCAGTCAGTAATCTGAACGAGTACCCTTGCCTTAACTAGTAGTCCTAACAAGTACCCTTGCCTTAAGCAGTAGTCTTCACTAGTACCCTTGCCTTCACTAGTAGTATGTCCTTAACAAGTAGCCTGAACGGGTAGCCTTGCCTTAACCAGTACCCTCAACAAGTACCCACGCCTTAACTAGTAGCCTGGCCTTAACTAGTAGCCTGGCCTTAACTAGTAGCCTGAACTAGTACACTTGCCTTAAGGAGTACCCTTGCCCGAACTACTCCCCTTAATTAGGACCCTTATTGAGTAACCCTAAGTAGTAGAGTATGGTACGGTGGGGTAGCATAGGGTAGGGAAGCCTACGGTGGAACAGAGAAAATAGAAGGAAATAGAATAGAACAGCATAGGTCAGGGTAGGTTAGCTTAGTGCAGGGTATGGTAGAGTAGCATAGGATGGAATAGAGAAAATAGAAAAGGAGACTAGAAAAGAGCAGACTAGATTAGGATAGGGTAGGGTGGGGGAGGGTTGTGTAGAATACAGTAGTGTAGAACGGAATAGAATGGTGTGGAATGGAGTCGAATGGATTCGAACAGAGATGAATAGAGTAGAAAAGAGTTGAATAGAGCCGGATAACGCTGAATAGGACCAAATATGGCCGAAATGAGCCGAATCGAGTCGAGTCGACCAGATTCGGGATGAATGGAGCCTAGTGGAGCTGAAATGAGCCAATTAGAGACAAACTGAACCCAGCAAAATCGAGCCAAAACACACTTAATTGCATCCTATTGCATCGGATCTCGTCGAATTCCATCAAATCCCACCAAAACGCATCAAATCTCGCGGAATCTCACCGAATCCCGTCGAATTGTCTCAAATCGGGTCGAATGGTGTCCAACTGAATGGAATTGAATTAAATTGAATAGAGTAGTGTAGGTTAGGCTGGGATTCAGTAGGGAAGGGCACAGAAGAATAGAATAGAGTAGAACAGAAGAGAATACCAAGAGTAGAATGGAGTAGAGTTGAGTAGAGTGGAATAGTCAGAGTCGGGTAGTGCAGAATATAGATGAATAGATCCAATTCAAGCCGAATCGATTCGAATGGAGAGGAAAGGGAACAAATCGTGATGTATCGGATCGATTCGAATAGATTAGAGTAGGGTAGGGTAGAACAGAATAGAATAGAGTAGAAAAGAGTAGAATGGTGTGGAATGGAGTTGAATGGAGCCAAATAGAGACAAATAAAGTAGAAAGGGCTGAGTAGAGCTGAACAGGGCTGAATAAGGTTCACTCGAGCCTAATTATGCTGAATTGAGCAGAATCGAGACGAATTGACCCAATTCAAGCCAAATAGAGCTAAATCGAGCCGATTCAAGCCTAATCACATGGAATCGCGTCGAAATGCGTTGAATCGAATAGATTAGTGTAGAGGAGGGTACGGCCGGAGAGGCTAGACTACAACACAACAGAACACAATAGAAAGAAGAGAATAGAATTAAGTAGAGTCGGGTCCAGTAGAATAGAGTCAAATCGAGTTGACGAGAGCTGAAAAGAGCCAAACAGAGCTGAATACAGCCGAATTGACCAAATTCAAGGTGAATCGAGATGAATCATGTCCAGTCGTTTGAAATGTGTCGAATCGAATCAAATGGATTAGTGTGGGGAAGGTAAGGTTCGGGGAGGGTAGAGAAGACTAGAATAGAGTAGAATAGAACAGAACAGAAAGAATCGAGTAGACTAGAGTCACATAGAGTCGAATACTGCCAAAAAGAGCCGAATAGAGTGGAAAAGAGCTGAATAGAACCGAATCGAGTTTAATGGAGGAGAAAGGAGATGAATCGAGCCGATATGAGCCGAATCAAGTCGAATTCCATTCAAGTGTGTCGAATAGCATAGAACAGATTACAGTAGGCTAAGTTAGGGTAGGGTAGGGTAGAATAGAGTGCAGTAGAACAGAAGAGAAGAGAAGAGAACACAACTGAAAGAATAGAATAGGGTCGAGACGAGCAGAGTATAGAAGAGTAGAGTAGAGTAGAGTCGAATATTGCCGAATAGAGCCAAAGACAGCCAAATAGAGCCCAAAAGAGCTAAATCGATAGAAACCAAGACAAATCACGCCGAATCCCGTGGAATCGTGCTCTATCGCGTCAAATCCCGTCGAATTGCATTGAATCTGATCAGTTCCAATCCAATCCAATCCATTAGAATAGACTAGAGTAGGGTAGAGTCCAATACAATACAGTAGAGAATAGTTTAGGATGGAGTAGAATGGTGTAGCATGGAGTCGAGTGGAGTCGAAAAGAGATAATAGAGTTGAGTAGAGTCTAACAGAGTCGAATAGAGCCTATTCGAGCTGACTAGAGCCGAATGGAGCCGATTAGAGCTGAATCGAACCGATTTGAGCCGATTGGGGATGAATGGAGTGGAAAGGAGCCGATTTGAGCCGAATCGCATCGAGATGCGTGGAATCGAATCCAGTAGAATAGATTAGATTAGGGTAGGATGGAATAGAGTAGACTTGAACACAGTAGAAGAGAATGGAAAGAATACAATAGAATAGAGTAGAAAAGGGTAGAGCAGAGCAGAATAGTGTAGAGTAGAATAGAGTAGAGTAGAACAGAGTTGAATCAAGCTGAATGGAGATGAAACGAGACAAATCGCGTCGGATGGCGTCGAATCCCTTCGAATCAATTACAGTAGGGTATAGTAGAATAGCGTAGAATGGAGTGGAATGGTGTGCAATGGAATCGAGTAGAGTAGAAAAGAGCTGAAGAGAGCCGAAGAGGGCCGAAGAGGGCCAAATCGAGCTGAATTGAGCGAAATCGAGCCGAATCCAGTGAATCGAGCCTAATGGAGCCGAATCGAGCCTAATCAAGCCGAATCGACACTATTCGAGACAAATGGAGCTGAATGGACATGAATCACACCGATTCGGCCCCTAGTCACGTCAAAATTTGTTGAATTCAATTGAATAGACTAGAGTAGGGGAGGTTCGGGTAGGCTAGGGTAGGGTAGAATGGAGTAGAATAGAATAAAGCAGAACAGAACACAACAAAATAGAACAGAACAACACAGAACGAATACAGAAACGAGGAGGCTAGAGTAGAGTAGAGGGGAATAGAGTAGAGTAGAATAGATTCGAACAGAGCCAAATCGAGCTGAATCGCGTCGAAATGGGTTGAATCAAATCCAATCAAATGGATTACAGTACCTTAGAGTTGGGTAGCGTAGGGTAGGGTAGAATAGAGTAGACTAGTACAGAACAGAGTAGAAACAATACAATAGAATAGAGAAGATTAGACTACAGTAGAATAGAGCTGAATAGAGCCAAATGCAGACGAAACGAGAGGACTCGTGTAGAGGCACTTAGAGTAAATTAGAGTGGTGTTGGGTAGGGTAGAGCAGAATAGAGTAGAATAGTGTAGAACAGTGTGGAATGAATAGAATGGAGTAGAATGGAGTCAAATAGAAACGAACAGAGTAGAAAAGAGTCGAATAGAGCAGAATAGGGCCGAAGAACGCCAAATCGAGCAGATTCGAAGCGATTCGAGCCAAAACAAGCTGAATGGAGCCCAACTGAGCCGAATAGAGCCAAATCGAGCCGAATCGAGCCGATTCAAGCTTCATCGCCTCGAATCGCGTTCAATGCGTCAAATCCAATCGAGACGTATAGATTAGAGAAGGGGAGGGGAGGGCAGGGGAGGGTAGAATAGAACAGAGTAGAGTGGAATAGAAGAGATTAGAACAGAATAGAAGGAATAGAATCGAGTAGAATAGAGTGGAAAAGAGTAGAGTCGAATACAGTCGAATAGAGCCGACTAAGCTGAATAGAGACGAATGGAGCTGAATACAGCCGAAAAGAGCTGTATACTGCCGAATCACACCTAATCGAGCGGAATCAAGCAGAATCGCACTGACTGTCACCGAACAGCGTCGAATCGAATCAGGTCGAATCGAGTCGAGCCACATCGTTTTGAATCAAACAAGGTCAAATCGCTTCATATCGTGTCGAATCCCATGGAATCACGTCGAATAACTTCGAATCGTGTGAAACCTCAGAGAATCCTACTGAATCACGTCGAGTCGCATGGAATCTCATCAAATCCCTTCGGATCTTGCCGAATCCAGTCAAGTCACATCAAATCGCTTTGCACGGAATCGAATTGAATCCAATAGATTAAAGTAGGCTAGGTTCGGGTGGGGTGCCGTAGGGTCGGGTAGGGTAGAATAGAATAGAGTACAACAGAGTAGGAGAGAACAGAACAGAACAGAAAGAATACAACAGAACAGAATAGAGTCAAAGAGAGAGAACATAGCCGAATTGAGCCGAGTGGAGACAAAACGAGACGAATCACGTCCGGTTGCTTCGAATCGCGTCAAATCAAATCGAATCGATTAGAAGAGATGAGGGTAGGGAAGGGTAGAATAGAATAGAGGAAAATAGTGAAGAATGGTGTGGAATGGAATAGAATGGAATTGAACGGAGTCCAATAAAGACGGATAGATATGAATAGAGTACAAAAGAGTCTAATAGAGCAGAATAGGGCCGGATAGGGCCAAATAAGGCCTAATTGAGCAGAATCCAGCAGAATCGATGGAATTCGAGCCTAATCGAGCCGAATGGAGTGAAATGGAGTCAAGTCGAGCCGAATAGAGCCGATGCGAACTGAATCGAGCTGATTCAAGCCTAATCGCGTCAAATCGCGTGGAAATACGTCACATCGAATCTAATCAAATAGATTAGGGGAGGGGCGGGTGGGTAGAATAGAACAGAATAGTACAGAATAGAAAGAATAGAATATAGTACAGTAGGGTGGAGTAGAGAGAGTAAAGCAGAGCAGAGTAGAATTGAGTCAAATAGAGTCAAATACTGCAGGACATAGCTGAATAGAGCCAATTCTGGCCGAATCGAGTCAAATGGAAACAAAACGAGATGAATCACACCGAATTGCTTCGAATCGCATCCAGTCGAATAGATTAGAGTAACGTAGGGTAGAGTAGAACAGAATAGAGTAGAATAGCGTAGAATGGAGAAGAGTGGAGTCAAATGGAGTCGAACAGAGACAAATAGAGTAGAAAAGAGTCGAATCGAGCCAAATAGGGCCGAATAAGGCTGAACCGAGTGGAAACGAGCTGAATTGAAGCGATTCGAGCCAAATCGAGCTGAATCGAGCCGACTCAAGCATGATGGTGTCCAGTCGCATCGAAATGCTTTGAATCGAACCAAATGGAAGAGATTAGAACAGGTTAGGGTAGTTTATGATAGGAAGACTAGGGTAGATGCAAGTAGACTACATTAGAGTAGACAAGAGAAGGCTAGAGTAGAAGCCTAGACTAGTAAGCTGGACTAGTCAGCTAGACTAGTGGCATAGAGCAGTAGCCTAGACAACTAGTCTTGAATAGTACCCTCAGTCAGTAATCTGAACGAGTACCCTTGCCTTAACTAGTAGTCCTAACAAGTACCCTTGCCTTAACCAGTAGTCTTCACTAGTACCCTTGCCTTCACTAGTAGTATGTCCTTAACAAGTAGCCTGAACGGGTAGCCTTGCCTTAACCAGTACCCTCAACAAGTACCCACGCCTTAACTAGTAGCCTGGCCTTAACTAGTACCCTGGCCTTAACTAGTAGCCTGAACTAGTACACTTGCCTTAAGGAGTACCCTTGCCCGAACTACTCCCCTTAATTAGGACCCTTATTGAGTAACCCTAAGTAGTAGAGTATGGTACGGTGGGGTAGCATAGGGTAGGGAAGCCTACGGTGGAACAGAGAAAATAGAAGGAAATAGAATAGAACAGCATAGGTCAGGGTAGGTTAGCTTAGTGCAGGGTATGGTAGAGTAGCATAGGATGGAATAGAGAAAATAGAAAAGGAGACTAGAAAAGAGCAGACTAGATTAGGATAGGGTAGGGTGGGGGAGGGTTGTGTAGAATACAGTAGTGTAGAACGGAATAGAATGGTGTGGAATGGAGTCGAATGGATTCGAACAGAGATGAATAGAGTAGAAAAGAGTTGAATAGAGCCGGATAACGCTGAATAGGACCAAATATGGCCGAAATGAGCCGAATCGAGTCGAGTCGACCAGATTCGGGATGAATGGAGCCTAGTGGAGCTGAAATGAGCCAATTAGAGACAAACTGAACCCAGCAAAATCGAGCCAAAACACACTTAATTGCATCCTATTGCATCGGATCTCGTCGAATTCCATCAAATCCCACCAAAACGCATCAAATCTCGCGGAATCTCACCGAATCCCGTCGAATTGTCTCAAATCGGGTCGAATGGTGTCCAACTGAATGGAATTGAATTAAATTGAATAGAGTAGTGTAGGTTAGGCTGGGATTCAGTAGGGAAGGGCACAGAAGAATAGAATAGAGTAGAACAGAAGAGAATACCAAGAGTAGAATGGAGTAGAGTTGAGTAGAGTGGAATAGTCAGAGTCGGGTAGTGCAGAATATAGATGAATAGATCCAATTCAAGCCGAATCGATTCGAATGGAGAGGAAAGGGAACAAATCGTGATGAATCGGATCGATTCGAATAGATTAGAGTAGGGTAGGGTAGAACAGAATAGAATAGAGTAGAAAAGAGTAGAATGGTGTGGAATGGAGTTGAATGGAGCCAAATAGAGACAAATAAAGTAGAAAGGGCTGAGTAGAGCTGAACAGGGCTGAATAAGGTTCACTCGAGCCTAATTATGCTGAATTGAGCAGAATCGAGACGAATTGACCCAATTCAAGCCAAATAGAGCTAAATCGAGCCGATTCAAGCCTAATCACATGGAATCGCGTCGAAAGGCGTTGAATCGAATAGATTAGTGTAGAGGAGGGTACGGCCGGAGAGGCTAGACTACAACACAACAGAACACAATAGAAAGAAGAGAATAGAATTAAGTAGAGTCGGGTCCAGTAGAATAGAGTCAAATCGAGTTGACGAGAGCTGAAAAGAGCCAAACAGAGCTGAATACAGCCGAATTGACCAAATTCAAGGTGAATCGAGATGAATCATGTCCAGTCGTTTGAAATGTGTCGAATCGAATCAAATGGATTAGTGTGGGGAAGGTAAGGTTCGGGGAGGGTAGAGAAGACTAGAATAGAGTAGAATAGAACAGAACAGAAAGAATCGAGTAGACTAGAGTCACATAGAGTCGAATACTGCCAAAAAGAGCCGAATAGAGTGGAAAAGAGCTGAATAGAACCGAATCGAGTTTAATGGAGGAGAAAGGAGATGAATCGAGCCGATATGACCCGAATCAGGTCGAATTCCGTTCAAGTGTGTCGAATAGCATAGAACAGATTACAGTAGGCTAAGTTAGGGTAGGGTAGGGTAGAATAGAGTGCAGTAGAACAGAAGAGAAGAGAAGAGAACACAACTGAAAGAATAGAATAGGGTCGAGACGAGCAGAGTATAGAAGAGTAGAGTAGAGTAGAGTCGAATATTGCCGAATAGAGCCAAAGACAGCCAAATAGAGCCCAAAAGAGCTAAATCGATAGAAACCAAGACAAATCACGCCGAATCCCGTGGAATCGTGCTCTATCGCGTCGAATCCCGTCGAATTGCATTGAATCTGATCAGTTCCAATCCAATCCAATCCATTAGAATAGACTAGAGTAGGGTAGAGTCCAATACAATACAGTAGAGAATAGTTTAGGATGGAGTAGAATGGTGTAGCATGGAGTCGAGTGGAGTCGAAAAGAGATAATAGAGTTGAGTAGAGTCTAACAGAGTCGAATAGAGCCTATTCGAGCTGACTAGAGCCGAATGGAGCCGATTAGAGCTGAATCGAACCGATTTGAGCCGATTGGGGATGAATGGAGTGGAAAGGAGCCGATTTGAGCCGAATCACATCGAGATGCGTGGAATCGAATCCAGTAGAATAGATTAGATTAGGGTAGGATGGAATAGAGTAGACTTGAACACAGTAGAAGAGAATGGAAAGAATACAATAGAATAGAGTAGAAAAGGGTAGAGCAGAGCAGAATAGTGTAGAGTAGAATAGAGTAGAGTAGAACAGAGTTGAATCAAGCTGAATGGAGATGAAACGAGACAAATCGCGTCGGATGGCGTCGAATCCCTTCGAATCAATTACAGTAGGGTATAGTAGAATAGCGTAGAATGGAGTGGAATGGTGTGCAATGGAATCGAGTAGAGTAGAAAAGAGCTGAAGAGAGCCGAAGAGGGCCGAAGAGGGCCAAATCGAGCTGAATTGAGCGAAATCGAGCCGAATCCAGTGAATCGAGCCTAATGGAGCCGAATCGAGCCTAATCAAGCCGAATCGACACTATTCGAGACAAATGGAGCTGAATGGACATGAATCACACCGGTTCGGCCCCTAGTCACGTCAAAATTTGTTGAATTCAATTGAATAGACTAGAGTAGGGGAGGTTCGGGTAGGCTAGGGTAGGGTAGAATGGAGTAGAATAGAATAAAGCAGAACAGAACACAACAAAATAGAACAGAACAACACAGAACGAATACAGAAACGAGGAGGCTAGAGTAGAGTAGAGGGGAATAGAGTAGAGTAGAATAGATTCGAACAGAGCCAAATCGAGCTGAATCGCGTCGAAATGGGTTGAATCAAATCCAATCAAATGGATTACAGTACCTTAGAGTTGGGTAGCGTAGGGTAGGGTAGAATAGAGTAGACTAGTACAGAAGAGAGTAGAAACAATACAATAGAATAGAGAAGATTAGACTACAGTAGAATAGAGCTGAATAGAGCCAAATGCAGACGAAACGAGAGGACTCGTGTAGAGGCACTTAGAGTAAATTAGAGTGGTGTTGGGTAGGGTAGAGCAGAATAGAGTAGAATAGTGTAGAACAGTGTGGAATGAATAGAATGGAGTAGAATGGAGTCAAATAGAAACGAACAGAGTAGAAAAGAGTCGAATAGAGCAGAATAGGGCCGAAGAACGCCAAATCGAGCAGATTCGAAGCGATTCGAGCCAAAACAAGCTGAATGGAGCCCAACTGAGCCGAATAGAGCCAAATCGAGCCGAATCGAGCCGATTCAAGCTTCATCGCCTCGAATCGCGTTCAATGCGTCAAATCCAATCGAGACGTATAGATTAGAGAAGGGGAGGGGAGGGCAGGGGAGGGTAGAATAGAACAGAGTAGAGTGGAATAGAAGAGATTAGAACAGAATAGAAGGAATAGAATCGAGTAGAATAGAGTGGAAAAGAGTAGAGTCGAATACAGTCGAATAGAGCCGACTAAGCTGAATAGAGACGAATGGAGCTGAATACAGCCGAAAAGAGCTGTATACTGCCGAATCACACCTAATCGAGCGGAATCAAGCAGAATCGCACTGACTGTCACCGAACAGCGTCGAATCGAATCAGGTCGAATCGAGTCGAGCCACATCGTTTTGAATCAAACAAGGTCAAATCGCTTCATATCGTGTCGAATCCCATGGAATCACGTCGAATAACTTCGAATCGTGTGAAACCTCAGAGAATCCTACTGAATCACGTCGAGTCGCATGGAATCTCATCAAATCCCTTCGGATCTTGCCGAATCCAGTCAAGTCACATCAAATGGCTTTGCACGGAATCGAATTGAATCCAATAGATTAAAGTAGGCTAGGTTCGGGTGGGGTGCCGTAGGGTCGGGTAGGGTAGAATAGAATAGAGTACAACAGAGTAGGAGAGAACAGAACAGAAAGAATACAACAGAACAGAATAGAGTCAAAGAGAGAGAACATAGCCGAATTGAGCCGAGTGGAGACAAAACGAGACGAATCACGTCCGGTTGCTTCGAATCGCGTCAAATCAAATCGAATCGATTAGAAGAGATGAGGGTAGGGAAGGGTAGAATAGAATAGAGGAAAATAGTGAAGAATGGTGTGGAATGGAATAGAATGGAATTGAACGGAGTCCAATAAAGACGGATAGATATGAATAGAGTACAAAAGAGTCTAATAGAGCAGAATAGGGCCGGATAGGGCCAAATAAGGCCTAATTGAGCAGAATCCAGCAGAATCGATGGAATTCGAGCCTAATCGAGCCGAATGGAGTGAAATGGAGTCAAGTCGAGCCGAATAGAGCCGATGCGAACTGAATCGAGCTGATTCAAGCCTAATCGCGTCAAATCGCGTGGAAATACGTCACATCGAATCTAATCAAATAGATTAGGGGAGGGGCGGGTGGGTAGAATAGAACAGAATAGTACAGAATAGAAAGACTAGAATATAGTACAGTAGGGTGGAGTAGAGAGAGTAAAGCAGAGCAGAGTAGAATTGAGTCAAATAGAGTCAAATAGTGCAGAACACAGCTGAATAGAGCCAATTCTGGCCGAATCGAGTCAAATGGAAACAAAACGAGATGAATCACACCGAATTGCTTCGAATCGCATCCAGTCGAATAGATTAGAGTAACGTAGGGTAGAGTAGAACAGAATAGAGTAGAATAGCGTAGAATGGAGAAGAGTGGAGTCAAATGGAGTCGAACAGAGACAAATAGAGTAGAAAAGAGTCGAATCGAGCCAAATAGGGCCGAATAAGGCTGAACCGAGTGGAAACGAGCTGAATTGAAGCGATTCGAGCCAAATCGAGCTGAATCGAGCCGACTCAAGCATGATGGTGTCCAGTCGCATCGAAATGCTTTGAATCGAACCAAATGGAAGAGATTAGAACAGGTTAGGGTAGTTTATGATAGGAAGACTAGGGTAGATGCAAGTAGACTACATTAGAGTAGACAAGAGAAGGCTAGAGTAGAAGCCTAGACTAGTAAGCTGGACTAGTCAGCTAGACTAGTGGCATAGAGCAGTAGCCTAGACAACTAGTCTTGAATAGTACCCTCAGTCAGTAATCTGAACGAGTACCCTTGCCTTAACTAGTAGTCCTAACAAGTACCCTTGCCTTAACCAGTAGTCTTCACTAGTACCCTTGCCTTCACTAGTAGTATGTCCTTAACAAGTAGCCTGAACGGGTAGCCTTGCCTTAACCAGTACCCTCAACAAGTACCCACGCCTTAACTAGTAGCCTGGCCTTAACTAGTACCCTGGCCTTAACTAGTAGCCTGAACTAGTACACTTGCCTTAAGGAGTACCCTTGCCCGAACTACTCCCCTTAATTAGGACCCTTATTGAGTAACCCTAAGTAGTAGAGTATGGTACGGTGGGGTAGCATAGGGTAGGGAAGCCTACGGTGGAACAGAGAAAATAGAAGGAAATAGAATAGAACAGCATAGGTCAGGGTAGGTTAGCTTAGTGCAGGGTATGGTAGAGTAGCATAGGATGGAATAGAGAAAATAGAAAAGGAGACTAGAAAAGAGCAGACTAGATTAGGATAGGGTAGGGTGGGGGAGGGTTGTGTAGAATACAGTAGTGTAGAACGGAATAGAATGGTGTGGAATGGAGTCGAATGGATTCGAACAGAGATGAATAGAGTAGAAAAGAGTTGAATAGAGCCGGATAACGCTGAATAGGACCAAATATGGCCGAAATGAGCCGAATCGAGTCGAGTCGACCAGATTCGGGATGAATGGAGCCTAGTGGAGCTGAAATGAGCCAATTAGAGACAAACTGAACCCAGCAAAATCGAGCCAAAACACACTTAATTGCATCCTATTGCATCGGATCTCGTCGAATTCCATCAAATCCCACCAAAACGCATCAAATCTCGCGGAATCTCACCGAATCCCGTCGAATTGTCTCAAATCGGGTCGAATGGTGTCCAACTGAATGGAATTGAATTAAATTGAATAGAGTAGTGTAGGTTAGGCTGGGATTCAGTAGGGAAGGGCACAGAAGAATAGAATAGAGTAGAACAGAAGAGAATACCAAGAGTAGAATGGAGTAGAGTTGAGTAGAGTGGGATAGTCAGAGTCGGGTAGTGCAGAATATAGATGAATAGATCCAATTCAAGCCGAATCGATTCGAATGGAGAGGAAAGGGAACAAATCGTGATGAATCGGATCGATTCGAATAGATTAGAGTAGGGTAGGGTAGAACAGAATAGAATAGAGTAGAAAAGAGTAGAATGGTGTGGAATGGAGTTGAATGGAGCCAAATAGAGACAAATAAAGTAGAAAGGGCTGAGTAGAGCTGAACAGGGCTGAATAAGGTTCACTCGAGCCTAATTATGCTGAATTGAGCAGAATCGAGACGAATTGACCCAATTCAAGCCAAATAGAGCTAAATCGAGCCGATTCAAGCCTAATCGCATGGAATCGCGTCGAAATGCGTTGAATCGAATAGATTAGTGTAGAGGAGGGTACGGCCGGAGAGGCTAGACTACAACACAACAGAACACAATAGAAAGAAGAGAATAGAATTAAGTAGAGTCGGGTCCAGTAGAATAGAGTCAAATCGAGTTGACGAGAGCTGAAAAGAGCCAAACAGAGCTGAATACAGCCGAATTGACCAAATTCAAGGTGAATCGAGATGAATCATGTCCAGTCGTTTGAAATGTGTCGAATCGAATCAAATGGATTAGTGTGGGGAAGGTAAGGTTCGGGGAGGGTAGAGAAGACTAGAATAGAGTAGAATAGAACAGAACAGAAAGAATCGAGTAGACTAGAGTCACATAGAGTCGAATACTGCCAAAAAGAGCCGAATAGAGTGGAAAAGAGCTGAATAGAACCGAATCGAGTTTAATGGAGGAGAAAGGAGATGAATCGAGCCGATATGAGCCGAATCAGGTCGAATTCCGTTCAAGTGTGTCGAATAGCATAGAACAGATTACAGTAGGCTAAGTTAGGGTAGGGTAGGGTAGAATAGAGTGCAGTAGAACAGAAGAGAAGAGAAGAGAACACAACTGAAAGAATAGAATAGGGTCGAGACGAGCAGAGTATAGAAGAGTAGAGTAGAGTAGAGTCGAATATTGCCGAATAGAGCCAAAGACAGCCAAATAGAGCCCAAAAGAGCTAAATCGATAGAAACCAAGACAAATCACGCCGAATCCCGTGGAATCGTGCTCTATCGCGTCAAATCCCGTCGAATTGCATTGAATCTGATCAGTTCCAATCCAATCCAATCCATTAGAATAGACTAGAGTAGGGTAGAGTCCAATACAATACAGTAGAGAATAGTTTAGGATGGAGTAGAATGGTGTAGCATGGAGTCGAGTGGAGTCGAAAAGAGATAATAGAGTTGAGTAGAGTCTAACAGAGTCGAATAGAGCCTATTCGAGCTGACTAGAGCCGAATGGAGCCGATTAGAGCTGAATCGAACCGATTTGAGCCGATTGGGGATGAATGGAGTGGAAAGGAGCCGATTTGAGCCGAATCGCATCGAGATGCGTGGAATCGAATCCAGTAGAATAGATTAGATTAGGGTAGGATGGAATAGAGTAGACTTGAACACAGTAGAAGAGAATGGAAAGAATACAATAGAATAGAGTAGAAAAGGGTAGAGCAGAGCAGAATAGTGTAGAGTAGAATAGAGTAGAGTAGAACAGAGTTGAATCAAGCTGAATGGAGATGAAACGAGACAAATCGCGTCGGATGGCGTCGAATCCCTTCGAATCAATTACAGTAGGGTATAGTAGAATAGCGTAGAATGGAGTGGAATGGTGTGCAATGGAATCGAGTAGAGTAGAAAAGAGCTGAAGAGAGCCGAAGAGGGCCGAAGAGGGCCAAATCGAGCTGAATTGAGCGAAATCGAGCCGAATCCAGTGAATCGAGCCTAATGGAGCCGAATCGAGCCTAATCAAGCCGAATCGACACTATTCGAGACAAATGGAGCTGAATGGACATGAATCACACCGATTCGGCCCCTAGTCACGTCAAAATTTGTTGAATTCAATTGAATAGACTAGAGTAGGGGAGGTTCGGGTAGGCTAGGGTAGGGTAGAATGGAGTAGAATAGAATAAAGCAGAACAGAACACAACAAAATAGAACAGAACAACACAGAACGAATACAGAAACGAGGAGGCTAGAGTAGAGTAGAGGGGAATAGAGTAGAGTAGAATAGATTCGAACAGAGCCAAATCGAGCTGAATCGCGTCGAAATGGGTTGAATCAAATCCAATCAAATGGATTACAGTACCTTAGAGTTGGGTAGCGTAGGGTAGGGTAGAATAGAGTAGACTAGTACAGAACAGAGTAGAAACAATACAATAGAATAGAGAAGATTAGACTACAGTAGAATAGAGCTGAATAGAGCCAAATGCAGACGAAACGAGAGGACTCGTGTAGAGGCACTTAGAGTAAATTAGAGTGGTGTTGGGTAGGGTAGAGCAGAATAGAGTAGAATAGTGTAGAACAGTGTGGAATGAATAGAATGGAGTAGAATGGAGTCAAATAGAAACGAACAGAGTAGAAAAGAGTCGAATAGAGCAGAATAGGGCCGAAGAACGCCAAATCGAGCAGATTCGAAGCGATTCGAGCCAAAACAAGCTGAATGGAGCCCAACTGAGCCGAATAGAGCCAAATCGAGCCGAATCGAGCCGATTCAAGCTTCATCGCCTCGAATCGCGTTCAATGCGTCAAATCCAATCGAGACGTATAGATTAGAGAAGGGGAGGGGAGGGCAGGGGAGGGTAGAATAGAACAGAGTAGAGTGGAATAGAAGAGATTAGAACAGAATAGAAGGAATAGAATCGAGTAGAATAGAGTGGAAAAGAGTAGAGTCGAATACAGTCGAATAGAGCCGACTAAGCTGAATAGAGACGAATGGAGCTGAATACAGCCGAAAAGAGCTGTATACTGCCGAATCACACCTAATCGAGCGGAATCAAGCAGAATCGCACTGACTGTCACCGAACAGCGTCGAATCGAATCAGGTCGAATCGAGTCGAGCCACATCGTTTTGAATCAAACAAGGTCAAATCGCTTCATATCGTGTCGAATCCCATGGAATCACGTCGAATAACTTCGAATCGTGTGAAACCTCAGAGAATCCTACTGAATCACGTCGAGTCGCATGGAATCTCATCAAATCCCTTCGGATCTTGCCGAATCCAGTCAAGTCACATCAAATGGCTTTGCACGGAATCGAATTGAATCCAATAGATTAAAGTAGGCTAGGTTCGGGTGGGGTGCCGTAGGGTCGGGTAGGGTAGAATAGAATAGAGTACAACAGAGTAGGAGAGAACAGAACAGAACAGAAAGAATACAACAGAACAGAATAGAGTCAAAGAGAGAGAACATAGCCGAATTGAGCCGAGTGGAGACAAAACGAGACGAATCACGTCCGGTTGCTTCGAATCGCGTCAAATCAAATCGAATCGATTAGAAGAGATGAGGGTAGGGAAGGGTAGAATAGAATAGAGGAAAATAGTGAAGAATGGTGTGGAATGGAATAGAATGGAATTGAACGGAGTCCAATAAAGACGGATAGATATGAATAGAGTACAAAAGAGTCTAATAGAGCAGAATAGGGCCGGATAGGGCCAAATAAGGCCTAATTGAGCAGAATCCAGCAGAATCGATGGAATTCGAGCCTAATCGAGCCGAATGGAGTGAAATGGAGTCAAGTCGAGCCGAATAGAGCCGATGCGAACTGAATCGAGCTGATTCAAGCCTAATCGCGTCAAATCGCGTGGAAATACGTCACATCGAATCTAATCAAATAGATTAGGGGAGGGGCGGGTGGGTAGAATAGAACAGAATAGTACAGAATAGAAAGAATA
The DNA here is from genome assembly GCF_030014295.1 of Loxodonta africana. Taxonomy (NCBI): domain Eukaryota; kingdom Metazoa; phylum Chordata; class Mammalia; order Proboscidea; family Elephantidae; genus Loxodonta; species Loxodonta africana. The sequence continues at coordinate 334,059 of NW_026974873.1, read as the reverse complement.
GAATATAGTACAGTAGGGTGGAGTAGAGAGAGTAAAGCAGAGCAGAGTAGAATTGAGTCAAATAGAGTCAAATACTGCAGGACATAGCTGAATAGAGCCAATTCTGGCCGAATCGAGTCAAATGGAAACAAAACGAGATGAATCACACCGAATTGCTTCGAATCGCATCCAGTCGAATAGATTAGAGTAACGTAGGGTAGAGTAGAACAGAATAGAGTAGAATAGCGTAGAATGGAGAAGAGTGGAGTCAAATGGAGTCGAACAGAGACAAATAGAGTAGAAAAGAGTCGAATCGAGCCAAATAGGGCCGAATAAGGCTGAACCGAGTGGAAACGAGCTGAATTGAAGCGATTCGAGCCAAATCGAGCTGAATCGAGCCGACTCAAGCATGATGGTGTCCAGTCGCATCGAAATGCTTTGAATCGAACCAAATGGAAGAGATTAGAACAGGTTAGGGTAGTTTATGATAGGAAGACTAGGGTAGATGCAAGTAGACTACATTAGAGTAGACAAGAGAAGGCTAGAGTAGAAGCCTAGACTAGTAAGCTGGACTAGTCAGCTAGACTAGTGGCATAGAGCAGTAGCCTAGACAACTAGTCTTGAATAGTACCCTCAGTCAGTAATCTGAACGAGTACCCTTGCCTTAACTAGTAGTCCTAACAAGTACCCTTGCCTTAACCAGTAGTCTTCACTAGTACCCTTGCCTTCACTAGTAGTATGTCCTTAACAAGTAGCCTGAACGGGTAGCCTTGCCTTAACCAGTACCCTCAACAAGTACCCACGCCTTAACTAGTAGCCTGGCCTTAACTAGTACCCTGGCCTTAACTAGTAGCCTGAACTAGTACACTTGCCTTAAGGAGTACCCTTGCCCGAACTACTCCCCTTAATTAGGACCCTTATTGAGTAACCCTAAGTAGTAGAGTATGGTACGGTGGGGTAGCATAGGGTAGGGAAGCCTACGGTGGAACAGAGAAAATAGAAGGAAATAGAATAGAACAGCATAGGTCAGGGTAGGTTAGCTTAGTGCAGGGTATGGTAGAGTAGCATAGGATGGAATAGAGAAAATAGAAAAGGAGACTAGAAAAGAGCAGACTAGATTAGGATAGGGTAGGGTGGGGGAGGGTTGTGTAGAATACAGTAGTGTAGAACGGAATAGAATGGTGTGGAATGGAGTCGAATGGATTCGAACAGAGATGAATAGAGTAGAAAAGAGTTGAATAGAGCCGGATAACGCTGAATAGGACCAAATATGGCCGAAATGAGCCGAATCGAGTCGAGTCGACCAGATTCGGGATGAATGGAGCCTAGTGGAGCTGAAATGAGCCAATTAGAGACAAACTGAACCCAGCAAAATCGAGCCAAAACACACTTAATTGCATCCTATTGCATCGGATCTCGTCGAATTCCATCAAATCCCACCAAAACGCATCAAATCTCGCGGAATCTCACCGAATCCCGTCGAATTGTCTCAAATCGGGTCGAATGGTGTCCAACTGAATGGAATTGAATTAAATTGAATAGATTAGAGTAGTGTAGGTTAGGCTGGGATTCAGTAGGGAAGGGCACAGAAGAATAGAATAGAGTAGAACAGAAGAGAATACCAAGAGTAGAATGGAGTAGAGTTGAGTAGAGTGGAATAGTCAGAGTCGGGTAGTGCAGAATATAGATGAATAGATCCAATTCAAGCCGAATCGATTCGAATGGAGAGGAAAGGGAACAAATCGTGATGAATCGGATCGATTCGAATAGATTAGAGTAGGGTAGGGTAGAACAGAATAGAATAGAGTAGAAAAGAGTAGAATGGTGTGGAATGGAGTTGAATGGAGCCAAATAGAGACAAATAAAGTAGAAAGGGCTGAGTAGAGCTGAACAGGGCTGAATAAGGTTCACTCGAGCCTAATTATGCTGAATTGAGCAGAATCGAGACGAATTGACCCAATTCAAGCCAAATAGAGCTAAATCGAGCCGATTCAAGCCTAATCACATGGAATCGCGTCGAAAGGCGTTGAATCGAATAGATTAGTGTAGAGGAGGGTACGGCCGGAGAGGCTAGACTACAACACAACAGAACACAATAGAAAGAAGAGAATAGAATTAAGTAGAGTCGGGTCCAGTAGAATAGAGTCAAATCGAGTTGACGAGAGCTGAAAAGAGCCAAACAGAGCTGAATACAGCCGAATTGACCAAATTCAAGGTGAATCGAGATGAATCATGTCCAGTCGTTTGAAATGTGTCGAATCGAATCAAATGGATTAGTGTGGGGAAGGTAAGGTTCGGGGAGGGTAGAGAAGACTAGAATAGAGTAGAATAGAACAGAACAGAAAGAATCGAGTAGACTAGAGTCACATAGAGTCGAATACTGCCAAAAAGAGCCGAATAGAGTGGAAAAGAGCTGAATAGAACCGAATCGAGTTTAATGGAGGAGAAAGGAGATGAATCGAGCCGATATGACCCGAATCAGGTCGAATTCCGTTCAAGTGTGTCGAATAGCATAGAACAGATTACAGTAGGCTAAGTTAGGGTAGGGTAGGGTAGAATAGAGTGCAGTAGAACAGAAGAGAAGAGAAGAGAACACAACTGAAAGAATAGAATAGGGTCGAGACGAGCAGAGTATAGAAGAGTAGAGTAGAGTAGAGTCGAATATTGCCGAATAGAGCCAAAGACAGCCAAATAGAGCCCAAAAGAGCTAAATCGATAGAAACCAAGACAAATCACGCCGAATCCCGTGGAATCGTGCTCTATCGCGTCGAATCCCGTCGAATTGCATTGAATCTGATCAGTTCCAATCCAATCCAATCCATTAGAATAGACTAGAGTAGGGTAGAGTCCAATACAATACAGTAGAGAATAGTTTAGGATGGAGTAGAATGGTGTAGCATGGAGTCGAGTGGAGTCGAAAAGAGATAATAGAGTTGAGTAGAGTCTAACAGAGTCGAATAGAGCCTATTCGAGCTGACTAGAGCCGAATGGAGCCGATTAGAGCTGAATCGAACCGATTTGAGCCGATTGGGGATGAATGGAGTGGAAAGGAGCCGATTTGAGCCGAATCACATCGAGATGCGTGGAATCGAATCCAGTAGAATAGATTAGATTAGGGTAGGATGGAATAGAGTAGACTTGAACACAGTAGAAGAGAATGGAAAGAATACAATAGAATAGAGTAGAAAAGGGTAGAGCAGAGCAGAATAGTGTAGAGTAGAATAGAGTAGAGTAGAACAGAGTTGAATCAAGCTGAATGGAGATGAAACGAGACAAATCGCGTCGGATGGCGTCGAATCCCTTCGAATCAATTACAGTAGGGTATAGTAGAATAGCGTAGAATGGAGTGGAATGGTGTGCAATGGAATCGAGTAGAGTAGAAAAGAGCTGAAGAGAGCCGAAGAGGGCCGAAGAGGGCCAAATCGAGCTGAATTGAGCGAAATCGAGCCGAATCCAGTGAATCGAGCCTAATGGAGCCGAATCGAGCCTAATCAAGCCGAATCGACACTATTCGAGACAAATGGAGCTGAATGGACATGAATCACACCGGTTCGGCCCCTAGTCACGTCAAAATTTGTTGAATTCAATTGAATAGACTAGAGTAGGGGAGGTTCGGGTAGGCTAGGGTAGGGTAGAATGGAGTAGAATAGAATAAAGCAGAACAGAACACAACAAAATAGAACAGAACAACACAGAACGAATACAGAAACGAGGAGGCTAGAGTAGAGTAGAGGGGAATAGAGTAGAGTAGAATAGATTCGAACAGAGCCAAATCGAGCTGAATCGCGTCGAAATGGGTTGAATCAAATCCAATCAAATGGATTACAGTACCTTAGAGTTGGGTAGCGTAGGGTAGGGTAGAATAGAGTAGACTAGTACAGAAGAGAGTAGAAACAATACAATAGAATAGAGAAGATTAGACTACAGTAGAATAGAGCTGAATAGAGCCAAATGCAGACGAAACGAGAGGACTCGTGTAGAGGCACTTAGAGTAAATTAGAGTGGTGTTGGGTAGGGTAGAGCAGAATAGAGTAGAATAGTGTAGAACAGTGTGGAATGAATAGAATGGAGTAGAATGGAGTCAAATAGAAACGAACAGAGTAGAAAAGAGTCGAATAGAGCAGAATAGGGCCGAAGAACGCCAAATCGAGCAGATTCGAAGCGATTCGAGCCAAAACAAGCTGAATGGAGCCCAACTGAGCCGAATAGAGCCAAATCGAGCCGAATCGAGCCGATTCAAGCTTCATCGCCTCGAATCGCGTTCAATGCGTCAAATCCAATCGAGACGTATAGATTAGAGAAGGGGAGGGGAGGGCAGGGGAGGGTAGAATAGAACAGAGTAGAGTGGAATAGAAGAGATTAGAACAGAATAGAAGGAATAGAATCGAGTAGAATAGAGTGGAAAAGAGTAGAGTCGAATACAGTCGAATAGAGCCGACTAAGCTGAATAGAGACGAATGGAGCTGAATACAGCCGAAAAGAGCTGTATACTGCCGAATCACACCTAATCGAGCGGAATCAAGCAGAATCGCACTGACTGTCACCGAACAGCGTCGAATCGAATCAGGTCGAATCGAGTCGAGCCACATCGTTTTGAATCAAACAAGGTCAAATCGCTTCATATCGTGTCGAATCCCATGGAATCACGTCGAATAACTTCGAATCGTGTGAAACCTCAGAGAATCCTACTGAATCACGTCGAGTCGCATGGAATCTCATCAAATCCCTTCGGATCTTGCCGAATCCAGTCAAGTCACATCAAATGGCTTTGCACGGAATCGAATTGAATCCAATAGATTAAAGTAGGCTAGGTTCGGGTGGGGTGCCGTAGGGTCGGGTAGGGTAGAATAGAATAGAGTACAACAGAGTAGGAGAGAACAGAACAGAAAGAATACAACAGAACAGAATAGAGTCAAAGAGAGAGAACATAGCCGAATTGAGCCGAGTGGAGACAAAACGAGACGAATCACGTCCGGTTGCTTCGAATCGCGTCAAATCAAATCGAATCGATTAGAAGAGATGAGGGTAGGGAAGGGTAGAATAGAATAGAGGAAAATAGTGAAGAATGGTGTGGAATGGAATAGAATGGAATTGAACGGAGTCCAATAAAGACGGATAGATATGAATAGAGTACAAAAGAGTCTAATAGAGCAGAATAGGGCCGGATAGGGCCAAATAAGGCCTAATTGAGCAGAATCCAGCAGAATCGATGGAATTCGAGCCTAATCGAGCCGAATGGAGTGAAATGGAGTCAAGTCGAGCCGAATAGAGCCGATGCGAACTGAATCGAGCTGATTCAAGCCTAATCGCGTCAAATCGCGTGGAAATACGTCACATCGAATCTAATCAAATAGATTAGGGGAGGGGCGGGTGGGTAGAATAGAACAGAATAGTACAGAATAGAAAGACTAGAATATAGTACAGTAGGGTGGAGTAGAGAGAGTAAAGCAGAGCAGAGTAGAATTGAGTCAAATAGAGTCAAATAGTGCAGAACACAGCTGAATAGAGCCAATTCTGGCCGAATCGAGTCAAATGGAAACAAAACGAGATGAATCACACCGAATTGCTTCGAATCGCATCCAGTCGAATAGATTAGAGTAACGTAGGGTAGAGTAGAACAGAATAGAGTAGAATAGCGTAGAATGGAGAAGAGTGGAGTCAAATGGAGTCGAACAGAGACAAATAGAGTAGAAAAGAGTCGAATCGAGCCAAATAGGGCCGAATAAGGCTGAACCGAGTGGAAACGAGCTGAATTGAAGCGATTCGAGCCAAATCGAGCTGAATCGAGCCGACTCAAGCATGATGGTGTCCAGTCGCATCGAAATGCTTTGAATCGAACCAAATGGAAGAGATTAGAACAGGTTAGGGTAGTTTATGATAGGAAGACTAGGGTAGATGCAAGTAGACTACATTAGAGTAGACAAGAGAAGGCTAGAGTAGAAGCCTAGACTAGTAAGCTGGACTAGTCAGCTAGACTAGTGGCATAGAGCAGTAGCCTAGACAACTAGTCTTGAATAGTACCCTCAGTCAGTAATCTGAACGAGTACCCTTGCCTTAACTAGTAGTCCTAACAAGTACCCTTGCCTTAACCAGTAGTCTTCACTAGTACCCTTGCCTTCACTAGTAGTATGTCCTTAACAAGTAGCCTGAACGGGTAGCCTTGCCTTAACCAGTACCCTCAACAAGTACCCACGCCTTAACTAGTAGCCTGGCCTTAACTAGTACCCTGGCCTTAACTAGTAGCCTGAACTAGTACACTTGCCTTAAGGAGTACCCTTGCCCGAACTACTCCCCTTAATTAGGACCCTTATTGAGTAACCCTAAGTAGTAGAGTATGGTACGGTGGGGTAGCATAGGGTAGGGAAGCCTACGGTGGAACAGAGAAAATAGAAGGAAATAGAATAGAACAGCATAGGTCAGGGTAGGTTAGCTTAGTGCAGGGTATGGTAGAGTAGCATAGGATGGAATAGAGAAAATAGAAAAGGAGACTAGAAAAGAGCAGACTAGATTAGGATAGGGTAGGGTGGGGGAGGGTTGTGTAGAATACAGTAGTGTAGAACGGAATAGAATGGTGTGGAATGGAGTCGAATGGATTCGAACAGAGATGAATAGAGTAGAAAAGAGTTGAATAGAGCCGGATAACGCTGAATAGGACCAAATATGGCCGAAATGAGCCGAATCGAGTCGAGTCGACCAGATTCGGGATGAATGGAGCCTAGTGGAGCTGAAATGAGCCAATTAGAGACAAACTGAACCCAGCAAAATCGAGCCAAAACACACTTAATTGCATCCTATTGCATCGGATCTCGTCGAATTCCATCAAATCCCACCAAAACGCATCAAATCTCGCGGAATCTCACCGAATCCCGTCGAATTGTCTCAAATCGGGTCGAATGGTGTCCAACTGAATGGAATTGAATTAAATTGAATAGAGTAGTGTAGGTTAGGCTGGGATTCAGTAGGGAAGGGCACAGAAGAATAGAATAGAGTAGAACAGAAGAGAATACCAAGAGTAGAATGGAGTAGAGTTGAGTAGAGTGGGATAGTCAGAGTCGGGTAGTGCAGAATATAGATGAATAGATCCAATTCAAGCCGAATCGATTCGAATGGAGAGGAAAGGGAACAAATCGTGATGAATCGGATCGATTCGAATAGATTAGAGTAGGGTAGGGTAGAACAGAATAGAATAGAGTAGAAAAGAGTAGAATGGTGTGGAATGGAGTTGAATGGAGCCAAATAGAGACAAATAAAGTAGAAAGGGCTGAGTAGAGCTGAACAGGGCTGAATAAGGTTCACTCGAGCCTAATTATGCTGAATTGAGCAGAATCGAGACGAATTGACCCAATTCAAGCCAAATAGAGCTAAATCGAGCCGATTCAAGCCTAATCGCATGGAATCGCGTCGAAATGCGTTGAATCGAATAGATTAGTGTAGAGGAGGGTACGGCCGGAGAGGCTAGACTACAACACAACAGAACACAATAGAAAGAAGAGAATAGAATTAAGTAGAGTCGGGTCCAGTAGAATAGAGTCAAATCGAGTTGACGAGAGCTGAAAAGAGCCAAACAGAGCTGAATACAGCCGAATTGACCAAATTCAAGGTGAATCGAGATGAATCATGTCCAGTCGTTTGAAATGTGTCGAATCGAATCAAATGGATTAGTGTGGGGAAGGTAAGGTTCGGGGAGGGTAGAGAAGACTAGAATAGAGTAGAATAGAACAGAACAGAAAGAATCGAGTAGACTAGAGTCACATAGAGTCGAATACTGCCAAAAAGAGCCGAATAGAGTGGAAAAGAGCTGAATAGAACCGAATCGAGTTTAATGGAGGAGAAAGGAGATGAATCGAGCCGATATGAGCCGAATCAGGTCGAATTCCGTTCAAGTGTGTCGAATAGCATAGAACAGATTACAGTAGGCTAAGTTAGGGTAGGGTAGGGTAGAATAGAGTGCAGTAGAACAGAAGAGAAGAGAAGAGAACACAACTGAAAGAATAGAATAGGGTCGAGACGAGCAGAGTATAGAAGAGTAGAGTAGAGTAGAGTCGAATATTGCCGAATAGAGCCAAAGACAGCCAAATAGAGCCCAAAAGAGCTAAATCGATAGAAACCAAGACAAATCACGCCGAATCCCGTGGAATCGTGCTCTATCGCGTCGAATCCCGTCGAATTGCATTGAATCTGATCAGTTCCAATCCAATCCAATCCATTAGAATAGACTAGAGTAGGGTAGAGTCCAATACAATACAGTAGAGAACAGTTTAGGAAAGAGTAGAATGGTGTGGCATGGAGTCGAGTGGAGTCGAAAAGAGATAATAGAGTTGAGTAGAGTCTAACAGAGCCGAATAGAGCCTATTCGAGCTGACTAGAGCCGAATGGAGCCGATTAGAGCTGAATCGAACCGATTTGAGCCGATTGGGGATGAATGGAGTGGAAAGGAGCCGATTTGAGCTGAATCGCATCGAGATGCGTGGAATCGAATCCAGTAGAATAGATTAGATTAGGGTAGGATGGAATAGAGTAGACTTGAACACAGTAGAAGAGAATGGAAAGAATACAATAGAATAGAGTAGAAAAGGGTAGAGCAGAGCAGAATAGTGTAGAGTAGAATAGAGTAGAGTAGAACAGAGTTGAATCAAGCTGAATGGAGATGAAACGAGACAAATCGCGTCGGATGGCGTCGAATCCCTTCGAATCAATTACAGTAGGGTATAGTAGAATAGCGTAGAATGGAGTGGAATGGTGTGCAATGGAATCGAGTAGAGTAGAAAAGAGCTGAAGAGAGCCGAAGAGGGCCGAAGAGGGCCAAATCGAGCTGAATTGAGCGAAATCGAGCCGAATCCAGTGAATCGAGCCTAATGGAGCCGAATCGAGCCTAATCAAGCCGAATCGACACTATTCGAGACAAATGGAGCTGAATGGACATGAATCACACCGGTTCGGCCCCTAGTCACGTCAAAATTTGTTGAATTCAATTGAATAGACTAGAGTAGGGGAGGTTCGGGTAGGCTAGGGTAGGGTAGAATGGAGTAGAATAGAATAAAGCAGAACAGAACACAACAAAATAGAACAGAACAACACAGAACGAATACAGAAACGAGGAGGCTAGAGTAGAGTAGAGAGGAATAGAGTAGAGTAGAATAGATTCAAACAGAGCCAAATCGAGCTGAATCGCGTCGAAATGGGTTGAATCAAATCCAATCAAATGGATTACAGTACCTTAGAGTTGGGTAGCGTAGGGTAGGGTAGAATAGAGTAGACTAGTACAGAACAGAGTAGAAACAATACAATAGAATAGAGAAGATTAGACTACAGTAGAATAGAGCTGAATAGAGCCAAATGCAGACGAAACGAGAGGACTCGTGTAGAGGCACTTAGAGTAAATTAGAGTGGTGTTGGGTAGGGTAGAGCAGAATAGAGTAGAATAGTGTAGAACAGTGTGGAATGAATAGAATGGAGTAGAATGGAGTCAAATAGAAACGAACAGAGTAGAAAAGAGTCGAATAGAGCAGAATAGGGCCGAAGAACGCCAAATCGAGCAGATTCGAAGCGATTCGAGCCAAAACAAGCTGAATGGAGCCCAACTGAGCCGAATAGAGCCAAATCGAGCCGAATCGAGCCGATTCAAGCTTCATCGCCTCGAATCGCGTTCAATGCGTCAAATCCAATCGAGACGTATAGATTAGAGAAGGGGAGGGGAGGGCAGGGGAGGGTAGAATAGAACAGAGTAGAGTGGAATAGAAGAGATTAGAACAGAATAGAAGGAATAGAATCGAGTAGAATAGAGTGGAAAAGAGTAGAGTCGAATACAGTCGAATAGAGCCGACTAAGCTGAATAGAGACAAATGGAGCTGAATACAGCCGAAAAGAGCTGTATACTGCCGAATCACACCTAATCGAGCGGAATCAAGCAGAATCGCACTGACTGTCACCGAACAGCGTCGAATCGAATCAGGTCGAATCGAGTCGAGCCACATCGTTTTGAATCAAACAAGGTCAAATCGCTTCATATCGTGTCGAATCCCATGGAATCACGTCGAATAACTTCGAATCGTGTGAAACCTCAGAGAATCCTACTGAATCACGTCGAGTCGCATGGAATCTCATCAAATCCCTTCGGATCTTGCCGAATCCAGTCAAGTCACATCAAATCGCTTTGCACGGAATCGAATTGAATCCAATAGATTAAAGTAGGCTAGGTTCGGGTGGGGTGCCGTAGGGTCGGGTAGGGTAGAATAGAATAGAGTACAACAGAGTAGGAGAGAACAGAACAGAACAGAAAGAATACAACAGAACAGAATAGAGTCAAAGAGAGAGAACATAGCCGAATTGAGCCGAGTGGAGACAAAACGAGACGAATCACGTCCGGTTGCTTCGAATCGCGTCAAATCAAATCGAATCGATTAGAAGAGATGAGGGTAGGGAAGGGTAGAATAGAATAGAGGAAAATAGTGAAGAATGGTGTGGAATGGAATAGAATGGAATTGAACGGAGTCCAATAAAGACGGATAGATATGAATAGAGTACAAAAGAGTCTAATAGAGCAGAATAGGGCCGGATAGGGCCAAATAAGGCCTAATTGAGCAGAATCCAGCAGAATCGATGGAATTCGAGCCTAATCGAGCCGAATGGAGTGAAATGGAGTCAAGTCGAGCCGAATAGAGCCGATGCGAACTGAATCGAGCTGATTCAAGCCTAATCGCGTCAAATCGCGTGGAAATACGTCACATCGAATCTAATCAAATAGATTAGGGGAGGGGCGGGTGGGTAGAATAGAACAGAATAGTACAGAATAGAAAGAATAGAATATAGTACAGTAGGGTGGAGTAGAGAGAGTAAAGCAGAGCAGAGTAGAATTGAGTCAAATAGAGTCAAATACTGCAGGACATAGCTGAATAGAGCCAATTCTGGCCGAATCGAGTCAAATGGAAACAAAACGAGATGAATCACACCGAATTGCTTCGAATCGCATCCAGTCGAATAGATTAGAGTAACGTAGGGTAGAGTAGAACAGAATAGAGTAGAATAGCGTAGAATGGAGAAGAGTGGAGTCAAATGGAGTCGAACAGAGACAAATAGAGTAGAAAAGAGTCGAATCGAGCCAAATAGGGCCGAATAAGGCTGAACCGAGTGGAAACGAGCTGAATTGAAGCGATTCGAGCCAAATCGAGCTGAATCGAGCCGACTCAAGCATGATGGTGTCCAGTCGCATCGAAATGCTTTGAATCGAACCAAATGGAAGAGATTAGAACAGGTTAGGGTAGTTTATGATAGGAAGACTAGGGTAGATGCAAGTAGACTACATTAGAGTAGACAAGAGAAGGCTAGAGTAGAAGCCTAGACTAGTAAGCTGGACTAGTCAGCTAGACTAGTGGCATAGAGCAGTAGCCTAGACAACTAGTCTTGAATAGTACCCTCAGTCAGTAATCTGAACGAGTACCCTTGCCTTAACTAGTAGTCCTAACAAGTACCCTTGCCTTAAGCAGTAGTCTTCACTAGTACCCTTGCCTTCACTAGTAGTATGTCCTTAACAAGTAGCCTGAACGGGTAGCCTTGCCTTAACCAGTACCCTCAACAAGTACCCACGCCTTAACTAGTAGCCTGGCCTTAACTAGTAGCCTGGCCTTAACTAGTAGCCTGAACTAGTACACTTGCCTTAAGGAGTACCCTTGCCCGAACTACTCCCCTTAATTAGGACCCTTATTGAGTAACCCTAAGTAGTAGAGTATGGTACGGTGGGGTAGCATAGGGTAGGGAAGCCTACGGTGGAACAGAGAAAATAGAAGGAAATAGAATAGAACAGCATAGGTCAGGGTAGGTTAGCTTAGTGCAGGGTATGGTAGAGTAGCATAGGATGGAATAGAGAAAATAGAAAAGGAGACTAGAAAAGAGCAGACTAGATTAGGATAGGGTAGGGTGGGGGAGGGTTGTGTAGAATACAGTAGTGTAGAACGGAATAGAATGGTGTGGAATGGAGTCGAATGGATTCGAACAGAGATGAATAGAGTAGAAAAGAGTTGAATAGAGCCGGATAACGCTGAATAGGACCAAATATGGCCGAAATGAGCCGAATCGAGTCGAGTCGACCAGATTCGGGATGAATGGAGCCTAGTGGAGCTGAAATGAGCCAATTAGAGACAAACTGAACCCAGCAAAATCGAGCCAAAACACACTTAATTGCATCCTATTGCATCGGATCTCGTCGAATTCCATCAAATCCCACCAAAACGCATCAAATCTCGCGGAATCTCACCGAATCCCGTCGAATTGTCTCAAATCGGGTCGAATGGTGTCCAACTGAATGGAATTGAATTAAATTGAATAGAGTAGTGTAGGTTAGGCTGGGATTCAGTAGGGAAGGGCACAGAAGAATAGAATAGAGTAGAACAGAAGAGAATACCAAGAGTAGAATGGAGTAGAGTTGAGTAGAGTGGAATAGTCAGAGTCGGGTAGTGCAGAATATAGATGAATAGATCCAATTCAAGCCGAATCGATTCGAATGGAGAGGAAAGGGAACAAATCGTGATGAATCGGATCGATTCGAATAGATTAGAGTAGGGTAGGGTAGAACAGAATAGAATAGAGTAGAAAAGAGTAGAATGGTGTGGAATGGAGTTGAATGGAGCCAAATAGAGACAAATAAAGTAGAAAGGGCTGAGTAGAGCTGAACAGGGCTGAATAAGGTTCACTCGAGCCTAATTATGCTGAATTGAGCAGAATCGAGACGAATTGACCCAATTCAAGCCAAATAGAGCTAAATCGAGCCGATTCAAGCCTAATCACATGGAATCGCGTCGAAATGCGTTGAATCGAATAGATTAGTGTAGAGGAGGGTACGGCCGGAGAGGCTAGACTACAACACAACAGAACACAATAGAAAGAAGAGAATAGAATTAAGTAGAGTCGGGTCCAGTAGAATAGAGTCAAATCGAGTTGACGAGAGCTGAAAAGAGCCAAACAGAGCTGAATACAGCCGAATTGACCAAATTCAAGGTGAATCGAGATGAATCATGTCCAGTCGTTTGAAATGTGTCGAATCGAATCAAATGGATTAGTGTGGGGAAGGTAAGGTTCGGGGAGGGTAGAGAAGACTAGAATAGAGTAGAATAGAACAGAACAGAAAGAATCGAGTAGACTAGAGTCACATAGAGTCGAATACTGCCAAAAAGAGCCGAATAGAGTGGAAAAGAGCTGAATAGAACCGAATCGAGTTTAATGGAGGAGAAAGGAGATGAATCGAGCCGATATGAGCCGAATCAAGTCGAATTCCATTCAAGTGTGTCGAATAGCATAGAACAGATTACAGTAGGCTAAGTTAGGGTAGGGTAGGGTAGAATAGAGTGCAGTAGAACAGAAGAGAAGAGAACACAACTGAAAGAATAGAATAGGGTCGAGACGAGCAGAGTATAGAAGAGTAGAGTAGAGTAGAGTCGAATATTGCCGAATAGAGCCAAAGACAGCCAAATAGAGCCCAAAAGAGCTAAATCGATAGAAACCAAGACAAATCACGCCGAATCCCGTGGAATCGTGCTCTATCGCGTCGAATCCCGTCGAATTGCATTGAATCTGATCAGTTCCAATCCAATCCAATCCATTAGAATAGACTAGAGTAGGGTAGAGTCCAATACAATACAGTAGAGAATAGTTTAGGATGGAGTAGAATGGTGTAGCATGGAGTCGAGTGGAGTCGAAAAGAGATAATAGAGTTGAGTAGAGTCTAACAGAGTCGAATAGAGCCTATTCGAGCTGACTAGAGCCGAATGGAGCCGATTAGAGCTGAATCGAACCGATTTGAGCCGATTGGGGATGAATGGAGTGGAAAGGAGCCGATTTGAGCCGAATCGCATCGAGATGCGTGGAATCGAATCCAGTAGAATAGATTAGATTAGGGTAGGATGGAATAGAGTAGACTTGAACACAGTAGAAGAGAATGGAAAGAATACAATAGAATAGAGTAGAAAAGGGTAGAGCAGAGCAGAATAGTGTAGAGTAGAATAGAGTAGAGTAGAACAGAGTTGAATCAAGCTGAATGGAGATGAAACGAGACAAATCGCGTCGGATGGCGTCGAATCCCTTCGAATCAATTACAGTAGGGTATAGTAGAATAGCGTAGAATGGAGTGGAATGGTGTGCAATGGAATCGAGTAGAGTAGAAAAGAGCTGAAGAGAGCCGAAGAGGGCCGAAGAGGGCCAAATCGAGCTGAATTGAGCGAAATCGAGCCGAATCCAGTGAATCGAGCCTAATGGAGCCGAATCGAGCCTAATCAAGCCGAATCGACACTATTCGAGACAAATGGAGCTGAATGGACATGAATCACACCGATTCGGCCCCTAGTCACGTCAAAATTTGTTGAATTCAATTGAATAGACTAGAGTAGGGGAGGTTCGGGTAGGCTAGGGTAGGGTAGAATGGAGTAGAATAGAATAAAGCAGAACAGAACACAACAAAATAGAACAGAACAACACAGAACGAATACAGAAACGAGGAGGCTAGAGTAGAGTAGAGGGGAATAGAGTAGAGTAGAATAGATTCGAACAGAGCCAAATCGAGCTGAATCGCGTCGAAATGGGTTGAATCAAATCCAATCAAATGGATTACAGTACCTTAGAGTTGGGTAGCGTAGGGTAGGGTAGAATAGAGTAGACTAGTACTGAACAGAGTAGAAACAATACAATAGAATAGAGAAGATTAGACTACAGTAGAATAGAGCTGAATAGAGCCAAATGCAGACGAAACGAGAGGACTCGTGTAGAGGCACTTAGAGTAAATTAGAGTGGTGTTGGGTAGGGTAGAGCAGAATAGAGTAGAATAGTGTAGAACAGTGTGGAATGAATAGAATGGAGTAGAATGGAGTCAAATAGAAACGAACAGAGTAGAAAAGAGTCGAATAGAGCAGAATAGGGCCGAAGAACGCCAAATCGAGCAGATTCGAAGCGATTCGAGCCAAAACAAGCTGAATGGAGCCCAACTGAGCCGAATAGAGCCAAATCGAGCCGAATCGAGCCGATTCAAGCTTCATCGCCTCGAATCGCGTTCAATGCGTCAAATCCAATCGAGACGTATAGATTAGAGAAGGGGAGGGGAGGGCAGGGGAGGGTAGAATAGAACAGAGTAGAGTGGAATAGAAGAGATTAGAACAGAATAGAAGGAATAGAATCGAGTAGAATAGAGTGGAAAAGAGTAGAGTCGAATACAGTCGAATAGAGCCGACTAAGCTGAATAGAGACGAATGGAGCTGAATACAGCCAAAAAGAGCTGTATACTGCCGAATCACACCTAATCGAGCGGAATCAAGCAGAATCGCACTGACTGTCACCGAACAGCGTCGAATCGAATCAGGTCGAATCGAGTCGAGCCACATCGTTTTGAATCAAACAAGGTCAAATCGCTTCATATCGTGTCGAATCCCATGGAATCACGTCGAATAACTTCGAATCGTGTGAAACCTCAGAGAATCCTACTGAATCACGTCGAGTCGCATGGAATCTCATCAAATCCCTTCGGATCTTGCCGAATCCAGTCAAGTCACATCAAATCGCTTTGCACGGAATCGAATTGAATCCAATAGATTAAAGTAGGCTAGGTTCGGGTGGGGTGCCGTAGGGTCGGGTAGGGTAGAATAGAATAGAGTACAACAGAGTAGGAGAGAACAGAACAGAACAGAAAGAATACAACAGAACAGAATAGAGTCAAAGAGAGAGAACATAGCCGAATTGAGCCGAGTGGAGACAAAACGAGACGAATCACGTCCGGTTGCTTCGAATCACGTCAAATCAAATCGAATCGATTAGAAGAGATGAGGTAGGGAAGGGTAGAATAGAATAGAGGAAAATAGTGAAGAATGGTGTGGAATGGAATAGAATGGAATTGAACGGAGTCCAATAAAGACGGATAGATATGAATAGAGTACAAAAGAGTCTAATAGAGCAGAATAGGGCCGGATAGGGCCAAATAAGGCCTAACTGAGCAGAATCCAGCAGAATCGATGGAATTCGAGCCTAATCGAGCCGAATGGAGTGAAATGGAGTCAAGTCGAGCCGAATAGAGCCGATGCGAACTGAATCGAGCTGATTCAAGCCTAATCGCGTCAAATCGCGTGGAAATACGTCACATCGAATCTAATCAAATAGATTAGGGGAGGGGCGGGTGGGTAGAATAGAACAGAATAGTACAGAATAGAAAGACTAGAATATAGTACAGTAGGGTGGAGTAGAGAGAGTAAAGCAGAGCAGAGTAGAATTGAGTCAAATAGAGTCAAATACTGCAGGACATAGCTGAATAGAGCCAATTCTGGCCGAATCGAGTCAAATGGAAACAAAACGAGATCAATCACACCGAATTGCTTCGAATCGCATCCAGTCGAATAGATTAGAGTAACGTAGGGTAGAGTAGAACAGAATAGAGTAGAATAGCGTAGAATGGAGAAGAGTGGAGTCAAATGGAGTCGAACAGAGACAAATAGAGTAGAAAAGAGTCGAATCGAGCCAAATAGGGCCGAATAAGGCTGAACCGAGTGGAAACGAGCTGAATTGAAGCGATTCGAGCCAAATCGAGCTGAATCGAGCCGACTCAAGCATGATGGTGTCCAGTCGCATCGAAATGCTTTGAATCGAACCAAATGGTAGAGATTAGAACAGGTTAGGGTAGTTTATGATAGGAAGACTAGGGTAGATGCAAGTAGACTACATTAGAGTAGACAAGAGAAGGCTAGAGTAGAAGCCTAGACTAGTAAGCTGGACTAGTCAGCTAGACTAGTGGCATAGAGCAGTAGCCTAGACAACTAGTCTTGAATAGTACCCTCAGTCAGTAATCTGAACGAGTACCCTTGCCTTAACTAGTAGTCCTAACAAGTACCCTTGCCTTAACCAGTAGTCTTCACTAGTACCCTTGCCTTCACTAGTAGTATGTCCTTAACAAGTAGCCTGAACGGGTAGCCTTGCCTTAACCAGTACCCTCAACAAGTACCCACGCCTTAACTAGTACCCTGGCCTTAACTAGTACCCTGGCCTTAACTAGTAGCCTGAACTAGTACACTTGCCTTAAGGAGTACCCTTGCCCGAACTACTCCCCTTAATTAGGACCCTTATTGAGTAACCCTAAGTAGTAGAGTATGGTACGGTGGGGTAGCATAGGGTAGGGAAGCCTACGGTGGAACAGAGAAAATAGAAGGAAATAGAATAGAACAGCATAGGTCAGGGTAGGTTAGCTTAGTGCAGGGTATGGTAGAGTAGCATAGGATGGAATAGAGAAAATAGAAAAGGAGACTAGAAAAGAGCAGACTAGATTAGGATAGGGTAGGGTGGGGGAGGGTTGTGTAGAATACAGTAGTGTAGAACGGAATAGAATGGTGTGGAATGGAGTCGAATGGATTCGAACAGAGATGAATAGAGTAGAAAAGAGTTGAATAGAGCCGGATAACGCTGAATAGGACCAAATATGGCCGAAATGAGCCGAATCGAGTCGAGTCGACCAGATTCGGGATGAATGGAGCCTAGTGGAGCTGAAATGAGCCAATTAGAGACAAACTGAACCCAGCAAAATCGAGCCAAAACACACTTAATTGCATCCTATTGCATCGGATCTCGTCGAATTCCATCAAATCCCACCAAACCGCATCAAATCTCGCGGAATCTCACCGAATCCCGTCGAATTGTCTCAAATCGGGTCGAATGGTGTCCAACTGAATGGAATTGAATTAAATTGAATAGATTAGAGTAGTGTAGGTTAGGCTGGGATTCAGTAGGGAAGGGCACAGAAGAATAGAATAGAGTAGAACAGAAGAGAATACCAAGAGTAGAATGGAGTAGAGTTGAGTAGAGTGGAATAGTCAGAGTCGGGTAGTGCAGAATATAGATGAATAGATCCAATTCAAGCCGAATCGATTCGAATGGAGAGGAAAGGGAACAAATCGTGATGAATCGGATCGATTCGAATAGATTAGAGTAGGGTAGGGTAGAACAGAATAGAATAGAGTAGAAAAGAGTAGAATGGTGTGGAATGGAGTTGAATGGAGCCAAATAGAGACAAATAAAGTAGAAAGGGCTGAGTAGAGCTGAACAGGGCTGAATAAGGTTCACTCGAGCCTAATTATGCTGAATTGAGCAGAATCGAGACGAATTGACCCAATTCAAGCCAAATAGAGCTAAATCGAGCCGATTCAAGCCTAATCACATGGAATCGCGTCGAAATGCGTTGAATCGAATAGATTAGTGTAGAGGAGGGTACGGCCGGAGAGGCTAGACTACAACACAACAGAACACAATAGAAAGAAGAGAATAGAATTAAGTAGAGTCGGGTCCAGTAGAATAGAGTCAATTCGAGTTGACGAGAGCTGAAAAGAGCCAAACAGAGCTGAATACAGCCGAATTGACCAAATTCAAGGTGAATCGAGATGAATCATGTCCAGTCGTTTGAAATGTGTCGAATCGAATCAAATGGATTAGTGTGGGGAAGGTAAGGTTCGGGGAGGGTAGAGAAGACTAGAATAGAGTAGAATAGAACAGAACAGAAAGAATCGAGTAGACTAGAGTCACATAGAGTCGAATACTGCCAAAAAGAGCCGAATAGAGTGGAAAAGAGCTGAATAGAACCGAATCGAGTTTAATGGAGGAGAAAGGAGATGAATCGAGCCGATATGACCCGAATCAGGTCGAATTCCGTTCAAGTGTGTCGAATAGCATAGAACAGATTACAGTAGGCTAAGTTAGGGTAGGGTAGGGTAGAATAGAGTGCAGTAGAACAGAAGAGAAGAGAAGAGAACACAACTGAAAGAATAGAATAGGGTCGAGACGAGCAGAGTATAGAAGAGTAGAGTAGAGTAGAGTCGAATATTGCCGAATAGAGCCAAAGACAGCCAAATAGAGCCCAAAAGAGCTAAATCGATAGAAACCAAGACAAATCACGCCGAATCCCGTGGAATCGTGCTCTATCGCGTTGAATCCCGTCGAATTGCATTGAATCTGATCAGTTCCAATCCAATCCAATCCATTAGAATAGACTAGAGTAGGGTAGAGTCCAATACAATACAGTAGAGAATAGTTTAGGATGGAGTAGAATGGTGTAGCATGGAGTCGAGTGGAGTCGAAAAGAGATAATAGAGTTGAGTAGAGTCTAACAGAGTCGAATAGAGCCTATTCGAGCTGACTAGAGCCGAATGGAGCCGATTAGAGCTGAATCGAACCGATTTGAGCCGATTGGGGATGAATGGAGTGGAAAGGAGCCGATTTGAGCTGAATCGCATCGAGATGCGTGGAATCGAATCCAGTAGAATAGATTAGATTAGGGTAGGATGGAATAGAGTAGACTTGAACACAGTAGAAGAGAATGGAAAGAATACAATAGAATAGAGTAGAAAAGGGTAGAGCAGAGCAGAATAGTGTAGAGTAGAATAGAGTAGAGTAGAACAGAGTTGAATCAAGCTGAATGGAGATGAAACGAGACAAATCGCGTCGGATGGCGTCGAATCCCTTCGAATCAATTACAGTAGGGTATAGTAGAATAGCGTAGAATGGAGTGGAATGGTGTGCAATGGAATCGAGTAGAGTAGAAAAGAGCTGAAGAGAGCCGAAGAGGGCCGAAGAGGGCCAAATCGAGCTGAATTGAGCGAAATCGAGCCGAATCCAGTGAATCGAGCCTAATGGAGCCGAATCGAGCCTAATCAAGCCGAATCGACACTATTCGAGACAAATGGAGCTGAATGGACATGAATCACACCGATTCGGCCCCTAGTCACGTCAAAATTTGTTGAATTCAATTGAATAGACTAGAGTAGGGGAGGTTCGGGTAGGCTAGGGTAGGGTAGAATGGAGTAGAATAGAATAAAGCAGAACAGAACACAACAAAATAGAACAGAACAACACAGAACGAATACAGAAACGAGGAGGCCAGAGTAGAGTAGAGGGGAATAGAGTAGAGTAGAATAGATTCGAACAGAGCCAAATCGAGCTGAATCGCGTCGAAATGGGTTGAATCAAATCCAATCAAATGGATTACAGTACCTTAGAGTTGGGTAGCGTAGGGTAGGGTAGAATAGAGTAGACTAGTACAGAACAGAGTAGAAACAATACAATAGAATAGAGAAGATTAGACTACAGTAGAATAGAGCTGAATAGAGCCAAATGCAGACGAAACGAGAGGACTCGTGTAGAGGCACTTAGAGTAAATTAGAGTGGTGTTGGGTAGGGTAGAGCAGAATAGAGTAGAATAGTGTAGAACAGTGTGGAATGAATAGAATGGAGTAGAATGGAGTCAAATAGAAACGAATAGAGTAGAAAAGAGTCGAATAGAGCAGAATAGGGCCGAAGAACCCCAAATCGAGCAGATTCGAAGCGATTCGAGCCAAAACAAGCTGAATGGAGCCCAACTGAGCCGAATAGAGCCAAATCGAGCCGAATCGAGCCGACTCAAGCTTCATCGCCTCGAATCGCGTTCAATGCGTCAAATCCAATCGAGACGTATAGATTAGAGAAGGGGAGGGGAGGGCAGGGGAGGGTAGAATAGAACAGAGTAGAGTGGAATAGAAGAGATTAGAACAGAATAGAAGGAATAGAATCGAGTAGAATAGAGTGGAAAAGAGTAGAGTCGAATACAGTCGAATAGAGCCGACTAAGCTGAATAGAGACGAATGGAGCTGAATACAGCCGAAAAGAGCTGTATACTGCCGAATCACACCTAATCGAGCGGAATCAAGCAGAATCGCACTGACTGTCACCGAACAGCGTCGAATCGAATCAGGTCGAATCGAGTCGAGCCACATCGTTTTGAATCAAACAAGGTCAAATCGCTTCATATCGTGTCGAATCCCATGGAATCACGTCGAATAACTTCGAATCGTGTGAAACCTCAGAGAATCCTACTGAATCACGTCGAGTCACATGGAATCTCATCAAATCCCTTCGGATCTTGCCGAATCCAGTCAAGTCACATCAAATCGCTTTGCACGGAATCGAATTGAATCCAATAGATTAAAGTAGGCTAGGTTCGGGTGGGGTGCCGTAGGGTCGGGTAGGGTAGAATAGAATAGAGTACAACAGAGTAGGAGAGAACAGAACAGAACAGAAAGAATACAACAGAACAGAATAGAGTCAAAGAGAGAGAACATAGCCGAATTGAGCCGAGTGGAGACAAAACGAGACGAATCACGTCCGGTTGCTTCGAATCGCGTCAAATCAAATCGAATCGATTAGAAGAGATGAGGGTAGGGAAGGGTAGAATAGAATAGAGGAAAATAGTGAAGAATGGTGTGGAATGGAATAGAATGGAATTGAACGGAGTCCAATAAAGACGGATAGATATGAATAGAGTACAAAAGAGTCTAATAGAGCAGAATAGGGCCGGATAGGGCCAAATAAGGCCTAATTGAGCAGAATCCAGCAGAATCGATGGAATTCGAGCCTAATCGAGCCGAATGGAGTGAAATGGAGTCAAGTCGAGCCGAACGAATAGAGCCGATGCGAACTGAATCGAGCTGATTCAAGCCTAATCGCGTCAAATCGCGTGGAAATACGTCACATCGAATCTAATCAAATAGATTAGGGGAGGGGCGGGTGGGTAGAATAGAACAGAATAGTACAGAATAGAAAGACTAGAATATAGTACAGTAGGGTGGAGTAGAGAGAGTAAAGCAGAGCAGAGTAGAATTGAGTCAAATAGAGTCAAATACTGCAGGACATAGCTGAATAGAGCCAATTCTGGCCGAATCGAGTCAAATGGAAACAAAACGAGATCAATCACACCGAATTGCTTCGAATCGCATCCAGTCGAATAGATTAGAGTAACGTAGGGTAGAGTAGAACAGAATAGAGTAGAATAGCGTAGAATGGAGAAGAGTGGAGTCAAATGGAGTCGAACAGAGACAAATAGAGTAGAAAAGAGTCGAATCGAGCCAAATAGGGCCGAATAAGGCTGAACCGAGTGGAAACGAGCTGAATTGAAGCGATTCGAGCCAAATCGAGCTGAATCGAGCCGACTCAAGCATGATGGTGTCCAGTCGCATCGAAATGCTTTGAATCGAACCAAATGGTAGAGATTAGAACAGGTTAGGGTAGTTTATGATAGGAAGACTAGGGTAGATGCAAGTAGACTACATTAGAGTAGACAAGAGAAGGCTAGAGTAGAAGCCTAGACTAGTAAGCTGGACTAGTCAGCTAGACTAGTGGCATAGAGCAGTAGCCTAGACAACTAGTCTTGAATAGTACCCTCAGTCAGTAATCTGAACGAGTACCCTTGCCTTAACTAGTAGTCCTAACAAGTACCCTTGCCTTAACCAGTAGTCTTCACTAGTACCCTTGCCTTCACTAGTAGTATGTCCTTAACAAGTAGCCTGAACGGGTAGCCTTGCCTTAACCAGTACCCTCAACAAGTACCCACGCCTTAACTAGTAGCCTGGCCTTAACTAGTACCCTGGCCTTAACTAGTAGCCTGAACTAGTACACTTGCCTTAAGGAGTACCCTTGCCCGAACTACTCCCCTTAATTAGGACCCTTATTGAGTAACCCTAAGTAGTAGAGTATGGTACGGTGGGGTAGCATAGGGTAGGGAAGCCTACGGTGGAACAGAGAAAATAGAAGGAAATAGAATAGAACAGCATAGGTCAGGGTAGGTTAGCTTAGTGCAGGGTATGGTAGAGTAGCATAGGATGGAATAGAGAAAATAGAAAAGGAGACTAGAAAAGAGCAGACTAGATTAGGATAGGGTAGGGTGGGGGAGGGTTGTGTAGAATACAGTAGTGTAGAACGGAATAGAATGGTGTGGAATGGAGTCGAATGGATTCGAACAGAGATGAATAGAGTAGAAAAGAGTTGAATAGAGCCGGATAACGCTGAATAGGACCAAATATGGCCGAAATGAGCCGAATCGAGTCGAGTCGACCAGATTCGGGATGAATGGAGCCTAGTGGAGCTGAAATGAGCCAATTAGAGACAAACTGAACCCAGCAAAATCGAGCCAAAACACACTTAATTGCATCCTATTGCATCGGATCTCGTCGAATTCCATCAAATCCCACCAAACCGCATCAAATCTCGCGGAATCTCACCGAATCCCGTCGAATTGTCTCAAATCGGGTCGAATGGTGTCCAACTGAATGGAATTGAATTAAATTGAATAGATTAGAGTAGTGTAGGTTAGGCTGGGATTCAGTAGGGAAGGGCACAGAAGAATAGAATAGAGTAGAACAGAAGAGAATACCAAGAGTAGAATGGAGTAGAGTTGAGTAGAGTGGAATAGTCAGAGTCGGGTAGTGCAGAATATAGATGAATAGATCCAATTCAAGCCGAATCGATTCGAATGGAGAGGAAAGGGAACAAATCGTGATGAATCGGATCGATTCGAATAGATTAGAGTAGGGTAGGGTAGAACAGAATAGAATAGAGTAGAAAAGAGTAGAATGGTGTGGAATGGAGTTGAATGGAGCCAAATAGAGACAAATAAAGTAGAAAGGGCTGAGTAGAGCTGAACAGGGCTGAATAAGGTTCACTCGAGCCTAATTATGCTGAATTGAGCAGAATCGAGACGAATTGACCCAATTCAAGCCAAATAGAGCTAAATCGAGCCGATTCAAGCCTAATCACATGGAATCGCGTCGAAATGCGTTGAATCGAATAGATTAGTGTAGAGGAGGGTACGGCCGGAGAGGCTAGACTACAACACAACAGAACACAATAGAAAGAAGAGAATAGAATTAAGTAGAGTCGGGTCCAGTAGAATAGAGTCAAATCGAGTTGACGAGAGCTGAAAAGAGCCAAACAGAGCTGAATACAGCCGAATTGACCAAATTCAAGGTGAATCGAGATGAATCATGTCCAGTCGTTTGAAATGTGTCGAATCGAATCAAATGGATTAGTGTGGGGAAGGTAAGGTTCGGGGAGGGTAGAGAAGACTAGAATAGAGTAGAATAGAACAGAACAGAAAGAATCGAGTAGACTAGAGTCACATAGAGTCGAATACTGCCAAAAAGAGCCGAATAGAGTGGAAAAGAGCTGAATAGAACCGAATCGAGTTTAATGGAGGAGAAAGGAGATGAATCGAGCCGATATGAGCCGAATCAGGTCGAATTCCGTTCAAGTGTGTCGAATAGCATAGAACAGATTACAGTAGGCTAAGTTAGGGTAGGGTAGGGTAGAATAGAGTGCAGTAGAACAGAAGAGAAGAGAAGAGAACACAACTGAAAGAATAGAATAGGGTCGAGACGAGCAGAGTATAGAAGAGTAGAGTAGAGTAGAGTCGAATATTGCCGAATAGAGCCAAAGACAGCCAAATAGAGCCCAAAAGAGCTAAATCGATAGAAACCAAGACAAATCACGCCGAATCCCGTGGAATCGTGCTCTATCGCGTTGAATCCCGTCGAATTGCATTGAATCTGATCAGTTCCAATCCAATCCAATCCATTAGAATAGACTAGAGTAGGGTAGAGTCCAATACAATACAGTAGAGAATAGTTTAGGATGGAGTAGAATGGTGTAGCATGGAGTCGAGTGGAGTCGAAAAGAGATAATAGAGTTGAGTAGAGTCTAACAGAGTCGAATAGAGCCTATTCGAGCTGACTAGAGCCGAATGGAGCCGATTAGAGCTGAATCGAACCGATTTGAGCCGATTGGGGATGAATGGAGTGGAAAGGAGCCGATTTGAGCTGAATCGCATCGAGATGCGTGGAATCGAATCCAGTAGAATAGATTAGATTAGGGTAGGATGGAATAGAGTAGACTTGAACACAGTAGAAGAGAATGGAAAGAATACAATAGAATAGAGTAGAAAAGGGTAGAGCAGAGCAGAATAGTGTAGAGTAGAATAGAGTAGAGTAGAACAGAGTTGAATCAAGCTGAATGGAGATGAAACGAGACAAATCGCGTCGGATGGCGTCGAATCCCTTCGAATCAATTACAGTAGGGTATAGTAGAATAGCGTAGAATGGAGTGGAATGGTGTGCAATGGAATCGAGTAGAGTAGAAAAGAGCTGAAGAGAGCCGAAGAGGGCCGAAGAGGGCCAAATCGAGCTGAATTGAGCGAAATCGAGCCGAATCCAGTGAATCGAGCCTAATGGAGCCGAATCGAGCCTAATCAAGCCGAATCGACACTATTCGAGACAAATGGAGCTGAATGGACATGAATCACACCGATTCGGCCCCTAGTCACGTCAAAATTTGTTGAATTCAATTGAATAGACTAGAGTAGGGGAGGTTCGGGTAGGCTAGGGTAGGGTAGAATGGAGTAGAATAGAATAAAGCAGAACAGAACACAACAAAATAGAACAGAACAACACAGAACGAATACAGAAACGAGGAGGCTAGAGTAGAGTAGAGGGGAATAGAGTAGAGTAGAATAGATTCGAACAGAGCCAAATCGAGCTGAATCGCGTCGAAATGGGTTGAATCAAATCCAATCAAATGGATTACAGTACCTTAGAGTTGGGTAGCGTAGGGTAGGGTAGAATAGAGTAGACTAGTACAGAACAGAGTAGAAACAATACAATAGAATAGAGAAGATTAGACTACAGTAGAATAGAGCTGAATAGAGCCAAATGCAGACGAAACGAGAGGACTCGTGTAGAGGCACTTAGAGTAAATTAGAGTGGTGTTGGGTAGGGTAGAGCAGAATAGAGTAGAATAGTGTAGAACAGTGTGGAATGAATAGAATGGAGTAGAATGGAGTCAAATAGAAACGAATAGAGTAGAAAAGAGTCGAATAGAGCAGAATAGGGCCGAAGAACCCCAAATCGAGCAGATTCGAAGCGATTCGAGCCAAAACAAGCTGAATGGAGCCCAACTGAGCCGAATAGAGCCAAATCGAGCCGAATCGAGCCGACTCAAGCTTCATCGCCTCGAATCGCGTTCAATGCGTCAAATCCAATCGAGACGTATAGATTAGAGAAGGGGAGGGGAGGGCAGGGGAGGGTAGAATAGAACAGAGTAGAGTGGAATAGAAGAGATTAGAACAGAATAGAAGGAATAGAATCGAGTAGAATAGAGTGGAAAAGAGTAGAGTCGAATACAGTCGAATAGAGCCGACTAAGCTGAATAGAGACGAATGGAGCTGAATACAGCCGAAAAGAGCTGTATACTGCCGAATCACACCTAATCGAGCGGAATCAAGCAGAATCGCACTGACTGTCACCGAACAGCGTCGAATCGAATCAGGTCGAATCGAGTCGAGCCACATCGTTTTGAATCAAACAAGGTCAAATCGCTTCATATCGTGTCGAATCCCATGGAATCACGTCGAATAACTTCGAATCGTGTGAAACCTCAGAGAATCCTACTGAATCACGTCGAGTCACATGGAATCTCATCAAATCCCTTCGGATCTTGCCGAATCCAGTCAAGTCACATCAAATCGCTTTGCACGGAATCGAATTGAATCCAATAGATTAAAGTAGGCTAGGTTCGGGTGGGGTGCCGTAGGGTCGGGTAGGGTAGAATAGAATAGAGTACAACAGAGTAGGAGAGAACAGAACAGAACAGAAAGAATACAACAGAACAGAATAGAGTCAAAGAGAGAGAACATAGCCGAATTGAGCCGAGTGGAGACAAAACGAGACGAATCACGTCCGGTTGCTTCGAATCGCGTCAAATCAAATCGAATCGATTAGAAGAGATGAGGGTAGGGAAGGGTAGAATAGAATAGAGGAAAATAGTGAAGAATGGTGTGGAATGGAATAGAATGGAATTGAACGGAGTCCAATAAAGACGGATAGATATGAATAGAGTACAAAAGAGTCTAATAGAGCAGAATAGGGCCGGATAGGGCCAAATAAGGCCTAATTGAGCAGAATCCAGCAGAATCGATGGAATTCGAGCCTAATCGAGCCGAATGGAGTGAAATGGAGTCAAGTCGAGCCGAACGAATAGAGCCGATGCGAACTGAATCGAGCTGATTCAAGCCTAATCGCGTCAAATCGCGTGGAAATACGTCACATCGAATCTAATCAAATAGATTAGGGGAGGGGCGGGTGGGTAGAATAGAACAGAATAGTACAGAATAGAAAGACTAGAATATAGTACAGTAGGGTGGAGTAGAGAGAGTAAAGCAGAGCAGAGTAGAATTGAGTCAAATAGAGTCAAATACTGCAGGACATAGCTGAATAGAGCCAATTCTGGCCGAATCGAGTCAAATGGAAACAAAACGAGATCAATCACACCGAATTGCTTCGAATCGCATCCAGTCGAATAGATTAGAGTAACGTAGGGTAGAGTAGAACAGAATAGAGTAGAATAGCGTAGAATGGAGAAGAGTGGAGTCAAATGGAGTCGAACAGAGACAAATAGAGTAGAAAAGAGTCGAATCGAGCCAAATAGGGCCGAATAAGGCTGAACCGAGTGGAAACGAGCTGAATTGAAGCGATTCGAGCCAAATCGAGCTGAATCGAGCCGACTCAAGCATGATGGTGTCCAGTCGCATCGAAATGCTTTGAATCGAACCAAATGGTAGAGATTAGAACAGGTTAGGGTAGTTTATGATAGGAAGACTAGGGTAGATGCAAGTAGACTACATTAGAGTAGACAAGAGAAGGCTAGAGTAGAAGCCTAGACTAGTAAGCTGGACTAGTCAGCTAGACTAGTGGCATAGAGCAGTAGCCTAGACAACTAGTCTTGAATAGTACCCTCAGTCAGTAATCTGAACGAGTACCCTTGCCTTAACTAGTAGTCCTAACAAGTACCCTTGCCTTAACCAGTAGTCTTCACTAGTACCCTTGCCTTCACTAGTAGTATGTCCTTAACAAGTAGCCTGAACGGGTAGCCTTGCCTTAACCAGTACCCTCAACAAGTACCCACGCCTTAACTAGTAGCCTGGCCTTAACTAGTACCCTGGCCTTAACTAGTAGCCTGAACTAGTACACTTGCCTTAAGGAGTACCCTTGCCCGAACTACTCCCCTTAATTAGGACCCTTATTGAGTAACCCTAAGTAGTAGAGTATGGTACGGTGGGGTAGCATAGGGTAGGGAAGCCTACGGTGGAACAGAGAAAATAGAAGGAAATAGAATAGAACAGCATAGGTCAGGGTAGGTTAGCTTAGTGCAGGGTATGGTAGAGTAGCATAGGATGGAATAGAGAAAATAGAAAAGGAGACTAGAAAAGAGCAGACTAGATTAGGATAGGGTAGGGTGGGGGAGGGTTGTGTAGAATACAGTAGTGTAGAACGGAATAGAATGGTGTGGAATGGAGTCGAATGGATTCGAACAGAGATGAATAGAGTAGAAAAGAGTTGAATAGAGCCGGATAACGCTGAATAGGACCAAATATGGCCGAAATGAGCCGAATCGAGTCGAGTCGACCAGATTCGGGATGAATGGAGCCTAGTGGAGCTGAAATGAGCCAATTAGAGACAAACTGAACCCAGCAAAATCGAGCCAAAACACACTTAATTGCATCCTATTGCATCGGATCTCGTCGAATTCCATCAAATCCCACCAAACCGCATCAAATCTCGCGGAATCTCACCGAATCCCGTCGAATTGTCTCAAATCGGGTCGAATGGTGTCCAACTGAATGGAATTGAATTAAATTGAATAGATTAGAGTAGTGTAGGTTAGGCTGGGATTCAGTAGGGAAGGGCACAGAAGAATAGAATAGAGTAGAACAGAAGAGAATACCAAGAGTAGAATGGAGTAGAGTTGAGTAGAGTGGAATAGTCAGAGTCGGGTAGTGCAGAATATAGATGAATAGATCCAATTCAAGCCGAATCGATTCGAATGGAGAGGAAAGGGAACAAATCGTGATGAATCGGATCGATTCGAATAGATTAGAGTAGGGTAGGGTAGAACAGAATAGAATAGAGTAGAAAAGAGTAGAATGGTGTGGAATGGAGTTGAATGGAGCCAAATAGAGACAAATAAAGTAGAAAGGGCTGAGTAGAGCTGAACAGGGCTGAATAAGGTTCACTCGAGCCTAATTATGCTGAATTGAGCAGAATCGAGACGAATTGACCCAATTCAAGCCAAATAGAGCTAAATCGAGCCGATTCAAGCCTAATCACATGGAATCGCGTCGAAATGCGTTGAATCGAATAGATTAGTGTAGAGGAGGGTACGGCCGGAGAGGCTAGACTACAACACAACAGAACACAATAGAAAGAAGAGAATAGAATTAAGTAGAGTCGGGTCCAGTAGAATAGAGTCAAATCGAGTTGACGAGAGCTGAAAAGAGCCAAACAGAGCTGAATACAGCCGAATTGACCAAATTCAAGGTGAATCGAGATGAATCATGTCCAGTCGTTTGAAATGTGTCGAATCGAATCAAATGGATTAGTGTGGGGAAGGTAAGGTTCGGGGAGGGTAGAGAAGACTAGAATAGAGTAGAATAGAACAGAACAGAAAGAATCGAGTAGACTAGAGTCACATAGAGTCGAATACTGCCAAAAAGAGCCGAATAGAGTGGAAAAGAGCTGAATAGAACCGAATCGAGTTTAATGGAGGAGAAAGGAGATGAATCGAGCCGATATGAGCCGAATCAGGTCGAATTCCGTTCAAGTGTGTCGAATAGCATAGAACAGATTACAGTAGGCTAAGTTAGGGTAGGGTAGGGTAGAATAGAGTGCAGTAGAACAGAAGAGAAGAGAAGAGAACACAACTGAAAGAATAGAATAGGGTCGAGACGAGCAGAGTATAGAAGAGTAGAGTAGAGTAGAGTCGAATATTGCCGAATAGAGCCAAAGACAGCCAAATAGAGCCCAAAAGAGCTAAATCGATAGAAACCAAGACAAATCACGCCGAATCCCGTGGAATCGTGCTCTATCGCGTTGAATCCCGTCGAATTGCATTGAATCTGATCAGTTCCAATCCAATCCAATCCATTAGAATAGACTAGAGTAGGGTAGAGTCCAATACAATACAGTAGAGAATAGTTTAGGATGGAGTAGAATGGTGTAGCATGGAGTCGAGTGGAGTCGAAAAGAGATAATAGAGTTGAGTAGAGTCTAACAGAGTCGAATAGAGCCTATTCGAGCTGACTAGAGCCGAATGGAGCCGATTAGAGCTGAATCGAACCGATTTGAGCCGATTGGGGATGAATGGAGTGGAAAGGAGCCGATTTGAGCTGAATCGCATCGAGATGCGTGGAATCGAATCCAGTAGAATAGATTAGATTAGGGTAGGATGGAATAGAGTAGACTTGAACACAGTAGAAGAGAATGGAAAGAATACAATAGAATAGAGTAGAAAAGGGTAGAGCAGAGCAGAATAGTGTAGAGTAGAATAGAGTAGAGTAGAACAGAGTTGAATCAAGCTGAATGGAGATGAAACGAGACAAATCGCGTCGGATGGCGTCGAATCCCTTCGAATCAATTACAGTAGGGTATAGTAGAATAGCGTAGAATGGAGTGGAATGGTGTGCAATGGAATCGAGTAGAGTAGAAAAGAGCTGAAGAGAGCCGAAGAGGGCCGAAGAGGGCCAAATCGAGCTGAATTGAGCGAAATCGAGCCGAATCCAGTGAATCGAGCCTAATGGAGCCGAATCGAGCCTAATCAAGCCGAATCGACACTATTCGAGACAAATGGAGCTGAATGGACATGAATCACACCGATTCGGCCCCTAGTCACGTCAAAATTTGTTGAATTCAATTGAATAGACTAGAGTAGGGGAGGTTCGGGTAGGCTAGGGTAGGGTAGAATGGAGTAGAATAGAATAAAGCAGAACAGAACACAACAAAATAGAACAGAACAACACAGAACGAATACAGAAACGAGGAGGCTAGAGTAGAGTAGAGGGGAATAGAGTAGAGTAGAATAGATTCGAACAGAGCCAAATCGAGCTGAATCGCGTCGAAATGGGTTGAATCAAATCCAATCAAATGGATTACAGTACCTTAGAGTTGGGTAGCGTAGGGTAGGGTAGAATAGAGTAGACTAGTACAGAACAGAGTAGAAACAATACAATAGAATAGAGAAGATTAGACTACAGTAGAATAGAGCTGAATAGAGCCAAATGCAGACGAAACGAGAGGACTCGTGTAGAGGCACTTAGAGTAAATTAGAGTGGTGTTGGGTAGGGTAGAGCAGAATAGAGTAGAATAGTGTAGAACAGTGTGGAATGAATAGAATGGAGTAGAATGGAGTCAAATAGAAACGAACAGAGTAGAAAAGAGTCGAATAGAGCAGAATAGGGCCGAAGAACGCCAAATCGAGCAGATTCGAAGCGATTCGAGCCAAAACAAGCTGAATGGAGCCTAACTGAGCCGAATAGAGCCAAATCGAGCCGAATCGAGCCGACTCAAGCTTCATCGCCTCGAATCGCGTTCAATGCGTCAAATCCAATCGAGACGTATAGATTAGAGAAGGGGAGGGGAGGGCAGGGGAGGGTAGAATAGAACAGAGTAGAGTGGAATAGAAGAGATTAGAACAGAATAGAAGGAATAGAATCGAGTAGAATAGAGTGGAAAAGAGTAGAGTCGAATACAGTCGAATAGAGCCGACTAAGCTGAATAGAGACGAATGGAGCTGAATACAGCCGAAAAGAGCTGTATACTGCCGAATCACACCTAATCGAGCGGAATCAAGCAGAATCGCACTGACTGTCACCGAACAGCGTCGAATCGAATCAGGTCGAATCGAGTCGAGCCACATCGTTTTGAATCAAACAAGGTCAAATCGCTTCATATCGTGTCGAATCCCATGGAATCACGTCGAATAACTTCGAATCGTGTGAAACCTCAGAGAATCCTACTGAATCACGTCGAGTCGCATGGAATCTCATCAAATCCCTTCGGATCTTGCCGAATCCAGTCAAGTCACATCAAATCGCTTTGCACGGAATCGAATTGAATCCAATAGATTAAAGTAGGCTAGGTTCGGGTGGGGTGCCGTAGGGTCGGGTAGGGTAGAATAGAATAGAGTACTACAGAGTAGGAGAGAACAGAACAGAACAGAAAGAATACAACAGAACAGAATAGAGTCAAGGAGAGAGAACATAGCCGAATTGAGCCGAGTGGAGACAAAACGAGACGAATCACGTCCGGTTGCTTCGAATCGCGTCAAATCAAATCGAATCGATTAGAAGAGATGAGGGTAGGGAAGGGTAGAATAGAATAGAGGAAAATAGTGAAGAATGGTGTGGAATGGAATTGAACGGAGTCCAATAAAGACGGATAGATATGAATAGAGTACAAAAGAGTCTAATAGAGAAGAATAGGGCAGGATAGGGCCAAATAAGGCCTAATTGAGCAGAATCCAGCAGAATCGATGGAATTCGAGCCTAATCGAGCCGAATGGAGTGAAATGGAGCCAAGTCGAGCCGAATAGAGCCGATGCGAACTGAATCGAGCTGATTCAAGCCTAATCGCGTCAAATCGCGTGGAAATACGTCACATCGAATCTAATCAAATAGATTAGGGGAGGGGCGGGTGGGTAGAATAGAACAGAATAGTACAGAATAGAAAGACTAGAATATAGTACAGTAGGGTGGAGTAGAGAGAGTAAAGCAGAGCAGAGTAGAATTGAGTCAAATAGAGTCAAATAGTGCAGGACATAGCTGAATAGAGCCCATTCTGGCCGAATCGAGTCAAATGGAAACAAAACGAGAGGAATCACACCGAATTGCTTCGAATCGCATCCAGTCGAATAGATTAGAGTAACGTAGGGTAGAGTAGAACAGAATAGAGTAGAATAGCGTAGAATGGAGAAGAGTGGAGTCAAATGGAGTCGAACAGAGACAAATAGAGTAGAAAAGAGTCGAATCGAGCCAAATAGGGCCGAATAAGGCTGAACCGAGTGGAAACGAGCTGAATTGAAGCGATTCGAGCCAAATCGAGCTGAATCGAGCCGACTCAAGCATGATGGTGTCCAGTCGCATCGAAATGCTTTGAATCGAACCAAATGGAAGAGATTAGAACAGGTTAGGGTAGTTTATGATAGGAAGACTAGGGTAGATGCAAGTAGACTACATTAGAGTAGACAAGAGAAGGCTAGAGTAGAAGCCTAGACTAGTAAGCTGGACTAGTCAGCTAGACTAGTGGCATAGAGCAGTAGCCTAGACAACTAGTCTTGAATAGTACCCTCAGTCAGTAATCTGAACGAGTACCCTTGCCTTAACTAGTAGTCCTAACAAGTACCCTTGCCTTAACCAGTAGTCTTCACTAGGACCCTTGCCTTCACTAGTAGTATGTCCTTAACAAGTAGCCTGAACGGGTACCCTTGCCTTAACCAGTACCGTCAACAAGTACCCATGCCTTGACTAGTAGCCTGGCCTTAACTAGTACCCTGGCCTTAACTAGTAGCCTGAACTAGTACACTTGCCTTAAGGAGTACCCTTGCCCGAACTACTCCCCTTAATTAGGACCCTTATTGAGTAACCCTAAGTAGTAGAGTATGGTACGGTGGGGTAGCATAGGGCAGGGAAGCCCACGGTGGAACAGAGAAAATAGAAGGAAATAGAATAGAACAGCATAGGTCAGGGCACGGGGAAGCAGTACAGCCAGAAGCCTCCCCCGTTCCATCTCTAGGCTCCCTCTCAGGCCCCTCATACTTGTGATGTGTCTCAGGGGTAGAATGAAGAGTTTCCTCTGAGTGAACACATACAGAGAGGCCAGAGATGCTGAGGAAGGGCGCCTTGCCTAGTGATATCCTAGCGTAAGTGGAAAAGAGGTACCTGCCTGCTGTCCCAGTGTGTCGAACGTGTTCACATCAGGGGTTGCCTCCTGTGAAGTTATTCCCTGGGTGCCCTCGATTTTGTGGCCAAAGACGCAAGGGGCCGTTGTCTGTCCATGGGTAAAATGGAGGGCTCTGCGGAACTGGCCGGTTAGGCTGGACCTCTCCTATTGGCTCAGTGTTTGTGACTGGTCCCCGTCAGAAGTTCCGCCCAGCCTTCCGGTGGCTGTCACCATGGTGATTGGGAAAGAAGCCTTAGGCCCCACACTCAGCCCTCACCTGGCCTACCTGGCCTCTTTCCCCTCATCTAGACCGCTGTGTGGATGAAAGAAAGGATGTCGGCCAGTGAGCACGTGTCCTGATTTCCTTGGAAGGATTAGGCTCCTTGCCTGGGCAGAAGACAGCCAAGGTCAGCCTGAGCCTAGACACCTAGTGACCTGTGACACTGCAGCCAGTGATAGATGTTGATGTCCACGCTCAGGTATCCGCAGGTGGCGGATTCAGTGTGGT